>NW_027590104.1:0-354774 GCF_964213995.1 Mustelus asterias
ATCACCTTACATTGATCTAAATTCAACTCCATCTGCGATTTGTCAGCTCACTGGCCCAATTGACCAAGATCCCCTTGCAATCCGAGGTAACCTTTTTCACTGTCCACTATGCCACCAATCTTGGTGTCATCTGCAAACCTACTAACCATGCCTCCCTATCTTCTCATCTAAATCGTTAATATAAATGACAAATAACAGTGGACCCAGCGCCAATCCTGAGGCACACCGCTGGTCACAGGCCTCCAGTTTGAAAACCAAACCTTTACAACCACCCTCTGTCTTCTCTCATGAAGCCAATTTTGTTTCCATTTTGCTAACTCAGCCTGGATCCCGTGAGATTTAACATTACTCAACAACTTACCATGAGGTACCTTGTAAAAGGCCTTGCTAAAGTCCATGTAGACAACATCAACTGCACTGCCCTCATCTACCTCCTTGGTTACCCTTTCAAAAAACTCAATCAAATTTGTGAGACATGATTTTCCACTCGCAAAGCCATGCGAGTCCTTGCGTCTCTAAATGCCTATAGATCCTGTCTCTCAAAATACCTTCCAAAAACTGACCCACCACAGATGTGAGGCTCACCGGCCTGTAGCACCCAGGCTTTTCCCTGCAGCCCTTTTTAAACAAAGGCACAACATTTGCCACCCTCCAATCTTCAGGCATCTCACATGTGATTATCATTGATTCAACTATCTTTGCTCGGGGAACCGCAATTTCCTCCCTAGCCTCCCACAGCGTCCTGGGATATACCTCATCAGGGAATTTATCTACCTTGATGTGCTTTAAGACTTCCAGCACCTCCTTCTCCGTTATAGGTACACTCCTCAAGACATCACTATTTATTTCCCCAAGTTCCCTCACATCCATGTTTTTCTCAACAGTGAATAATGATGAGGAATATTCATTTAGGATCTCCCCAACTCTTGTGGATCCGCACATAGATGACCCTGTTGATCTTAGTGAGACACAACTCTCTTCCTAGTTACTCTTTTGGTCTTTATGTATTTGTAGAAGCTCTTTGGATTCTCCTTTGACTTATCTGCCAAAACAATCTGGTGTACCCTTTTTGCTCCCCTGATTTCTCTCAACTCTACTCCTAAACCCCCTATACTCTTCAAGGGATTCGCTCGATCAAGCTGCCTATGCATGTCATGGTCTCCTTCCTCTTATTGACCAGGACCTCAAGAACCCCAGTCATCCAGGGTTCCCTACTTCTACCAGCCTTGCCCTTCACTCTAAGAGGAATGTGCTTACCCTGAACCCTGGTTAACACACTTTTGAAAGCCTGCCACTTATCAGACATCCCTTTGCCTTCCCACAGACTCCCCCAATTCACTTTTGAAAGTTCCTGCCTGATATCTTCAAAATTGGCCTTGCCCCAATTTAGAATTTTAAACTTTGGGCCAGATCTATCATTCCCCATAGCTATCTTAAAACTAATGGAATTATGGTCACTGGTCCCAAAGTGATCCCTCACTAACACTTCTGTCACCTGCTTTTCCTTATTTCCCAGGGGGTGAGGGAGGGAGAGAGGGAGAGTTGGGGAGAGGGATTGACAGTTGTGGAGACAGGTGTTTGTGGAATCCACGGGAGTTAACAGAATGCAACTGGGGAGAATACAGGTCAGTTTTAATTTAATCTGAATCAATGAAGTGTTAACAGATTATGGGCAGTTTTGAAGACAGTCACAATCGATATACAGTCCACAGTGAGATTGGTAACACATCCCTTTTCTCTCTCCACTCCCTCATGTTGTGGGGACTCGCTGCAAGTATTTTACTGGTATGCATGGCTTTCAGAATTTCAGAAATCGAGGAACACAACCAACAGTGTGTGTGACAGAGAGAGATTGAGAGATTTAGAGAGAGAGAGAAAGAGAGAGGGAGAGATTGAGAGAGACTCAGAGAGTGGGTGAGAGTTCTGCAGTATTTCATGCTTCTCGCTGGGACGGAGATGGACAAATTGAGCAAGTGTGTAACAGAGAGAGTCACAGAGAGACGGGGAGATATTCACCAATTTAAACATGATTGTGGATTTGCAATGGACCGCAGGCTGTTTGAGATTCATAAATAAGTATATTAAGCTGGAACATTACGGCAAATTGGCACTTATTAAAACTTGAACACAAAGAAAACACAGACACAGAGACGCACACACAGACACAGGCATGCAAACATGTAGGCAGAGACACAAAGTGTGACTGATTAACACTTAGATTTCTAACAATAAATGCCCTGATTAAACTGTCACTGGATGGTGGGGTTAACCCAGCAAACCCACACAGCTGGGTCAGGATCAGAACTCACCTTCTGCACTCACTGAAACACTCCTGTATCACCTGCCTTATTGCAATGGGATGCCGCGTTTGGGAGCAGGACAGGGACATGGGGTGTGGACAACTGCACATGTGGAGGATAAGGACGAGGCATCTATCAGAGAATCCACACAAACCAGGGAGAAACAAACAAGGAAACACATGCTGAAACTGAGAGATTGCTGTGTGGAAAGATTTAGAAATTGTTGGGAACATTGACCCAGTGAAATGTTGCCAATGTGATCAGAATAGATATGGTAAAATCTTTCTGCAGCATTAAGGCACGCAGTGTACTGAGTGGAACAATATTGTAGCATTCCAAAATAAACTACATTGGGCTTTGTACTGTCTGAATGCACCTGCTATTAGTCTGTGGTTCTGCAATTTCCTCACTGACAAAAACATGAATACAGTCTGTTTCAATGATTCGAGCTTTCAACATGAGGTGCGCTTTGGATGTCAATGAGAATATAGGACAGGAGAAGGCAAGGAAGGGAAGCTTCTGTTAGATTCTGAAATCTCCCACACAGCACAAGATAGGCACACAATCACACTCACAGCCACAGACTCACACTTAGACTGTGCTGCAGGCAACGGAATATGAAGGGAAATTGCCAAAAGCTTTTGCTGGGGACAATGTGGAGGGAACTTTACTCTGTATCTAACCCTTTGCTGTACCTGTCCAGGGTGTGTTTGATGGGGACAGTGTAGAGGGAGCTTTACTCTGTATCTCACCCCGTGCTGCACCTGTCCTGGGAGTACTTGATGGGGGACAGTGTAGAGGAATAATTACTCTGTATTTAACCCAATGCTGTAGCTGTCCTGGGAGTGTTTGAAGGGGGACAATGTAGAGGGAGCTTTGCTCTATACCTATCCCCATGCTGTACCTTTCAGGGAATGGTTGCTGATCAAAGAGGGCCTGGTGGTTTGAAGTGCATTTGCTTCAATGCGAAAAGTTTTGCAGGTAAGACAGATGAATATCGCAGCTGTAGTGCAGGAGGACAACTCGGAGTGCTCAGACAGGGAAACAATGTGGGAAGAGCTCAGGAATAGGAAGGGTGTAGTTACAATGTTGGGAGTTTCCTACACGCCTCCCAAGGCCTGCGGGAGATAGAGGAACAGATATGGAGGCAGATTTCGGCAAGGTGTAAAAGTAACAGGGTTGTTGTGAGGGGTGATTTTAACTTCACCTATATTACCTGGAACTCACTTCGTCCTGGGGTAATGCGGCAGAGTTTGTAAGGACCATCTAGGAGGGCTTCATCAAACAGGATGTAGATAGTCCAACTGGAGAAGGGGCCATACTAGACCTGCTATTGGGGAATGAGTCCAGCCAGGTGGTCGAGGTTTCAGCAGGGGAGCAGATCAGGAACAGTGACCACAACAGTAAGCTTCAAGGTACTGATGGATAGAGATAAGTGTCGTCCTCAAGTGAAGATGCTAACTTGGAAGAAGTCTAATTACAACACTGTTTGGCAGGAACTGAAGGATGTAGATTGGGGGCAGATGTTTGAGGGCAAATCAACGTCTGGCATGTGGGAGGCATTGAAGTGTAAGTTGATAGGAATTGAGGAACGGCACATTCCTGTAAGGATGAAGGATAAATATGCATTTTTCGGGAACTTTGCGTAATGGGAGACATTTTGAGCCTCGTCAAAGGGGAAAAGGAAGCATTTGTCAAGGTCAGGAGGCTGGAAAAACATGAAGCAAGTGTGGAATACAAGGAAAGCAGAAAGAAACTGAAGCAAGAAGTCAGGAGGGTTTAAACGGATCATGAAAAATCATTGGCCTGCAGGATTCAGGAAAAACCCAAGGTTTATATAATATATATATATATATATATATATATATAAATCCATACGTGGAGCCGGAAGAAATGGGTGAGGTGTTAAATGAGTACTTTGCGTCAGTATCCACCAAAGAAAAGGGCTTGGTGGATGATGAGTCTGGGAAAGGGTGTGTAGGTCGTTGGAGTCATGTTGAGATCAAAAAGGAGGAAATATTGCAGGACTGGAAAACATTAAGGTAGACAAGTCCCCAGGGCCTGATAGGATCTACCCCAGAATACTGAGAGAGGCAAGGGAGGAGGCTGGGGCCTTGAGAGAAATCTTTCTTTCCTCACTGGCTGCAGGGGAAGTCCCAGAAACTTGGAGAATAGCCAATGTTGTTCCTCTGTTTAAGAAGGGTAGCAAGGATAATCCAGGTAATTACAGGCAACCCTTATGTCAGTGGTAGGGAAATTATTGGAGAGGATTCTTCGAGACAGTTTTACTGCCAATTGGAAATAAGTGGACGTATTAGCGACGGGCAAGATTGTTTTCTGAAGGAAAGGTCGAGCCACAAGATCTTGATGTAGTTTTTCGAGCAAGTGACGAAGATGATAGATAAGGCAAAGGCAGTGGATGTTGTGGACATGGACTTCAGTCAAGGCTTTGACAAGATACCTCATGCTGGAATGGCAAAAAAATGGTGAAGTCACACGGAATCGGAGGAGAGCTGGCAAGATGGATACCGAATTGTCTTGGCCTTAGAAGGCAGGGTGTAAGAGTAGGTGGCGGCTTTTCTGATTGGAAGGCTGTGACTAGCGGTGTTACACAGTTCTGGGACCTTTGTTCTTCGTTGTTTATTGCAAATGATTTGGAGGAAAATGCAGCTGGTCTGATTAGTAAGTTCGCAGATGACGCAGAAATTGGTGGAGTTGCAGGAGTGAAGAGGATTGTCAGAGGATACAGCAGGATATTGACTGGTTGGAAACTTTGGCGGAAAAATGGCAGATGGAGTTTAATCCACATAAATGTGAGGTGATGCAATTTGGAAGGTATAATACATGTAGGAATTATACAGTTAACGAAATAACCATTTAGGAGTATTGACAGCAGAGAGACCTGGGCGTATATATCCCCCGATCAATGAAAGTGGTAACACAGGTGGATAAGGTAGTCAAGAAGGCAGACGGCAAGCTCGCCTTCATCGGTCGGGGCATTGAGTTTACAAATTGGCAGGTCATGCTGCAGCTGCACAGAAACTTAGTTCGGACTTATTTAAAATATTGATGTAGAATTCTGGTTGCCACACCACAGAAGGATGTGGATGCTGTGGAGAGGGTGCAGAAGAGGTTTACCTGAATGTTGGCTGCTCTGGATGGTATTAGCTATGAGGAGAGATTGGATGAACTCGGTTTGTTTTCACTGGAACAACGGAGGTTGAGGGGCGACCTGATAGAGGTTTACAAGATTATGAGTGGCATGGATAGAGTGGAGAGTCAGATGCCCTTTCTGAGGGTAGAGAAGGCAAGTACGAGAGGACAGAGGTTTAAGGTGCCTGGGGAAAAGTTTAGAGGAGGTGTGCAAGACAAGTTTTTTACACAGAGGGTGGTGAATGTGTGGAACGCACTGCCCGGGCAGGTGATGGGAGCAGGTACGATAGTGGCATTTTAGGGGCATCTAGATGAATAGATGAATAGGATGGGAATGGAAGGATACGGGCTCTGTAATTCCATACGGCTTTAGTTTAGACAGGCATCATGATCGGCGCTGCTTGGTGGGCTGAAGGGTCTGTTCCTGTGCTGTACTGTTCATTGTTCTTTCTTTGTTCTTTGTGTTTGCGCGTGGGAGATCACAGAATCAAACAGAACCTTCCCTTCCTGACCTGCTCCTGCCCTGTAATCTCCTTCACATCCAAAGGGTGTCTCCAATAAAAAGCTTCAGTTTTTAAATCTGGGAAATCACAGAGAGACAACACTGTATTCACATCTTGTTCAGTGAGAACATATCAAAATCACAGACCATTAACAGTTGTATTGAGACAGGACAAACACCAAAATATAGTCTATTTGGAATGTTACAATATTGTTTCACTCAGCGCACTCCGTGCCTTCATAGAATCCCAACAGTGCAGAAGGAGGCCATTCAGCCCACACAGTCCGCACCGACTACAATCCCACCCAGACCCTATTCCCAAATACCCACACATTTCCCCTGCTAATCCCCCTGACACTAGGGTCAACTTCGCACGGCCAATCAACCTAACCTGCACATCTTTGGACTGTGGGATGAAGCCGCAGCGCCCAGAGGAACCCTTAATGCTGCAAAAAGATGTTGCAATATCTATTCTTATCACCTTGACAACATTTCACTGGGTCAAAATTCTCAACTGTTTCTAAATCTTTCCACAAAGCAATCTCTCAGTTTCAGCATGTGTTTCCTTGTTTGTTTCTCCCTCGCTTGTGTGGATTCTCTGATAGATTCCTCGTCCTTATCCTCCACATGTGCAGTTCTCCACACCCCATGTCTCTGTCCTGCTCCCAAACGCGGCATCCCATTGCAATAAGGCAGGTGATACAGGAGCGTTTCAGTGAGTGCAGAAGGTGAGTTCTGATCCTGACCCAGCTGTGTGGGTTTGCCGAGTTAACCCCACTCTTCAGTGACAGTTTAAACAGCGCGTTTATTGTTAGAAATCTAAGTGTTAATCAGTCACTGTCTGTTTCTCTGCCAACGTGTGTGTGTGTGTGTGTTTTCTATATGTGTGTGTCTCTGTGTGTGTGTGTGTGTCTGTCTGTCCATGTTTAGGTGTGTGTGTGTGTGTGTGTTTTCTATATGTGTGTGTGTGTGTGTGTGTCTGTGTGTGCGTGTGTCTCTGTGTGTGTCTGTGTCTCTGTGTGTGTGTGTGTGTGTTTTCTATATATGTGTGTGTGTGCATTTTCTATATGTGTGTGTATTTTCTATATGCGTGTGTGTGTGTATATGTCTGTGTGTGTGTGTGTCTGTGTGTGTGTCTGTGTGTGCCTGTGTGTTTGTCTGTGTGTGTGTGTTTTCTATATGTGTGTGTGTGTCTGTGTGTGTGTGTCTGTGTGTGTGTGTCTGTGTGTGTGTCTGTGTGCGTGTGTGTCTCTCTGTGTGTGTGTCTGTGTGTCTGTGTCTGTCTATCTGTCCAGGTTTCTGTGTGTGTGAGCTTCTGAGTTCGCAGTGCCAATTTTCCAGAATGTCACTCCATGATGTAATTGGCCATGAATTCTCAAACTTCCTGCGGCCCATTGTAAATCCACAATCATTTTAAAATTGGTGAATCTTTCCCTGCGTCTCTCTGTGTGTCTGTCTCCATTAGACACTTGGTCAATTTGTCCGTCTCTGTCTCTCCCACATTGCCACTCTCTCACATGCAGAGCTCCCGCTCTCTCACACACAGACTAAAATCTCTCTGATACACACACCCTCTCACAAACACATTTTCTCACACTGTCTCACACAATCACACACTGAGTCCGTAAATCTTAAGCTCTCACACTCACAGACAGATACACATTCATACACACATGCATGCAGTCTCACAGTAACAAACTCTGACACACACTCACACATCGCACACTCAATTGGAGTTTAAAAGGGTGAGAGTGGATCTTATATCAATGATAAAGTTCTAACAGGATTAGACAGGGTTGATTCCGAAAGAATGTTCCCGATGGTGGGGGCTTCCAGAACGAGGGTTCAGAGTTTGAGGATAAGGGGTAATCCTTTCAGAACTGAGGTGAGGAGAAATTTCTTCACCCAGAGGGTGATAAATGTGTGGAATTCACGACCACCAACTCTCCGACACATACCCTCATGCATAGACTCACTCACACACGCAATCTCACTGAGAATCTCTCTCTCTCTCTCTCTCTCTCTCTCTCACACACACACACACACACACAAGAGAACACGCAAACATACACACAATCAAAGAACATACAACAAAGAACAAAGAACAGTGCAGCACAGGAACAGGCCGGTCCTCCAAGCCTGCGCTGATCATGTTTACCGATCCAAACCAACCGATTATATCCCTCTATTCCCCGCTTGTTCATATGCCTCTCAAGATAAGTCTTTCATGTGTCTGAAGTAACTGCCTCACTTGGCAGTGCGTTCAAGGCCCCCACCACCCTCTGTGTAAAAAGCTTCCCCTGCAGATCCTAACTGAACCTTTCCCCCCTTATCTTGAACTTGTGCCCCTTGTAATTGTCATTTCCCCCCTGGGAAAAAGCTTCCAACTCTTTACCTTTTCTACACCTCTCATCATTTTATAAACTTCTATCCGGTGGCCCCTCAGCCTCCGCCTTTCCAGGGAGAACAATCCCATTTCATTCAATCTCCCCTCATAGCTAATATCAGGCAACATCCTGGTAAACCTGTTCTGTGCCCTCTCCAAAGCCTCCATGTCCTTCTGGTAGTGCGGTGACCAGAATTGGACACACTATTCCAAATGTGGCCAAACCAATGTTTTATACAACTGGAACATAATTTGCCAAATGTTATACTCGTTGCCCTGCCTGATGAAGACAAGCATTCCACACGCTTTATTCACAACCTTCTCCACCTGTGCTGCCACTTTTATAAATCTGTTGACCTGTGCTCCCAGATCTCTCTCTGTGTCTGTGCTCCTGACGGTTCTGCCATTTATTTTACAGCTCCCACCTGAATTAGATCGACCAAAATGCATCACCTCGCAGTTATCTGGATTAAATTCCATCTGCCATTTCCCCGCGCAATTATCCAGCCTATCAATATCTTGTTGTATTTTCTGACAATCTTCATCACATGTAAACAGATCTGTGTGCGTGTGTACATTCTCACACGAATACACATTCTCATATAGTCACTGACACACACACACACACACACAGGAAACGCACACACATGATCTTTCACACATATGCTGACAGAAAAACAGAAAACCATGAACACACATGCACACACTAACAGACACACAGAACATTTTGCATGCGCGCATGCACACACACACACTCAGACGCACACACACACACACACGCACACGCACACACACTCACACGCACACACACACACAGACAAAAACACACACACATACACACATACACACATACTCACACACACACACGCACACACACTCACACTCACACATACACACACTCACACACACACACTCACACGCACGCACACACACGCACACACTCACACATACACACACACACACACACACACACTCATACACACACACGCTTCGCTCTCCCATGATTATTTACGTCCTCCCTAATTTAAAACACGAGGATGACCTCAGTGAACAGCCGGTCTCTGTAATAAGATGCCCAGTGTTATGAATAAAATTGATGCCCGAAGTAAACATAAAAACATAAGAACATAAGAACTGGGAGCAGGAGTCGGCCATCTGGCCCCTCGAGCCTGCTCCACCATTCAATAAGATCATGGCTGATCTTTTTGTGGACTCAGCTCCACTTACCCGCCCGCTCACCATATCCCTTAATTCCTTTACTGTTCAAAAATCTATCTATCCTTGCCTTAAAAACATTCAATGAGGGAGCCTCAACTGGGCAGGGAATTCCACAGATTCACAACCCTTTGTGTGAAGAAGTTCCCCCTCAGCTCAGTCCTAAATTTGCTCCCCCTTATTTTGGGGACAATCCCCCGACAACAACAGACCAACTGTCAATTCCTAATTTTAGGAGCTAACACACGGACATGTTCAAATCCCCATTCTCTGTACACTCCACACTGTCAGACCCAGAAACAACATTGTGCCTGTTTGATGACAGTTTCTGATTAACTATTATAAACACTGCAACATAAATGATCCAAACTAACTGAGTGTTTCCTGATGACGGCCGCATGGATGGGAGAAAATGAAGAGATTAGCCGCTGTCAGGAGGATAGAGTCAGTCTGGTGAAATGGAGCAACAATCTCACCCACCCTCTCAATCTCACACTCACTCTCTCAATCTCTCACCCACTCTCTCAATCTCTCAACCATTCTCTCAATCTCTCACCCACTCTCTCAATCTCTCACTCACTCTCTCAAAATCTCTCCCTCACACACTCTTCTTTCCCCTGTTGCTCATTTTTCAACAGAAAAACATTTCAATAAAACCTGAGCACCACATAAACCCCGAAAATACTGGCAGCAAGTCCCCACAACACAGGGAGTAGAGAGAGAATGGGGATGTGTTCCTGATTTAAATGGGGATTGCATATTGATTCTGTCTGACTTCCAAACTATCCTCAAGTATCTTAACACTTAATTACTTTCAATTCAATTAAAACTGACCAGCATATTCTCCCCGGTTCCATTCTGTTAACCTCCCCGCGACCTCCCCCGCGTTCAATAAACTCGGCGCATCTGTCAATCCCTCGCCCCAATTCTCACTCCGTCGCTGAGTTTCTCCATTCCTCACAACTCTTCATACTCAGTCATCACCAAACTTCCTCCTTCACCCCGTCTCCCCATCCTTCACTCCACACCTCACTATCACTCCCTCTCTCACCCCGTCTGTCCCTCCCTCACCCCGTCTCCCCATCCTTCATTGCACATCTCACTATCTCTCCCTCCCTCACCCCGTCCCTCCATCCTTCACTCCACATCTCACTATCTCTCCCTCCCTCACCCCGTCTGTCCCTCCCTCACCCCGTCCCACCATCCTTCACCCCACATCTCACTATCTCTCCCTCCCTCACCCCGTCTGTCCCTCCTTCACCCCGTCCCTCCATCCTTCACTCCACATCTCACTATCTCTCCCTCCCTTACCCCGTCTGTCCCTCCTTCACCCCGTCCCTCCATCCTTCACTCCACATCTCACTATCTCTCCCTCCCTCACTCCGTCTGTCCCTCCCTCACCCCGTCCCTCCATCCTTCACTCCACATCTCACTATCTCTCCCTCCCTCACCCCGTCTGTTCCTCCTTCACCCCGTCCCTCCATCCTTCACTCCACATCTCACTATCTCTCCCTCCCTCACCCCGTATCTCCCTCCCTCACCCCGTCTCCCCATCCTTCACTCCACATCCCACTATCTCTCCCTCTCTCACCCCGTCTGTCCCTCCCTCACCCCGTCCCTCTATCCTTCACCCGACATCTCACTATCTCTCCCTCCCTCACCCCATCTTTCCCTCCTTCGCCCTGTCATTCCCTCCCACATCCTGTCTCTCGTCCCTCACCCGGTCCCTCTCTCCCTCATCCTTTCATTCTCCACCTAGAACATGGAACATTACAGCGCAGTACAGGCCCTTCGGCCCTCGATGTTGCGCCGACCAGTGAAACAAATCTAAAGCCCATCTAAATTGCACTGTTCCATGATCACCCATATGTTTATCCAATGACCATTTAAATGCCCTTAATGTTGACGAGTCCACTACTGCTGCAGGCAGGGCATTCCACGCCCTTACTACTCTCTGAGTGAAGAACCTACCTCTAACATCTGTCCTATATCTATCATCCCTCAATTTAAAGCTATGTCCCCTCGTGTTAGCCATCACCATCCGAGGAAAAAGGCTCTCACTATCCACACTATCTAATCCTCTGATCATCTTGTATGCCTCTATTAAGTCACCTCTTAACCTTCTTCTCTCTAACGAAAACAACCTCAAGTCCCTCAGCCTTTCCTCATAAGACCATCCCACCATACCAGGCAACATCCTAGTAAATCTTCTCTGCACTTTTTCCAATGCTTCCAAATCCTTCCTATAATGCGGTGACCAGAACTGTACGCAATACTCCAAATGCGGCCTCACCAGAGATTTGTACAGCTGCATCATGATCTCCTGGCTCAGAAACTCAATCCCTCCACCAATAAAAGCTCACACTCCGTACGCCGTCTTAACAACCCTATCAACCTGGGTGCCAACTTTCAGGGATCTATGCACATGGACACCGAGATCCCTCTGTTCATCCACACTACCAAGTATCTTCCCATTAGCCCAGTACTCTGTAATCCTGTTACTCCTTGCAAAGTGAATCACCTCACACTTTTCCGCATTAAACTCCATTTGCCACCTCTCAGCCCAGCTCTGCAGCTTATCTATGTCCCTCTGTAACCTGCCACTTCCCTCCGCACTGTCTACAACTCCACCGACTTTAGTGTCATCCGCAAATTTACTAACCCATCCTTCTACGCCCTCATCCAAGTCATTTATAAAAATGACAAACAGCAGTGGCCCCAAAACAGATCCTTGCGGTACACCACTAGTAACTGAACTCCAGGATGAATATTTCCCATCAATCACCACCCTCTGTCTTCTGACAGCTAGCCAATTCCTGATCCAAACCGGTAAATCGCCCTCAATCCCATGCCTCCGTATCTTCTGCAATGGCTTACCGTGGGGAACCTTATCAAACGCTTTACTGAAATCCATTATCATCACATCAACTGCTTTACCCTCATCCACCTCTTTGGTCACCTTCTCAAAGAACTCAATAAAGTTTGTGTAATCTAACAATTAATCCAGTTCCCCTGGATTACTGCTCTGTAACATGTCACTTCGTACTCCGACAATTAATCCAGTTCCACTGGATTACTGCTCTATAACATATCACTGTGTAATCTAACAATTAATCCAGTTCCCCTGGATTCCTGCTCTGTCACATTTCACTGTGTAATCTAACAATTAATCCAGTTCCCCTGGATTACTGCTCTGTAACATATCACTGTGTAATCCGACAATTAATCCAGTTCCCCTGGATTACTGCTCTGTAACATATCACTGTGTAATCTAACAATTAATCCAGTTCCCCTGGATTCCTGCTCTGTAACATATCACTGTGTAATCCAACAATTAATCCAGTTCCCCTGGATTACTGCTCTGTAACATATCACTGTGTAATCTAACAATTAATCCAGTTCCCCTGGATTCCTGCTCTGTAACATATCACTGTGTAATCCAACAATTAATCCAGTTCCCCTGGATTCCTGCTCTGTAACATGTCACTGTGTAATCTAACAATTAATCCAGTTCCCCTGGATTACTGCTCTGTAACATATCACTGTGTAATCCAACAATTAATCCAGTTCCCCTGGATTCCTGCTCTGTAACATATCACTGTGTAATCTAACAACTAATCCAGTTCCCCTGGATTCCTGCTCTGTAACATATCACTGTGTAATCTAACAATTAATCCTGTTCCCCTGGATTTCTGTCTCCTCTCACATCCTGCTGCTATCCTCACTGTTTACCAAGTTTCAACTCCCAGCCTGTGATCCTCCACATCCTTATTGTTCATCTCATTACAACAATCTGTCCATGTCCTCTCAGTTACCCCCCTCACTGTCTCCATCTCCTGGTGTCTCTGTCTAACTGCACCCAGTTACCCCCTCACTGTCTCCATCTCCTGGTGTCTCTGTCTAACTGCACCCAGTTACTCCCCTCACTTTCTCCATCTCCTGGTGTCCCTGTCTAACTGCACCCAGTTACCCCCTCACTGTCTCCATCTCCTGGTGTCCCTGTCTAACTGCACCCAGTTACCCCCTCACTGTCTCCATCTCCTGGTGTCTCTGTCAAACTGCACTCAGTTAGAATACTCACTGTCTCCATCTCCTGGTGTCCCTGTCTAACTGCACCCAGTTACCCCCTCACTGTCTCCATCTCCTGGTGTCCCTGTCTAACTGCACCCAGTTACTCCCCTCACTGTCTCCATCTCCTGGTGTCTCTGTCTAACTGCACTCAGTTACCCCCCTCACTGTCTCCATCTCCTGGTGTCTCTGTCTAACTGCACTCAGTTAGAATACTCACTGTCTCCATCTCCTGGTGTCTCTGTCTAACTGCACTCAGTTAGAATACTCACTGTCTCCATCTCCTGGTGTCTCTGTCTAACTGCACTCAGTTACCCCCTCACTGTCTCCATCTCCTGGTGTCCCTGTCTGACTGCACTCAGTTAGAATACTCACTGTCTCCATCTCCTGGTGTCTCTGTCTAACTGCACTCAGTTACCCCCTCACTGTCTCCATCTCCTGGTGTCCGTGTCTGACTGCACTCAGTTAGAATACTCACTGTCTCCATCTCCTGGTGTCTCTGTCTAACTGCACCCAGTTACCCCCCTCACTGTCTCCATCTCCTGGTGTCTCTGTCTAACTGCACCCAGTTACTCCCCTCACGTTCTCCATCTCCTGGTGTCCCTGTCTAACTGCACCCAGTTACCCCCTCACTGTCTCCATCTCCTGGTGTCCCTGTCTAACTGCACCCAGTTACCCCCTCACTGTCTCCATCTCCTGGTGTCTCTGTCAAACTGCACTCAGTTAGAATACTCACTGTCTCCATCTCCTGGTGTCCCTGTCTAACTGCACCCAGTTACCCCCTCACTGTCTCCATCTCCTGGTGTCCCTGTCTAACTGCACCCAGTTACTCCCCTCACTGTCTCCATCTCCTGGTGTCTCTGTCTAACTGCACTCAGTTACCCCCCTCACTGTCTCCATCTCCTGGTGTCTCTGTCTAACTGCACTCAGTTAGAATACTCACTGTCTCCATCTCCTGGTGTCTCTGTCTAACTGCACTCAGTTAGAATACTCACTGTCTCCATCTCCTGGTGTCTCTGTCTAACTGCACTCAGTTAGAATACTCACTGTCTCCATCTCCTGGTGTCTCTGTCTAACTGCACTCAGTTAGAATACTCACTGTCTCCATCTCCTGGTGTCTCTGTCTAACTGCACTCAGTTACCCCCTCACTGTCTCCATCCCCTGGTGTCCCTGTCTGACTGCACTCAGTTAGAATACTCACTGTCTCCATCTCCTGGTGTCTCTGTCTAACTGCACTCAGTTACCCCCTCACTGTCTCCATCTCCTGGTGGCCCTGTCTGACTGCACTCAGTTAGAATACTCACTGTCTCCATCTCCTGGTGTCTCTGTCTAACTGCACTCAGTTACCCCCCTCACTGTCTCCATCTCCTGGTGTCTCTGTCTAACTGCACTCAGTTACCCCCCTCACTGTCTCCATCTCCTGGTGTCTCTGTCTAACTGCACCCAGTTACCCCCTCACTGTCTCCATCTCCTGGTGTCCCTGTCTAACTGCACCCAGTTACCCCCTCACTGTCTCCATCTCCTGGTGTCTCTGTCTAACTGCACTCAGCTACCCCCTCACTGTCTCCATCTCCTGGTGTCCCTGTCTAACTGCACTCAGTTACCCCCCTCACTGTCTCCATCTCCTGGTGTCTCTGTCTGACTGCACTCAGTTTGAATACTCACTGTCTCCATTGGAGAAATGACAGACACGAATAAACACCTAAAAGATCAGCGAACTTTTAAATGCAGTCTGAATCTACAGTTGTGCCAGTCGTATGATTCGAAGTTGTACCCAGTTTGTACAGTCATGTTTTTAAATCTGCTAAATTTACAGCTCTCTGAAATAGTGAGAGAATTTAAAACAACAAATGGATTATTGCTCACGGGTTCACCACTTCAGAACAACCTGCACGAACTCTGGGCTCTGCTCAACTTCCTCCTCCTGGATGTCTTCAATTCGTCTGCAGTAAGTAATGAGAAAAACAGCTTGACAGTGACTGTACCGTTTGTCTAAGGTTCAATTACAGTGTTTCAACCTATTTCTTTTTGGAAGGCATGAGAGAATGCTGCAAAGTTGTGTCTTTTTCATTTTTGAAGCGAGTGTCAGGGGAAGCTGTCCAACTTGCTGGAGGGTGTTGTGTGACACCATTGTTCCTTGCATTGGGAGCAGCCAGGGAGCTAAATGGCCGCAGTCTGTGTATTAATTTGTCCACCTGCCCACATTTTCTGAGCACTATATTCACCATATGTGTGCCGATGCAGTGTCCAATTGGTGATGTCTGCTCCTCGAACCCTTCAAACTGCTATTGACCATTCCTGATGCTCAGTGTCACATCTGCCTTACACTGCGAAGCGGATTTAACATGCTTGATGTTTCCTTCAGCAAAACTGTCACCTTGTGTCACAATTCTAAACTTACATTAAAAGCATGCTGGGGTGAGAGCTTACTTTATCCAGATCTATCTCAATCCACAAATTAGCTGTCAGAAGTATTTTAGTATTTATTTATTTTTGTTAAAGTAAGAAAAGCTATGTTTCTAACTGAATGCCTAACTGCCCATTCTTCCTGTGTGGGTGTCCTGTAGCTTGTTACAGAGATGGGAGTAGGTGGTCCAAGGAAAAAAATGATTTTTTTCCATGTTGAATTGCTCACCTGCCGACCAGCTGAAACTGATTTGCAATTGTTATGAGCAGCTGTGCATCTGTTTTATGAAATCATTTGTGAGCGATCTAATTTGGATGCTACCTTTTTAAATTGCCATTCTTGTTCTTCTCGTGATAAACAATGTAATCATTGAAACCATTGGATGAGGCGTTGATGGAAGTAACACAATATGCTAAAACGTTTGGGGTTGGCATGACTAGAGCCACTTGTTGTTCTTTGCAGGACTTTGATTCTTGGTTTGACACAAAAAACTGCTTCGGGGACCAGAAGCTGGTTGAGCGATTGTACATGGGAAGCTTCTTATCTTATCTGTATTCTGAAACCGGGATGTCATTAAAATGCAAAGTTATTTCGGGCCCATCGCCTTCAGAAATATTATTCACAAAGTTGTATATTTGTGTGATGAAGTGATGTGCCTTGAGAGTGTTTGGGGCTAAATTGAAGAAACAGCAAGGTTTCTTTTCTTCATTTACTGGGTGTGGATGTCGTTGACTAGACCAGCATTTATTGGCCATCCCAAGTTGCCCTACAGAAGGTGCTGGTGAGCTGCCTTCTTGAACCACTGCAGTCCCTGAAGTTCCAGGTACATCCACAGTGCTGTTAGGGAAGGAGTTCCAGGTTTTTGGATCCAATGACGGTGAACAAGCAGCGATATGTTTCCAAAGTCAGGATGAGGAGTGACTTGGAGGGAAACGTCCAGGTGGTGGTGTCCCCAGGTACCTGCTGCTCTTGTCCTTCTAGCTGACAGTGGCTGAGAGTTTGGAAGGTGCAGCCGAAGGAACCCTGGTGAATTCCTGCAGTGCATCTTGTAGATGGTACACACGGCTGTCACTGTTCATCGGTGGTGGAGGGAGTTTGTGGAAGGGGCAGCAATCAAGTGGGCTGCTTTGTCCTGGATGGTGTTGAACTTCATGACTGTTGTTGGAGCTGCACTCATCCAGGCAAATGGAGAGTATCCATCACACCCCTGACTTATGCTTTGTATCTGGTGGAGAAGCTTCGGGGAGTAAGGAGGCGAGTTACTCACCGCAGGATTCCTGGCCTTTGACTTGCCCTGGTAGATTTAGAACTGTTAATTCATTGATTAAAAATGTGATGGCAAAAACTGAGGGTCTATATTCTACTAACTGTTTATCCCGCGCAGTGTTAAATTTTGAGTTACTGCGTGTGAATTACAAATTAATTTGACTTTTATGAAGTGATTAAGAACATAAGAAATAGGAGCAGGAGTAGGCCATCGAGCCCCTCGAGCCTGCCCCACCATTCAATAAGATCATGGCTGATCTGAAGTGGATCAGTTCCACTTACCCACCTGATCCCCATAACCCCTAATTCCCTTACCGATCAGGAATCCATCTATCCGTGATTTAAACATATTCAACGAGGTAGCCTCCACCACTTCAGTGGGCAGAGAATTCCAGAGATTCACCACCCTCTGAGAGAAGAAGTTCCTCCCCAACTCTGTCCTAAACTGACCCCCCTTTATTTTGAGGCTGTGCCCTCTCGTTCGAGTTTCCTTTCGAAGTGGAAAGAATCTCTCCACCTCTACCCTATCCAGCCCCTTCATTATCTTATAGGTCTCTGTAACATCCCCCCTCAGCCTTCTAAATTCCAACGAGTACAAACCCAATCTGCTCAGTCTCACCTCATAATCAACACCCCTCATCTTTGGTATCAACCTGCTGAACCTTCTCTGCACTCCCTCCAAGGCCAATATATCCTTCCGCAAATAAGGGGACCAATACTGCACACAGTATTCCAGCTGCGGCCTCACCAATGCCCTGTACAGATGCAGCAAGAGATCTCTGCGTTTATATTCTATCCCCCTGCGGTATAGGCCAACATCCCAATTGCCTTCTTGATCACCTGTTGCACCTGCAGACTGGGTTTTTGCGTCTCATGCACAAGGACCCCCAGGTCCCTTTGCACAGTAGCAAGTTGTAATTTTTTTCCATTTAGATAATAATCCAATTTGCTATTATTTCCTCCAAAGTGAATAACCTCGCATTTGTCAACGTTATACTCCATCTGCCAGATCCTCGCCCACTAACTCAGCCTGTCCAAATCTCTCTGCAGACCTTCCATGCCCTCCACACGATACGCTTTTGCATTTATCTTTGTGTCGTCAGCAAACTTTGTTACCCTACACTCAGTCCCCTCCTCCAGATCGTCTATATAAATGGTAAATAGTTGAGGCCCCAGTACCGATCCCTGCGGCACGCCACTAGTTACCATCCGCCAACCAGAAAAGTACCCATTTATTCTGACGCTCTGCTTCCTGTCGGATATCCAATCCCCAATCCACGTGAACACCCTACCCACAACTCCGTGTGACCCAATCTTCTTCAGCAACCTTTTGTGAGGCACCTTATCAAACGCCTTTTGGAAATCCAAAAACACCGCATCCACCGGTTCCCCTCCATCAACCGCACCAGTCACATCTTCATAAAAATCCAACAAGTTCGTCAAGCACGACTTTCCCCTCATGAATCCATGCTGCGTGTGCTGAATCGAACCATTCTTACCCAGATGGCCTGCTATTTCTTCTTTAATGATGGATTCCAGCATTTTCTAGTTCCACCACTTCTTGCAGACATGACTTACCTGCGATCCACTGGAATTAAGTGGTGGCTCTATTCGTGTAACGAGAATGGTTTCTGCCCAGTCCAGCTGCATCCCACTTAGAATGGATTAGAAATGTTAAAGGGCACAAAGCTAAATGAACATTTACCAGGTGTTCTTGCATTCAGTAAATAGTGCCTGAAGTAAACATGGCATTTAAGGTGCTGGAATAGGCAACTTAGAAATTGATGAGACGAATAGATAATTATTGCCTTTCACTCGATGTAGGCAACTACCACAGGTGTTTTTAATTAGGGTGGACATTTTACCCAGATCTGAATAATTTGAATCACTTCAGATATTACATAATATGGTGAAGGGGGAGAGATTTCTTCCGCTTCATTTACTCTCAATTATTTATTCTGTGGCCATATATTGAACTCCTCAGTTGACCTTGGTAACAAGGCCCATTCAGCATCCCCACGGGCTGTTCCAATTGCTGATCCCGACCTTGATAAGAACATTTCAATTGATGCTGGATCTCTAGTAGAACTGCTTCCTGATCAGGAAGACTTGCTCAATTAAAGTGTTTTTATCACATTTTGGGAGGTGCAGGGTAAGGGAAATAGAATAATTTTTATTTGCTGAAATGTCTATCCACTATTTGAGAAGCTGAAACGGGTTGGGGGAGAGGAGGAATGGTAGGTTACAATTACTCTGATTTATCTCCTCTTCTGTTCACACTACAAGCTCCATTTCCTAACCATTCACTCCAAACCTCTGTCTGGTTCCTGTCTGTCTGAGGCTGAACTAAACTATTTGCAATTGTGATATCCTAATTGAGCCTGAACTACATTTCCAACCCCATATTCTTAATATTACCAATACCACCACCATAATATCGCCCGCCCTTGTTCAAACCCTTAATTAGCACGAGGTTTTCCTAAACAGCCTCCCACCTTGCACCACGTGGAAGATTCAATTCATCAGAACTGCTGCTGACATGAACCAAGTTCTGTCCACTGCTCCATTTGTGCATCGCTGATGGTCAACCTTCAGCTGTTTAGCCCAAAGCACTGGAATTATTTCCCTAAATCTCTCTGCCTCTCCAGCTCATCCTTATTTAAGACACTGCTTTAAAAACTCCTTGGTCACCTCTCAATGGGTTTTTTGGTAGCTCGGTGTCAAATTTGTGTGATAATTGCCCCTGTGATGATCCTGTAGACATCTTATTATCATAGAATCCCGACAGTGCAGAAGGAGGCCATTTGGCCCATCAAGTTTGCACCAACCCCACATATTTACCCCGCCAATCGCACTGACACCAACGGTTTATTTAGCCTAGCCAATCAACCGAACCCGCACATCTTTGGAATGTGGGAGGAAACCGGAGCAGACACGGGGAGAATGCGCAAACTCCACACAGAGAGTGACCCGAGGCCAGAATCGAACCTGGGTCCCTGGCGCTGTGAGACAGGAGTGCCAAACACTGTGCCACCATGCCACCTATGTTAAAGGCGTTGTAGAAATGTACATTGTTGAGGAATGAGGAAAGTGAATTTAAGGTTACTATCCGCTTAATCCCACTTAGTTACCCCACCAACCTACACATCTTGGGACACTTAAGGGGAAATGTAGCATGGCCAATCCACCTAACCTGCACATCAGACTGAGAGGGTAAACTGGAGCACCCAAAGGAAACCCACGCAGACACGGAGAGAACATGTAAACTCCCCAAAAACAGTCACCCAAGGCCAGAATTGAAGCCGGGTCCCTGGTCTGTGAAGCAGTAGTGCTAACCACAGCCACCATACCGCCCTGATCTAGTATTGTGCAATGAGGTAGGGTTAATTGGTAATCTCATAGTAAAAGATCCACAGGCAAATATTCATATCACAATTGAATTCCATATGATGGTCTGCAAGTGACATATTTCCACAATCATCAACAAGAATCTTGTCCCTATCTAATTGGTTTTAGGTTTGAGAGGAGAGCCTGCTGAGGTTGATCGTGAACATTGAAAATTTTGATTTCTTTCTTTAAATGTTCATCAATGAAATTGGGAAATAAACGCTCTGCAAGAAACATCCATCTGTGGCTTATTGAGAGCATTAACGATTGTGTTAGATTAAGAGAAGAGGCTTATCATATGACAAGGAATAGTAACAAGCTTGAGCATTGGGAGTGTTTTTGAAACCAGTAAAATGCCACAGAAGATTGATTAAAAATGGAATATGAGGGTAAACTATAAGAGCTTTTACAAGTATATACAAAAGAAGATCACCAAGTTACAGGAAGGATTTAAATAAGGTTCAAAGAGTGCAGAGAAGGTTCACAAGGATGTTACCGGGACTTGAGAACCTGAGTTACAGAGCGAGATTGAATAGGTTGGGACTTTATTCCCTGGAGCGTAGAAGATTGAGGGGAGATTTGAGAGAGGTGTATAAGATTTTGATGGGTATAGATAGAGTGAATGCAAGCAGGCTTTTTCCACTGAGGCTCGGGGAGAAAAAAACCAGAGGGCATGGGTTAAGGGTGAAAGGAGAAAAGATTAAAGGGAATATTAGGGGGGGCTTCTTCACGCAGAGAGTGGTGGGAGTGTGGAATGAGCAGCCGGATGAAGTGGGAAACATTTACCATTTAAGAAAAACTTGGACGGGCTGATGGATGAGAGGGGTGTGGAGGGATATGGTCCAAGTGCAGGTCAGTGGGACTAGGCAAAAAATGGTTCGGCACAGACAAGAAGGGCCAAAAGGCCTGTTTCTGAGCTGTAATTTTCTATGGTTCTATGGTTACTGTATTTTCTCATGAAGGGTTGGATTCCAAGGTCTGATCTGTTCTGTTGCAGAATAAAGCTGTTGACAATCTAATCTGAAGTTGCAGGTGTTTTCATCAAGTGAACATTCAGCCCACACCTGTAGATGTGCTTCAACCCATGGCTTGTTCAGCTGTTTTTGTTGAACCTGTGCTTCAGTCCACAGAACTGTTCAGGGCAGCTTTTGTAACATTGCATTATTTTGCTTGACCTTCTTGGGCATCATCAGTGTGTAAAAAGCATGTATTCTCACCTGAATTAGGTATTGAGACCCTTCCTCCTCCCACATATTAAAGCTGAGGTAGAAAAGAGCCTGCCGCCAAAAAAGGAAGTCAAAATGTATGTCGGCCTGAGCAAAATGCAACGGGAATGGTGAGTGCACAACTTGTGAATCTTAATGTGTTGCATTGTGAAGTACGGCATCATCTTGCAAGAACTCATTGAAATTGTCCTGCACTTCAATCAACAATTAGAGCATTTGTAGAACGAAGGGAATAGATTCACCAGTGTAAGCGAGTGTGATTTTACCCAATGCATCAATAATAGGCTGACTCCCTACTATTGACCATCTTGCTTCCGTCTGATCTGTAAGATTTTTGTGTTTGGAATTCTAACTTCCCTCAATCATTTCCATTATTTTTTCCCGAAACAGAAGATCATCATTGAATTCAGATTGGACGATTGCCATTCAAGTGTGATTATTACAGTGCTTTCAAACTACTTTGCTCTCAGCTTTGGGCTTTCTTCTTTCAAACCCCAATGCAGCCCATTATTGATACCCACCTGATCAGGTACTAGTGAGGTGTCCCCTCCAAACTTATTAACCATGTCTATCATGGTTGGTCAAGGAGAACGCTGCAAAGCCCTTCAAAATAAGACTGCACCCGATGTAACACAATGTCATTGCCTCACGATGATGCCAGGATCGCTGCCACAAATATAAAACAGTCACTAATCAAACAGGAATTTAGGAGAAGATTCAAAAAAGAAAGTGGCAGAGTGGTTAGTGTGGAACTCACTACCACATGGAGAGGCATGACATTGATGCATTTTAGGGAAGTTTGTTAAACATAGAATGGAAAAAGAAATCGAAGGTGTGAGGAGACTCTTATCATGAACACTGATCTGGAATTGTTGATCGAAGTGGCCTGTTTCTGCGTTACAAATACTTAATCCCAGAGTACTTCATATTGCTCGCATCCAAGTTAGATGAAAAGGAATATTCCCATCCCTTCAAACCCTGGCCACCTGGAATGAATTGTACTTTATATCAATGAACAAAATGTCGAGTGTGTATTAGTCGTAAGATATGGGTTTCTATATCTGTGAGGCTTAGATGGAGCACCCTGTTCCCTGGTAGGTGAGAGGGGTTGGAATGTGGATCCTAGACTTTGTCCGAGGCACCTATAGAACAAAGCATTCATTTTAGGTTGTAATTGCTTTCTGTTGAGCTCCATTAAAAAAATGAATTTATCTCCAAGTTGGTGTGATGAGTTTTAATTCTGGCCTTGCTGACAGGTACACCAGGATATTAATGAAGGATATTGACATCCTGAACTCCTCAGGGAAAATGGACAAAATGCGTCTATTGAATAGACTGATGCAACTGCGCAAGTGCTGCAACCACCCCTATCTGTTTGACGGAGCTGAACCTGGCCCACCTTACACCACTGACACTCACCTGGTAGTTAACAGTGGCAAAATGGTGGTACTGGACAAACTGCTGCCGAAAGTGAAGGAGCAAGGTCAGCCGCAGGCCTGGTCAAGGCTTTTGTTTCCCTTTCTGTCTTTCAACCTTTCTATAGGAAGGAGACATGGAGTGATTTGATAGTTTCGTGGATACTTGAGTAGCTCGGACGGGGTGGGGGTGGCCAACATAAGGCATAAGGCCCAAATTAACGATTGTCAGACCGTAAAGGGAAATTAATTGAAAATATTCCAAAATGTGTTATAAATTAATATGTAATAAACTCTGGAATCAGCAATGGTTTTAGTTATAGTAGGACAGGCAAAGAAGCTTACTGAGATCTCCTTGAGGAGATAACCAAACTAAAACACAATGCAAATTAGGTTTTAGAATATGTTCAACAAATCTGTGATTAGAGAGTAAATATAGTAATAAAGTTCACGCTTTGTGAAATAGATGACATTGTCTCAATGGATTAAGAATTAGCTTAATGTTAATGTTCCTACTTTGGGAGGATGTAGGTTTGGATTCAGATTCGATTGGAAATTCAAAGAGCATGCCAGTCACTCGAACTCGAATCCATGACCAAATTAGTTGAGACTCTGGAGACCAGGAGGAATTGAACAAAAACTACTGTGTAGTCCAATCCATATAGAAGGAAATCGGGTGGAGTGGAAAATCAAACATCCTGGTATATAGATTGGCTGTAAACAACCGCCTGCATGGTTATTTGTGCATTTCCGAGTGCGATGTCAGACTTTGTCATGCTCTGGAGCACTCCTGTACCTGTGCTGTAGACTGATCAAAAATAGAACAGGATTTTTAGTAAATGAAAGGGGTTTGTGATGTTTAGCCTTCGTAAGCATGCAAGGATTTCCACGACAATGTCTGCAAAAGAATTTGAAAATGATCACTGATGACACCATGGCAGCATTTGACCTGTGCAGCAAGGTACAGCAGATTGCATGCTGTGATGTTATGGGTTACAAATCAGCACAGGTTTTAATGAGTTAAAAACTGCTGAAAATACGCAACTAATCTGGTAGCATCAGCGAAGGGTCAACTCTGACTCTTCAGAACTCCCCTCTCCACAGATGCTGCCTGACCTGCTGAGTATTTCCAGAACTTTGCTTCCATCTATTTAGCTTTTATTTCACAAGTTTTAGTGACTGTTTAAAACAATAGTGTGTCTTGATCTGAAATCGCATCCTGTTTTAGTCATTCTGGCCTGCCACACGCCATCCACTGGGGCTGGGGGCTCCCAAAAACTGGCCGATTTACCATCAAATATTCTTCATGAAGAGAGTTGGATCACAGGCCTCTGTAATGCTTGATGCGCCCCATCCTCCTTCCGAAGGAATAGTTACAGGAGCCAAATATTTTGAAATTACGGGCTAACGTGTTTTAGCAGAAGGTGAATGGAATAATTACATGGTTTGGGATTGCAGCTATTTTTTGATTAGGGTTTAATTTTTGCTGCCCAATCTGCAGCACCGTCTCGAATCCACCTGGAATATAAAACCTTTGAAATCATTCCCATCAATCAAGGCAGCTGGGTCACATGGACAGTTCACATTGTATGAATTATAAAATTGGAGTTGGTTATGTGTGTTCATTTATGCCTCCTGTACTATAACTAGTTTACGAGATTACTCTGCATCCTGCATGTTACCACTGGAATTTGGTTTCCATTATCCACATCAGTAGATGTAGGTTTTTGAAGCATTTGCGTATCTGCGCTGTGTTCTTGGCTACCGATCAACCGATCACCCTGATGAATGATCTTCTTTTCCACAGGTTCTCCGGTGTTGATCTTCAGCCAAATGACCAGGGTGCTGGATATCTTGGAAGATTATTGTATGTGGAGAAACTACGAGGATTGTAGACTGGATGGACAGACACCGCATGAGGAGAGACAAGTATGTTTCTTGCCCTGTGCTTTCAAAACTGAGTTTGTTTGAGGAAAGTTCCAACCTCTTAAATTGATCTGAGGCTCTATTATCTAAGTAAGAATTCTAGACTTAAGGTTACAAAACTGACTCAAGGTTTTCAAACAAGAAATATGAACATTCAATTTGAATCTAGCATCTATTTGTATTTTTAAAAATGAAACTTTCCAACAATTATTAAAAAGATTGGTCCCAATCGCTTGTTCAATTCTGGCATAACTTTTCTCTCTCATCCCTCCACGATTCTAGTTCTGCTTTCAATAGTCCTGGGAGCTCAACGTTTATTTTCATGTTAAGCACATGCGCTGGTGGTCTTGGTATAAATCTAACCACAGAAGATGTAGTAATCCTATACGACTCAGACTGGAACCCTCAGGTAGACCTCCAAGCTGTGGTAAGTTACTGAGCGATTAGTTATTTGTGTTCTGAAAGCCACGTACTGTTGAATATATAACTATTGTTGCTGGTTTTAACATCCAAGTGCACTGATCAAGCGACATTTGGTATTTTACTGCCACTGATAACCCCTCAAATCTTCCGTGTGTTGCTCCCATGGTTTCTTTAAAACTCCGCTCGAATGAACTGGTGGAAATATTTCAGCAGAGGCCTTCAGTTTGCTTCTCTTTATGTGAATGGAGCGTGCGGTTGTTTTCAGAATTGGCGTGGTATGATTTCAGCTGACTGGGCATCTTGTTTCTCCTCACCAATTAACTTCCAAATCCAATTGAGAGTTTGGAAATGAAATCCATTTCAAGTTTCAGTAATGCTGAGGTGTCACTATAAGGATCTGCCTTCCGTGATTCAGTTTTACACAAAACAACTGATGCACGGATTTTAATAAGTGCTTCGTGATTGCCTCGTGTGTCAAGGGCTTATGACTTCAAATCTCACTCATTTGTGAAGTTTGAATTAAAGTTTATAGTGAGCAGCAAAAGGGAGCAGGGCTCCCCAATTGTTCAGCTGGTTCACTAATATGCTTCAGGGAAGAGCATCTGTCAGTACTTGACTCCAATCCACAAACACAGTGGAGATTCTAATTCCCCTCCAGTGTGAAGTGGTAAGTTTCTCAATTGCTTCATTGATCCACCAGCCAGTTACTGGATTGCAATCAATGCATCTGAGATATAATTAAATAGGTCCAGGTGCTTCCTTGGTTTTCCCCTGCTGCAACAATTGTTGATGTTGACTGAGTAATTAGAGAGGGTTAAAACATGCAGGAGATAGCCATCCTGACATCATATCTTTGCGAGCTTATGATCAGCTTGGAGATTTCTCGGAAGTTTATTTATTCCCGATCCCCATGTTAAGGTTTTGATCATCAGAGTTTTTGTTTGAAATTCTTGCATTTCTGATTATAGAAACAATGTTTGCTGGAAAATATATGAATGTGGTGTTTTTACAGCTGAATGTAGAGGAATGTTAATTGAAATTGTTACATGATTGTGTGGATGTGCCATGTAACTTTAATTGTGTTCTTTTTTTAGGATCGCGCCCACAGAATTGGTCAAACAAAAGTAGTCAGAGTATTCCGATTTATAACTGACAACGCTGTGGAGGAAAGGATAGTGGAACATGCTGAAATGAAACTTAGACTGGACTCTATTGTAATTCAGCAAGGTGGCTGTTGAAGTTGGTTGTTTTTTGGGTGGGAACTGCATGGGGAGAACATAAGAACATAAGAAATAGGAGCAGGAGTAGGCCGTCAAGCCCCTCGAGTGTGCCCTGTCATTCAATAAGATCATGGCTGATCTGAAGTGGATCAGTTCCACTTACCCGCCTGATCCCTATAACCCCTAATTCCCCTACCGATCAGGAATCCATCCATCCGTGATTTAAACATATCCAACGACGTAGCCTCCACCACTTCAGTGGGCAGAGAATTCCAAAGATTCACCACCCTCTGAGAGAAGAGGTTCCTCCTCAACTCTGTCCTAAACTGACCACCCTTTATTTTGAGGCTGTGCTCTCTAGTTTAGCTTCCTTTCTAAGTGGAAAGAATCTCTCCACCTCTACCCTATCCAGCCCCTTCATTATCTTATAGGTCTCTATAAGATGCCCCCCACAGCCTTCTAAATTGCAACGAATACAAACCCAAACTGCTCAGTCTCTCCTCATAATCAACACCCCCCATCTCTGGTATCAACCTGGTGAACCTTCTCTGCACTCCCTCCAAGGCCAATATATCCTTCTGCAAATAAGGGGACCAATACTGCACACAGTATTCTAGCTCCGGCCTCACCAATGCCCTATACAGCTGCAGCAAGACATCTCTGCTTTTATATTCTATCCCCCTTGCGATATAGGCCACCATCCCAGTTGCCTTCTTGATCACCTGTTGCACCTGCAGACTGGGTTTTTGCGTCTCATGCACAAGGACCCCGAGGTCCCTTTGCACAGTAGCATGTTGTAATTTTTTTCCATCTGGATAATAATCCAATTTGCTATTATTTCATCCAAAGTGAATAACCTTGCATTTGTCCACCTTCAGTCCCGTTAGTCTACCAAGCACTGCCTCCCTGGTAACATTAATTGTGTTGAGTAACTCTCCTCCTACCAACCCTCTATCGTTCATATTCGGTAAACTATTTGTGTCTTCCACTGTGAAGACCGACACAAAAAACTTATTTAAAGTTTCAGCTATTTCCTCATTTCCCACTATTAAATCCCCCCTCTCGTCCTCCAAGGGTCCAACATTCATTCTAGCCACTCTATTCCTTTTTATATATTTGTAAAAACTTTTACTATCATTTTTTATATTTAGAGCTAGCCTCGCTTCATAACCTATCTTTCCTTTCTTTATCGCTTTCTTAGTCGTTCTTTGTTGTTTCTTAAAGTTTTCCCAGTATATTTCCTCAGTATATTTCGGTGCTTTGAGGTATCAACTTTAAATGGCATCGGTGAAACTTTGGGTACCATGAGCAGTGTCAATCATTCCCAGCCTTCACTCGAGAATTTTATCTTGCATTCTTTTCTCCGACTGAGTTATGGCACGGATGTTAAAACTTTGTGTTGGGGATTGTGAATGCATTGGATACTCCCTCAGTAACCTGTTCTTTTTCAAATACCGCAGAACATTTTAAAATGAAACTTCAATATTTTCACAGGTAACTTCTCTAATCGTCAATGATTTTAAAATGAATTATCATTACAATACATTAGGACCTACCACCTGGAACTATGCAATCTGGCATATGTATTCCTGACTTTTGATGAAATGTTCCTAAAAAATGAACATTAAACCCTCTGCAATCTTCCACAGAGTGTGAACAGCCAGTTAAAGTACGCTGTGCAACAAAGTGGGCTCAATAGTTTCCACTATCGCCCTTGTGTGTCTATTTATTAACATGTGAACCCGTCTCTTGCATTACTACAAGTTTAATGCCCTCCATACCAGGATTTTGCCTGGTATGGAGGGCATTAGCTATGAGGAAAGGTTAGAGAAACTTGGTTTGTTCTCACTGGAACGACGGAGGTTGAGAGCGACTTGATAGAAGTCTACAATATTATGAGGGGCATGGACAGAAGGGATAGTCAGAAGCTTTTTCCCAGGGTGGAAGAATCAATTATTAGGGGGCATAGGTTTAAGGTGTGAGGGACAAGGTTTAAAGGAGATGTATGAGGCAAGTTTTTTACACAGAGGGTGGTGGGTGCCTGGAACTCGCTGCCAGGGAAGGTAGTGGAAGCAGATATGGTCGTGAGTTTTAAGGGGCATCTAGACAAATCCATGAATAGGATGGGAATAGAGGGATATGATCCCCGGAAGGGTAGGGGGTTTTAGTTCAGTCGGGGCAGCATGGTCAGTGCAGGCTTGGAGGGGCCGAAGGGCCTGTTCCTGTGCTGTAATTTTCTTTGTTCTTTACAATTTCTTAACATCGAGACTGAATTCTTTCAGGAAGGTTCAG
Organism: Mustelus asterias; assembly: GCF_964213995.1. Lineage (NCBI taxonomy): Eukaryota > Metazoa > Chordata > Chondrichthyes > Carcharhiniformes > Triakidae > Mustelus > Mustelus asterias. The sequence continues at coordinate 29,188 of NW_027590104.1, forward strand.
TCGATCAGAATCTCAATGAGCTGGGGAAAGATGAAATGCTGCAGATGATTCGTCACGGTGCTTCCCACGTCTTTGCTTCTAAAGAGAGTGACATTACAGACGAAGATATTGATGCTATATTAGAGAGGGGTGAAAAAAGGTAAAACTAACATCAGGAACGGGAGTGCCCCTTGCTCTGCGATTCCAATCCTGCAACTTCATGGCTCCCCTGTTCAATACTCTTCTTACAATGCTGCTGCAATATTTTCATCGGCACAATAAGCCTCACTTAATCTGCATCTCAGAAAGTTCTGCAAACTGAGTATCAAAAGATAATTGCATTAAATGCATTGTACTGTCATGGTTTTGTTCAGTCTCTTTTACTTCATACCATTGTCATTGTGCCAAGAGGAGATGATTAAACAATTGGATTCAACCCTTAATTTCAGCTTTGGAATTGTTTGTGTTTCCAGCAAAATGTTTTTGTTTAAAGCCTTTATTGTGGGTTTTGACAAAACGATTGAAATGCGTTCATCTGTCTTGGTGAAGTTAGCGCCATTGACTCAATCTTGCTATGCTCATGTAAAGTGTTTAGCTGGCAGCTAATACCCAAGTACAAATGTATATTCTGAAATGGTTGTCATCGGCTTCACACATCAATATCTTTGGTGCTAAACAAATAATGTTGGTGTTTAAATACATTGCATCACTGGAACTAGTTTTCGATGCAATAGGAATTACACTATCTAAAAGCTAAACTAAAGTCCCATTATTTGAAATCTCCTTGGTTTTAAATACGATGCTATTGCAACTTCTGAAGGCCTGTGGAATATGAACAATTACTTGGAGTCATAGATGTTTACAGCATGGCAACAGGCCCTTCGGCCCAACTTGTCCATGCTGCCCTTTCTTTTTTAAAACCCCTAAGCTAATCCCAATTGCCCGCATTTGGCCCATATCCCTCTAAACCCATCGTACCCATGGAACTGTCTAGTATTTGTGCGGAACACAAGTCGAGACAAAACTTTGTCATAGAAGCATGGAAGGTAAGACAGGAGGAGTCCATTTGGCCCTTCGAGCCTGCTCCGCCATTCATTGTGATTATGGCTGATTGTCCAACTCCATAGCCTTAATCCTGCTTTCTCCCCATAACCTTTTTATCCCATTCGTCCCAAGTGCTAGATCGAGTCACCTCTTGAATGCATTCAATGTTTTGGCATCAACACCTTCCCGCGGTAATGAATTCCACAGGGCTCACCATGCTTTGGCTGAAGAAATGTCTCCTGGTTTCGTCCTAAATGGTCTACCCCAAATCCTCAGACTGTGACCCCTAGTTCTGGACACTCCCACCATCAGGAACATCCTCCCTGCATCCGCCCTGTCTAGTCCTGTTCGAATTTTATAAGTCTCTATGAGATCCCCCCCTCATTCATCTGACCTCCAGTGAAAACAATCCTAACCTGGTCAATCTCTCCTCATACGTCAGTCCATTTTACCCACTGCACTAAGCTTTGATCTCAGTGAGAAGTCCCACAACACCAGGTTAAAGTCCAACAGGTTTATTTGGTATCACGAGCTTTCGGAGCGCTGCTCCTTCCTCAGGTGAGTCACCTGATTAAGGAGCATGATAGCCATGATGTGGAGATGCCGGCGTTGGACCGGGGCGGGAATGGTAAGAAGTCTCACAACGCCAGGTTAATATTAATCAGGTGATGAAGGAGCAGTGCTCCGAAAGCTCATGATTCCAAATAAACCTGTTGGACTTTAACCTGGTGCTGTGAGACTTCTTACTGGATAGTATAGTGTCATCTCTTAAAGAAATCAGTTGCCGTTTTAGTTGAATTTTGAAGTTGCCAAAGTGGAACAAGGTGTGTGGCCCCAGAAAGTTCAGTTCTAAAATATAACCTGCCACCGCACGGTGGCACAGTGGTTAGCACTGCTGCCTCACAGCGCCAGGGACCCAGGTTCGATTCCCGGCTTGGGTTACTGTCTGTACGGAGTCTCCCTGTGTCTGTGTGAGTTTCCTCCAGGTGCTCTGGTTTCCTCCTACAGTCTGAAAGATGTGCTGGTTAGGGTGCATTGGCCATGCTAAATTCTCCCTCAGTGTAACCCGAACAGGTGCCGGAGTGTGGCGACGAGGGGATTTTCACAGTAACTTCATTGCAGTGTTAATGTGAGCCTACTGATGATACTAATAAATAAACTTTAAAACTTGACAAAAAGTGAACGCTAACGTTTTACTCAAACTCTGATTAACTATTTTTTAAAACTGCTGATTAATTTTATTTCTTTCGAATGGGAGATCATGGCCAACTCTGAGTAATGCATTTTCTTCCAGTCAGCTGCAACATTCTTGGCTCGAGGTTCGATGATTATCATAGAAACTCGACAGTGCAGAAGGAGGCCATTCAGCCCATCGAGTCTGCACTGACAGCAATCCCACCCCAGGCCCTATCCCCACAACCCCACACATTTACCCCGCTAATCCCTCTAACCTACACATCCCTGGACACTTTGGGCAATTTAGCATAGCCCATCAACCTGACCCCCACATCTTTGGAGTGTGGGAGGAAACCGGAGCACCCGGAGGAAACCCATGCAGACACAGGGAGAACGCGCAGACTCCACACAGACGGCCACCCAAACCGGGAATCAAACCCGGATCACTGGAGCTGTGAGGCAGCAGTGCTAACCACTGTGCCACCGTGCTGCTCCTATTGATTCAATTCCAAAGTCATACAAAAGGATAATATATAAGCAAGTTTTCTTTTCTTTTAAACTTATTTGTACAAGAGGAGGGATGTTAGTACTTGGGAAATAAGCTGGGCAGTTGTTGCTGTGCCCAGAACTTCCTTTTCAACATTATAATAAGGCATATGTACAGCAAAGCTCTCTCCAATCTGCCTTAAATTAATATCATCCTTCCATTCTCATCCCATGTTCAGTGGCGTGATTAGTTTCCACTTTCAAAACATCTATTATTGTGGACTTCCCAAATAAGATTACAATTTGATGAATGCATTTAGAGACAGTATTCTTGGTGTCATGCCCATTGAAAGTTGATTGGAAACTCAATCAGTTAATTTAGGATTCTCAACGCCCATCAACGGTGATAGATTTTCATCCCATAATCTGGGCTTCAGAAATTAAAGGTCAATGTATTAACAAATGGGACCGCACAATCTCCTTTCCTCTCTAACTTCATCCATTCCCAAACCAGAGCAGTATCTGATCAGATAATGAAACCTTGAGCTGAAATATCAAAGAGCATTTTCAACAACTTACTTCTAGATGATGAAAAATTGAAGGTAGAAGTTCAGGACCATGAATATGGGTTCGAGGCTCTCCGATAACAAATTCTATTCCAGGACCATAACTCACAGCGCAGGGAGAGGCCATTCGTCCAATTGTAGCCATGCTAGCTCTTTGCTAAATCTAATTCCACTTCCCCTGCATTCTCCATTAAGCCTGCACCTTCCTCTGCTTCAAATATTTATCTCATTTTCCTTCAAAGAATGCAGCGATCTCTACCTGAACGGTTCTAGAACATAGAACATAGAACAGTACAGCACAGAACAGGCCCTTCGGCCCACGATGTTGTGCCGAGCTTTATCTGAAACCAAGATCAAGCTATCCCACTCCCTATCATCCTGGTGTGCTCCATGTGCCTATCCAATAACTGCTTAAATGTTCCTCAAGTGTCTGACTCCACTATCACTGCAGGCAGTCCATTCCACACCCCAACCACTCTCTGCGTAAAGAACCTACCTCTGATATCCTTCCTGTATCTCCCACCATGAACCCTATAGTTATGCCCCTTTGTAATAGCTCCATCCACCCCAGGAAATAGTCTTTGAACGTTCACTCTATCTATCCCCTTCATCATTTTATAAACCTCTATTAAGTCTCCCCTCAGCCTACTCCGCTCCGGAGAGAAGAGCCCTAGCTCCCTCAACCTTTCCTCATAAGACCTACCCTGCAAACCAAGCAGCATCCTGGTAAATCTCCTCTGCACTCTTTCCAGCGCTTCTACATCCTTCTTATAGTGAGGTGACCAGAACTGCACACAATATTCCAAATGTGGTCTCACCAAGGTCCTGTACAGTTGCATCATAACCCCACGGCTCTTAAACTCCAACCCCCTGTTAATAAAAGCTAACACACTATAGGCCTTCTTCACAGCTCTATCCACTTGAGTGGCAACCTTTAGAGATCTGTGGATATGAACCCCAAGATCTCTCTGTTCCTCCACAGTCTTCAGAACCCTACCTTTGACCCTGTAATCCACATTTAAATTAGTCCTACCAAAAGGAATCACCTCACATTTATCAGGGTTAAACTCCATTTGCCATTTTTCAGCCCAGCTTTGCATCCTATCTATGTCTCTTTGCAGCCTACAACAGCCCTCCACCTCATCCACTACTCCACCAATCTTGGTGTCATCAGCAAATTTACTGATCCACCCTTCAGCCCCCTCCTCTAAGTCATTAATAAAAATCACAAAGAGCAGAGGACCAAGCACTGATCCCTGCGGCACTCCGCTAGCAACCTGCCTCCAATCCGAAAATTTTCCATCGACCATCACCCTCTGTCTTCGATCAGACAGCCAGTTACCTATCCAATCGGCCAACTTTCCCTCTATCCCACACCTCCTCACTTTCATCATAGGCCGACCATGGGGGACCTTATCAAACGCCTTACTAAAATCCATGTATATGACATCAACTGCCCTACCTTCATCAACACACTTAGTTACCTCCTCAAAAAATTCGATCAAATTTGTGAGGCACGACTTTCCCTTCATGAATCCGTGCTGACTATCCCGGATTAATCCGCATCTTTCTAAATGGTCGTAAATCCCATCTCTAAGGACCTTTTCCATGAATTTACCAACCACCGAAGTAAGACTAACCGGTCTATAATTACCAGGGTCATTTCTATTCCCTTTCTTAAACAGAGGAACAACATTCGCCATTCTCCAGTCCTCTGGCACCATCCCCGTGGACAGCGAGGACCCAAAGATCAAAGCCAAAGGCTCTGCAATCTCATCCCTTGCCTCCCAAAGAATCCTCGGATACATTTCATCAGGCCCAGGGGACTTATCGACCTTCAGTTTATTCAAAACTGCCAGGACATCCTCCCTCCGAACATCTATTTCCTCCAGCCTATTAGCCTGTAACACCTTCTCTTCCTGAAAAACATGGCCCCTCTCCTTGGTGAACACTGAAGAAAAGTATTCATTCATCACCTCGCCTATCTCTACTGACTCCATACACAAGTTCCCACTACTGTTCTTGACAGGCCCTAACCTCACCCTGGTCATTCTTTTATTCCTCACATAAGAGTAAAAAGCCTTGGGGTTTTCCTTGATCCGACCCGCCAAGGACTTCTCGTGTCCCCTCCTAGCTCTCCTAAGCCCCTTTTTCAGCTCATTCCTTGCTAACTTGTAACCCTTAATCCAGCCATCTGAACCTTGTTTCCTCATCCCTCCATAAGCTTCCCTCTTCCTTTTCACAAGACATTACAGCTCTTTCGTGAACCATGGTTCCCTCACTCGGCCATTTCCTCCCTGCCTGACAGGGACATACCTATCAAGGAAACCCAGTATTTGTTCCTTGAAAAAGTTCCACTTTTAATTAGTTCCTTTCTCTGACAGTTTCTGTTCCCAACAGGGTGCTGGGGAGAGGAGGGTTACTGAGTGACAGTCTCAGGGAGCTGGATTAACATCAGTACATATGCAGTCAGTAACACAGGGTGCTGGGGGAGATAGGGGTTACTGAGTGACAGTGTGAGGGTGCTGGATTAACATCAGTACAGATACAGTCAGTAACACAGGGTGCTGGGGGAGAGGGGTTACTGAGTGACAGTGTGAGGGAGCTGGATTAACATCAGTACAGATACAGTCAGTAACACAGGGTGCTGGGGGAGAGGGGTTACTGAGTGACAGTGTGAGGGAGCTGGATTAACATCAGTACAGATACAGTCAGTAACACAGGGTGCTGGGGGAGAGGGGTTACTGAGTGACAGTGTGAGGGTGCTGGATTAACATCAGTACAGATACAGTCAGTAACACAGGGTGCTGGGGGAGAGGGGTTACTGAGTGACAGTGTGAGGGAGCTGGATTAACATCAGTACAGATACAGTCAGTAACACAGGGTGCAGGGGGAGAGAGGGGTTACTGAGTGACAGTGTGAAGGTGCTCGATTAACATCAGTACAGATACAGTAAGTATCACAGGGTGCTGGGGGAGAGGGGTTACTGAGTGACAGTGTGAGGGAGCTGGATTAACATCAGTACAGATACAGTCAGTAACACAGGGTGCTGGGGGAGAGGGGTTACTGAGTTACAGTGTGAGGGAGCTGGATTAACATCAGTACAGATACAGTCAGTAACACAGGGTGCTGGGGGAGAGGGGTTACTGAGTGACAGTGTGAGGGAGCTGGATTAACATCAGTACAGATACAGTCAGTAACACAGGGTGCAGGGGGAGAGAGGGGTTACTGAGTGACAGTGTGAAGGTGCTCGATTAACATCAGTACAGATACAGTCAGTAACACAGGGTGCTGGGGGAGAGGGGTTACTGAGTGACAGTGTGAGGGAGCTGGATTAACATCAGTACAGACACAGTCAGTAACACAGGGTGCTGGGGGAGAGGGGTTACTGAATTACAGTGTGAGGGAGCTGGATTAACATCAGTACAGACACAGTCAGTAACACAGGGTGCTGGGGGGAGAGGGGTTACTGAGTGACAGTGTGAGGGAGCTGGATTAACATCAGTACAGACACAGTCAGTAACACAGGGTGCTGGGGGAGAGGGGTTACTGAGTTACAGTGTGAGGGAGCACCCATCTGCAGCTCCTCCAAAACCGTGTTAGGGAACTGGAGCTGGAGTTGGATGAATTTAGGATCATTAGGGACGCAGAGATGGCCATAGACAGAAGCTTTAGGAATACAGTTACTCCGAGGAATGAAAACAGATGGGTGACGGTGAGAGGGGCTGGGAGGAAGCAGTCCGTGCAGGGATCCCCGGTGGTCGTTCCCCTTAGCAACAAGTATTCCGCTTTGGATACGGTTGAGGGGGATGACATACCAGTGGTGAGCCGCAGTGAGAGGATCTCCAGCACTGTGTCCGTCTCTGTGGCTCGGGAAAAACAGCACCCGAGCTGTCTTCAGCAAAAACAAGTGTAGCTGCATGAGAAAGAACATCTTTTTTTTTAAACGCACCCCGGCTGGGATCTGGAAGTTGGAGCCTGTGGTTATTTCGTTTGTCATTTTGCTCTCATGAGCTGTATTTCCGTTATTCTTGCAAACCCAATAGTTCATCTGAGACTCTACAGTGGAGATTAACTCTTTCATATCTCACATAGATCTCTGAAGATGGGAGGACAGATAGAATCATAGAATTGTACATCTCAGAAGGAGGCCATTTGCCCAATAGTGTCTGCACCAGGTCTGGAAAGAGCTACCCAGCTAGTCCCATTCCCCAGCCCTATCTCTGTAACCCTCTCAATCCATCACTTTCAAACATGTATCCAGCTCTCTTTTGAAACCACCTGTGGAATTCGTCTCCACCCAATTCCCAGGCAGCCCATTGCAAATCCCAGCAACTCTCCGAGTAAAGAGGTTTCTCCTCATCTCACTCCCAGCTCTCTTGCTGACCATCTTGAAATTGTGACCCCCCTCGTCACTGACAAATCACAGAATGGGAACACAATATCCTTCTTCACCCTGTCAACATTGTTCATCATTCTGAACACCTCAATACGGTCACCTCTTAACCTTCTCTTCTCCAAGGAGAAGAAGCCCAATTTCTCCAATCTTTCCTTGTATCTAAAATTCCTCATTCTTGTGTCATTCTAGTGAATCTACTTTGCACTCTCTCTCTCTGTCTCGGGCTTTAACATCCTCCCTTAAATGAGGTGCCCAGAACTGACCACAATATTCCCCATGTGGTCTGACGAATGAATTGCACAGGTGTGGTGTCACTTCCTTGCTTTTATATTCTCTGCCTCTATTCATAAACCCCAGGATCCTATCAGCCTTCTTAACAACTGTTTCATCTTGCCTGGCTACCTTCAGAGAATGAAGCACTTGAGCCCCTCAAAGTTGTACCATTGTGGTTGGTTTGTCTCCCCATGTTTCTTCCACCAAAATCCATTCCCTCACATTTCACGGCATTGAAATTCACCTTCCAGGTGTCTGCCCATTTGGCCAACTGGTCCATGTCCCTCTGAAGTCAAAGAGTCATAGAGGTTTACAGCATGGAAACAGGCCCTTCGGCCCAACTTCTCCATGTCGTCCAGTTTTTAACCACTAAAGTCATCCCAATTGCCCGCATTTGTCCCATTTCCCTCCACACCCATCTTATCCATGGAACTGTCGAAACGCTTTTTAAAAGGCAAAATTGTATCTGCCTCTGGCAGCTCGTTCCAGACTCTCACCACCCTCTGTGTGAACAAAATGCACCCGTGGACCATTTTGTCTCTCTCCATTCTCAGTTCATACATTAACAGTCACAGTCAGAGCATCGAATCAGTGTAACTGTCTTGGTGTGGCAGCAGTTGGATGAACAAGTGAATCCATTCCCCCACACACACCGCAGCTTAATGAATCTCTCTATTGTGAACTCACTGGTGTCTCAGTAGGTTGGATACACCGCTCAGCATCTTCCTCACAATTCACTCTTCTCTCTACCTTAGCATCATCTGCAAATTTAGAGATTGGGCCCTCAACACCCAGCTCTCAGTTGTTTATATAAGTCAGAAAAAGCAAGGGACCCAACGCTGATCCCTGGGGAACACCACTTTCAACTCGTCTCCAGTCTGAGAAGTGCCGATCTCTACACACACTCTGTTTCCTATTTCTTGGTAAGGAGTCTAACAACACCAGGTTAAAGTCCAACAGGTTTATTTGGTCGCAAACGCCACGAGCTTTCGGAGCGCTGCTCCTTCGTCATGTGAGTGGGAGATCTGCTCATAAACAGCAAACCGGGCATATAAAGACACAAACTCAATTGACAGAATAATGAATAATGATTGGAATGCGAGTCTTTATAGCTAATTAAGTCTTAAAAGTACAGACAATGTGAGTGGAGAGAGCATTAGCACAGGTTAAAGAGATGTGTATTGTCTCCAGACAGGACAGCCAGTGAGACTTTGCAAGTCCAGGCAAGTTGTGGAAGTTACAGATAGTGTGACATGAACCCAAGATCCCGGTTGATGCCGTCCTCATGTGTGCAGATCCTGGTTATCAGTCTCTGCTCAGCGACTCTGCGCTGTCGTGTGTTGTGAAGGCCGCCTTTGAGAATGCTTACCTGAAGATCAGAGGCTGAATGCCCGTGACCGCTGAAGTGCTCCCCAACAGGAAGAGAACAGTCTTGCCTGGTGATTGTCGAGCGGTGTTCATTCATCTGTTGTCGTAGCGTCTGCATGGTCCTGTCACTTAGCCAACTTCTAATCCATGCTGCCAAGGATCCATCCATCCAAAGCATTTCTCATTGGCTCATTTGCATGTCAGTGGAGAGGTGAAAAAGACGTGTGGAACACTTCCCTTGATCAATGGTGCAATAGATTTCAAAAGCAGGGAAGCCATGTTGGAGTAGTATAGAACTTGTGTTAGGCCACAGCTAGAGAACTATGTGTAGTTTGGATCGCCACAGTATAGGAAGGGTGTGATTGCACTGGAGGGGGTGCAGAGAACATTCACCAGGATAGGTCTGAGCGTGAGTGTTACAGCTATGAAGAGAACTATCGACAGCACGGTGGCACAGTGGTTGGCACAGCTGCCTCACAGCACCAGGGACCCAGGTTCGATTCCCGGCTTGGGTCACTGTCTGTGTGGAGTCTCCCTGTTCTCCCCGTGTCTGCGTGGGTTTCCTCCGGGTGCTCCGGTTTCCTCTCACAGTCTGAAAGACGTGCTGGTTAGGTGCATTGACCATGCTAAATTCACCCTCCCTACCCGATTTTTACAGATGAACCATAGGAAGCATTCTTTCTGTTTTTATCACAGCTTGCTGTGGCTCCTGCTCTGCCCAAGACTGCAAGAAATTTAAAGGTCATGAATGTAGCCCAGTCCATCACGGAAACCAGCCTCCTGTCCATTGACTCTGTCTACGCTTTCCGCTGCCTCAGACAAGCAGCCAGCATAATCAAGGATCCCATGAACCCTGGACATTCTCTCTTCCACCTTCTTCCACCGGGAAATAAATACAAAAGTCTGAGTTCACATGCCAACCTACTCAAGAACATCTTCTTCCCTGCTGCTGTCAGACTTTTGAATGGACCGATCTCGCACTAAGTTGATCTTTCTCAACACCCCAGCTATGACTATACCATTATATTCTGCACTCTCTCCTTTCTTTCTCTATGAACGGTATGCTTTGCCTGTATACGATGCAAGAAACAATACTTTTCACTGTATGCTAATACATGTGACAATAATAAATCAAATCAAATCAAAACAGGTGCCAGAGTATGGCGACTCGGGGATTTTCGCATTAACTTCATTGCAGTGTTAATGCAAGCTTACCAATAAATAAAACTTCAAAACCAGAGGCTGGTTAGGCTTGGGTTGTTTTTGTTGGAGCAGAGAAGACTGAGGGGCGACCTGATGGAGGTGGACAAGATGATGAGATTGATGGACAGAGTGGATAAGGAGCTGCTGCTGCCCTGAGCTGAAGAGCATCACAAAGGGACATGGGTTCAAGGTGAGGGGCAGGAGGTTTAGGGGGGGAATGTGAGGATGAACATTTTACCCAGAGAGTGGTGACGGTCTGGAATGCGCTGCCTGGGACGGTGGGAGAGACGGGTTGTCCCACATCCTTTAAAAAGTAGCTGGATAAGCACTTGGCACATCATCACATTCAGGGCTATGGGCCAAGTGCTGCTAAACGAGGTGAGGTAGGTATGTTAAGTTTTTCTCATATATCGGTTCAGACTCGATGGGTTGAAGTGTCTCTTCTGCACTGAATGAATCTGTGATTTTGTGATGAAGAAATGATTTTAATGTAGTGACTGCTGGTATCCGGAATGTTCTGCCTGAGCCAGAGGTGGAAGAAGATTCCATCAAGAGGAAATTGAATGGGAAGCCAAAGGGAAAATATTGACAGGGTTACGGGGAGAGAGTGGAGGAATAGGAATAGTGAAACTGCTCTTGCAGCGTGTCCATCTGGCTTGATGGGCTGAGTGGCCTCCTGTGCTGTCCCCATTCTATGATTCACACACAAGTTAACTTCTCAGTGTCTATTGGGCCCCACTCATTCCTCCATTTTCAGTCACAGCATTTCAAGTAAAGTTTATTTATTAGTCACAAGTAGGCTGACATTCACACTGCAGTGAAGTTACTGTGAAAATCTCCGAGTCACCCGCCGCCTGTTCGGGGACACTGATGGGCAGTTTACTATGGCCAATCCACCTAACCTGCTGATCTTTGGAGTGTGAGCAGAAAGCGGAGCACCCGGAGGAAACCCACGCAGACACGGGGAGAACGTGCAGATTTCACACAGACAGTGACCCAAGCCTGGAATCGAACCCGTCTTCCTGGTGCTGTGAGGCAGCAGTGATAACCACTGTGCGAACGTGCCACCCCCATCTCGAGTTCAGATCCCAGTACTTTTTAGTTGGAGCAGTGAGGAGTAAAAAAAAGGAATGAGTGTGTGTGAGCGTCGGTGCGCTTATGTTTCTGTATTTCTGTGTGTCTGTGTGAGAGAGTTTCCAAGTGTGTGCATGTGTTTGTGTGTGTGTGTGTGTGTATTTCAACGTGTTTCTGTGTGTCTGTATTTGTGTGTGACTTTCTGTGTGCACGTGTGTGTGAATGTGTGTCTGTGGGTGAGTGAATGTATGTGACTGTGAGTGTGTGTGTGTGTGTTTATGAATTTGGGTGTCTCTGTGAATGAGTGTCTGTGGGTGAGTGAATGTATGTGACTGTGAGTGTGTGTGTGTGTGTTTATGAATTTGGGTGTCTCTGTGAATGAGTGTCTGTGTGTCCGTGAGTGTGCATCTGTGAATGTGTGTCTATGAATGTGTGCCTGTGAATGTGTGCGTGTGTCTGTGAATGTGTGTCTGTGAATGTGTCTGACTGTGTGTGTCTCTCTGTTGTGTGTGTGTGTCTACATGTGTTTGCGTCTCTGAGAGTGTGTCTATCTGTGAATGTGTGTCTGTGTCTCTGTTGTGTGTGTGTCTACATGTGTTTGCGTCTCTGAGTGTGTGTCTGTGACTGTGTGTGTGTCTCTGTTGTGTGTGTGTCTACGTGCGTTTGCGTCTCTGAGAGTGTGTCTGTCTGTGAATGTGTGTCTGAGTGTGTGTCTGAGTGTCTCAGTGTATGTGAGTGTCTGTCTGTGTGTGTTTATGTCTCTGTGGGTGTGTGTGTCTGCATGAGTGGTGGAGCAGGCTCGATGGGTTGAATGGCCGACAACTACACATATTTGAGATTTTAATATATTGACACAGATGCATGCTATCACCACCCCCCCCACCCCAACCGCCCCCCACCCCCACCCCCCCACACAGGCCTCGAATTCAGGCCTAGTCACACAGGCCTCGAATTCAGGCCTAGTCACACAGGCCTCGAATTCAGGCCTAGTCACACAGGCCTCGAATTCAGGCCTAGTCACACAGGCCTCGAATTCAGGCCTAGTCACACAGGCCTCGAATTCAGGCCTAGTCACACAGGCCTCGAATTCAGGCCTAGTCACACAGGCCTTGAATTGAGGCCAGGTCACACAGGCCTTGAATTGAGGCCAGGTCACACCGGCCATGAATTGAGGCCTTGTCACACAGGCCTCGAATTGAGGCCTAGTCACACAGGCCTTGAATTGAGGCCAGGTCACACAGGCCTTGAATTGAGGCCAGGGCACACCGGCCATGAATTGAGGTCTTGTCACACAGGCCTCGAATTGAGGCCTAGTCACACAGGCCTTGAATTGAGGCCTAGTCACACAGGCCTTGAATTGGTGCCTAGTCACACAGGCCTTGAATTGGTGCCTAGTCACACAGGCCTTGAATTCAGGACTAGTCACACAGACCTTAATTGAGGCTCAGTGAAACAGAACAATCCTTTCCATCCACAAATCCCAGTGCCCTGTCTAGCAACGCAAGTAGGACTCTGGGATGGAGAACAAGCCTTTCATCAGGCTCAGGAATGTGAATTTCAGCTCCCTCTCCCTCCCAAATGCTTCACAGTGAGAGAGGCAGACTGAGAATGTTACAAAGAGAAACTCAGTAAAAGTAGATTGAAGCGCTGCCCTGGGCTCTCACACAGCACCGTGACATTACTGAGAGTAAAACACAGGCACTGTCCAATTGGCCAATTAAACCGGGTCCCAATCGCAGCCTTTTTCATTCCAAGCCCCTGTGAGAACTCGATCAAACATCCTCTCTGCAGCTCTGCCTTACCCTGTTCCTCTCTATATCCCACCCTCCTTTCCCTCAATCTTTTATGTTTAAAATGTGGACACTGATACAGTGTTAGGAGTATGGGGCAGGGAGGAGGCACAGAGCATGAGTGCACAGCAAGATCCCACACACACACACAAACAGTCTGAACATGGCCAGATACAATGTGATATTTAAGTGAGGATTGAGGTGAAGTCAGTGGGAATGAGGGACCACACCTCTCCCTCTCTCCGCCCCTCTTCCTTCCACCCCTCCCCAGTTAAAATAAGGGGACATCACTCCAGGTTTGGTGCTGTTTGTACATTTGATATGAACAGGGAACCTTCCACTTCTAGCACAGTCACTCCTCTCTGTTTCTCTCTCTGATTCCCTCTCTCTTTTACCTCCACCATCTCTGCCCCTATCCACCCCCCTCTTCTCTCTCCTGCACTTGATGATCTATCTCTGTTCTCTCTCTCTCTGCCTGTTTACCTCCCCCTATCTCTGTACGTACCCATCGCCCTCCTCGCTCTCTCGCCTGCTCTGGATAATCTCCCTGTCTCTCTGATGATGAATCTGGATTGAAATGCTCTCTGAAAGGTTTCTGTCTGACCATTTTAAATCATGTCACCCTGTGACCACTGTTTGTGTTGATCACTGATTCACATTGAGAAATTAGGCTGGGGGCAGTGGTGGGAGATGGAAGCAATCACAGTCAGTTGTCAGTACACTGAATTTGGGGAGCGGAACCATGGTCTCCCAGCAGGATAGGCTGCAGGCAAAATACACACAGCAAGATCCCACAAGCAAACTGCTCTGTTACCGTCCCATCCCCCCGCCCCTCACCGTTACCCTCCATTTCCCATTTCTCTCCCTGATAACTCACAATCAAAGGAGAACGATGGGAGACAGAGAGAGCGAGAACAGGAAAACCCACAATCACATCCTGAATTAAATGAATTATTTTGTTTTTAACCATCGAGTTCTCCCACTTCAGCACTGACACTGTTCGGGAATGAAGCAAATACAAAAGGACATTCTGAGGGCCCTCTGAGATTAGGCCTTGAATTGAGGCCTAGTCACAGAGGCTGCATTAAACCTCGGGGACAGAGAACAGTTTTCTCCCCCCTCCCCCAGTGAATAAGGACAATCCTCTCCAGCCCCGAAACTGCTGCAGACACGACTGGAAGGAGTGAGAGGGAAAAGGGAGAGTGGGGATGAGGGTGGAGCCAGTGATCTCCAGACCCTGCCCCTTCCACCCCACCCCCCCATTAAAACAACAAATCACGTTGGGATTTTCCTCGACTTTATTACAAGGTGCAACACAGAAGCAAATAGGTGGAGCAACGGGGAAGGATTGCAGGAAAGTGTGAGTGAAAAAACGCCCTCGCCCTCTCTCCCCCTCCCTCCTCCTCCACCTCATTCTCTCCTCCTACTCTTGCCCTCTCTCGCTCCCCACATTTTAGAACCTTTGATCTCTCCCCCTTGCACAATCTGCCTCCCTCACACTTTCCCCTTTTCCACCCCCTCTCCCACTGATTCTCTTCCCCTCACCCTCTTCTCCTCACTCCCTCCCCCTCAGTCTTCCCCCACTCCCTCCCTCAATTCCTTCCCTTTCACTCTCTTCCCCCTCAGTCTCCGCCCTTTACTTTCCATCCCTTAGTCTCTCTCCCTTCACACTTCCCCACTCGCCCTCCCCTCTCTCTCCTCCTCACTCTCTCCCTTCCCCCTCAGTTTTTTCCATCACACTATTCCACCTCAGACCTTCCACTCTCTTCCCCTATGTCTTTTCCGTCACACTATCCCGCCTCAGACACTCCCCTTCACTATCCGTCCCATCAGCCTCTCCCCTCAGTTGCTCTTCACTTACTCTCCCCCTCACTCTCTCCTCTGACTCTCTCCCCATCAGTTCCCTCCCCGTTCTCTCCCTCCTCTGACTCTCTCCCTCATTCTTCACCTTTCTCCCCCACTCCATCTCCGCTCACTTTCTCCCCTTCACTCTACCTCTCATTCTCTTCTCTCTCTCTCCTCCTCACTTTCATCCCCCACTCTCTCCCCCTCATTCCCTCCCCTCTATCTCTCCGCTTCACCCTTCCCCTCCCCCTGCGTCCCCTGCACTCCCCTCTCATTCTCTTATCCCTCATGCGCTATCTTCCCGTCACTCTCCCTCCCCTCCTCACAATCTCCCTCCCCCTCACTCTCCCCCTCACTTTTCACCTATTCTCTCCCTCATTCTATCTCCCATTGCGCTCTCCCCTCACACCATCTGCCCTCAACCTCACTCCCCCTTCACCTACTCTCCCCCTCACTCTTTCTGCTCACTCATTCTCTCATTGATTGTATTTAAGACAGAGATAGATATGTTCCTGATTGGTCAGGAGATCAAATGTTATGGGGGAACGGTGGGAGAATGGGTTTGGAAACTTATCAGCCGTGATTAAATGGTGGAGGAGACTCGATGATCAGAATAGCTGAATTCTGCTCCTGTATCTTATGGTCTTTTCAGTTTCACGCTCACTGTTAGCTACAGTATTTACACTCGTCCCCCGCTCTTTATTAGCTTGTGTACGTATTAGTTTCAGCATTCCAATGATTCACAATTAGCATTTAACTAATGAACCAATCAGCATTTAATTGTAAATAACTAGTTATACAGATGATAAAATTAGGAATATCCATTACAATTACAGAGCAGCAGCATTAACCCTTTCTCTTCCAAGACTGAATGACATAGATCATGTCACATACTGAGCAGTATTCAGTTAAAACTAGCACAGACCAGACAACACAATAAAGTTAGTTTAAATTGAAATAATAGATGATATGAATAGTTTGTTCTGAAGAAATTATACTAATTTGAAAGTGATTAATTCATAGTCTTTGAAGAATTTCCCCGGTTCAATGTGAAGCTTTTAATGGTATAGAATATCTACCCACTTTTCAGCGCCGGCATCTGCAACTGTAGATGGATGAAAAGCAACCATCTGACAAACACCAGGTAATATCTGTCATGGTAAAATAAACAGTTTGATAAATAATGTTAATATCTGACATCATACATCTGTCCTGAGATCGTTGGGATAATCCAAAATAAATCATACATTCAGAAATTAAATAAAGCTGAGGTGAGTGTGCAGGAACAGAGTGAAATTGTGAATTCTAGCTTTCTATGCTCTCGCTCTGCATCTGCTCAGTGAGATATAAGGAACAAGGAAAGAGGGAATCGCATTTCCGAGGCTCCGATCCTGTGCAATGCTGCGCCAGTGTTCCTTTGCTGCTTTCGTTCTAGGGATGTCTGTTTCAGAGGAAATGTTATCACTTGTTGCCCAACTTAAATGTTATTTGGTTACAGGGCGCTGCAATTTCATTAACCGCTGCAATGCATGGGTTTGTTGCTTGATAGTGGTTTGTGATGTGCGTTTCTGTGGGTTTATGGCTGCGTGTTGAGAGTATTTAAGAGAGATTCTGTGTTTCTCTCTGTGTCAGTACGTGGATAAGAGTGTACAATTGTCTGTGTTTGTGAGTGTGTGGGTGTCAGTTTGGGCCTGTGTGTCTGGAAATAGATGCAGATGTATTATCTTGGAAACAGGAATTACAGAGTGCAGCAGAGTTTACCCACTCCCATTCTGAATGGGATTAGTGTCTGATAACTGCACCAAATGTACATATTACAGTCTGAGATCATCCCCAACTACAATCTCCAGACAATATCTCCCATAGGGAATGAGGGAACAGAGTTCATGTACAGTGACTGGTGATAAAAGGGTTAATTCACCAGCCGGGGTTCCTGCTGCAAACTCCAATCCCTGTCAATATTGTTCAATATTCACGCTGCAGTAACCGGTTCCCAGATGCAGACATGGGACTTACTGAACTTGTCTGAGGCTCACAGAGAGCAGCGCCTGCAGTAGCTGGGTGCCACCAGCAGATGGTGGCATTGTGTCACTTTAATCACCAGATAGTGAAAGGGGTTCTGAGGAGAGGCTGGTGGAGCCTTTAATTCATTCACAGAGACAGAGAGGAAACTCTGACAAGATTGACCAATCTGCCCTCTGCTGGGTACTGTCAGAATCACACACACACTGTTCTCTCTCTGGAGAATGATCTCTGCTGCTCCATTTTGAAAGGAGGTTGAAGACTCTGTTGCTGAGAACACTGACAACACATTGCTGCTTAAACAATGGTTTGCAGCAATCTTTCCTTCAATGTGGAGACTAAAACTACAACAGTTTTCCAGCTGGGAAACCAGGTAAGCAGGGAAATCACTGCCAGGCTGGAGGGGCTGATGGAATAGGGAGGGAGAGGGGCAGGAATGAAGGGTTTGGAAGGAGCTGTCGAAGATTTTCACAATTCAGGATTTCACTGTAACCGGTGGAGCAGCAATGTTTATAGATTGAAATGTTCACAATGTCACTGTCAGTCTCGATCTGGATCCCTGCAGCGACTCCAGCTGTGTATTTCCATTTGGACTGAACTGATTATTGGACAGCCTGAAACAGTAAAGATGAAACAGGAAATAAACAGATTGAACAACAGAGTAAATAACAGGAGACTGGAGTTAATGGGACAAATCTTCTGGTCTCTGGATCGCCAGAGGCCAGACACACATCCGAAGATGAGCATCGGGAACCTGTGGATGTCCTGATGCACTGATCTACCTGGGAATTGTCCCAGAGGTATTAACTACTATTGGGGAACTCCCCTGCTGCAGTTAGAGTCAGATACTTGGGACAGATCCACAAAGTTTACCTGGATAGTTACTCAGGTAATGTTAGACAGCTCAACACCTGGGCTAATAGGGTGATCAGAACAATACACAGTATTCCAAGTGTGGCCTTGCCAATGTCTTGTACAACTTTAACAAGACGTCCCAACTCCTGTATTCAATGTTCTGACCGATGAAACCAAGCATGCTGAATGCCTTCTTCACCACTCTGTCCACGTGTGACTCCACTTTCGAGGAGCTATGAACATGTACCCCGAGATCTTTTTATTCTGTAACTCTCCCCGACGCCCTACCATTAACTGAGTAAGTCCTGCCCTGGTTCAATCTACCAAAATGCATCACCTCGCATTTGTCCAAATTAAACTCCATCTGCCATTCGTCAGCCCATTGGCCCAATTGATCAAGATCCCGCTGCAATTGGAGATAACCTTCCTCACTGTCACGATGTCACCAATCTTGATGTCATCTGCAAACTTACCAACCATGCCCCCTATATTCTGATCCTAATCATTCATATAAATGACAAATAACAGTGTACCCAGCACTGATCCCTGAGGCACAACGCTGGTCACAGGCCTCCAGTTTGAAAAACAACTCTCTACAACCACCCTCTGGCTTCTGCCAAGTAGCCAATTTTGTATCCATGTAGATACCTCACCCTGGATCCCGTGAGATTTAACTTTATGCAACAACCTACCATGCGGTACCTTGTCAAAGGCCTTGCTAAAGTCCATGTAGACAACATCAACTGCACTGCCCTCAATGAAATTTGAGAGACATGATTTTTCACTCACAAAGCCATGCTGACAGTCCCTAATCAGTCCTTGCATCTCTAAATGCCTGTAGATCCTGTCCCTCAAAATACCTTCCAACAACTTACCCACCACAGATGTGAGGCTCACTGGCCTGTGGTTCCCAGGCTTTTCCCTGCAGCCCTTTTTAAACAAAGGCACAACATTTGCCACGCTTCAATCTTCAGGCCGTGACTATAGATGATTCAAATTTACTCCCTCGCCTCCCACAACGTCCTGGGATATACCTCATCAGGTTCCACAGATTTATCTACCTTGATGCACTTTAAGACTTCCAGCACCTCCTTCTCTGTAATATGTACACTCCTCAAGACATCAATATTTATTTCCCCAAGTTCCCTAACATTCATGCTTTTCTCAACAGTAAATACTGATGTGAAATATTCATTTAGGATCTCACCCATCTCTTGTGGATCTGCACATAGATGACCTTGTTGATCTTTCAGAGCCCCTACTCTCCCCTTGTTACTCTTTTGCCCTTTATGTATTTGTAGAAGCTCTTTGGATTCTCCTTTGCCTTATCTGCCAAAACAATCTCATGTCCCCTTTTTGTCCTCCTGATTTCTCTGAACTCTACTCCTACACCCCCCATACTCTCCAAGAGATTCACTTGATCCCAGCTGCCTATGCATGTCATGTGCCTCTTTCTTCTTCTTGACCAGGGCCTCAATATCCCGAGTCATCCAGGGTTCCTGACTTCTGCCAGCCTTGCCCTTCACTCGAAGAGGAATGTGTTTACCCTGAACCCTGGTTAACACACTTTTGAAAGCATGCCACTTACCAGACGTCCCTCTTCCTTCCCACAGACTCCCCCAATTAACTTTTGAAAGTTCCTGCCTGATACCATCAAAATTGGCCTTGCCCCAATTTAGAATATTAACTTTTGGGACAGACCTATCATTCTCCATAGCTATCTTAAAACTAATAGAATTATGGTCACTGGTCCCAAAGTGATCCCTCACTCACACTTCTGTCACCTGCCCTTGCTTATTTCCCAAGAGGAGGTCAAGTTTTGCCCCCTCTCTAGTCGGGCCATCCACATACTGAATGAGAAATTCCTCCTGAATACACTCAACAAATTTTTCTCCATCCAACCCTCTAATACTATGGCTGTCCCAGTCAATGTTGGGAAAATTAAAATTTCCGACTATTACCGCCCTATTTTTCTTGGAGCTATCAGTCATCTCCTTACATATTTGTTCCTCAATTTCCCGCTGACTATTTGGGGGCCTATAGTACAACCCTATCAAAGTGATTTCCCCCTTCTTATTTCTCAGTTCTACCCATAGTTTGTTTGACTGGAGTGAGACTAGGGGAGAGAGTCTTAGCAGGAGTGCTGAGAGTAAGCAAAGAAGTGATTTAATTATTCATTTATGGGTATATTTCGCGGGCTTTTTTCAGGGTTTTGAATTGAGGAAGTGAGGTCAGCTGAAGGGGATTCTGGGAGGTTGAGTCTTAGTATAAAAGGCAGTTACCTGGGGCGTTCGCCGGGAGCATAAAAAGCCGGCTGCACTATACAGCGGGCAGCGTCGGGAGCGGGCAGTGGAGTGAGTGGGAAGCAGAGTGTGCACTATAAGGGCTTTGGCTCACAGGGCTTGAGTGAGTGGGAAGCAGAGTGTGAACTATAAGGGCTTTGGCTCACAGGGCTTGAGTGAGTGGGAAGCAGAGTGTGAACTATAAGGGCTTTGGCTCACAGGGCTTGAGTGAGTGGGAAGCAGAGTGTGAACTATAAGGGCTTTGGCTCACAGGGCTTGAGTGGGAAGCAGAGTGTGAACTATAAGGGCTTTGGCTCACAGGGCTTAGGCAGAAAGGGCGAGGCAAGGCTAGTTATTTTTTATCCAACCCTATAAAGAAAAGGGCAGGTATGAGTGATCGGCCAGTTCAGTGCTTCCGATGTGGGATGTGGGAGTTCCTGCAAACACCTAGCTTCCCAGAGGTTCACATATGTGCCAGGTGCGTGGAACTGCAGCTCTTGAGGGACTGTGTCATGGAACTGGAGCTGCAGATCGCTGACCTTAGTCTAGTCAGGGAAAATGGGAGAAAAATTGACAGGAGTTATAGGCAACTAGTTACACCGGGGCATCGGGAGGAAGACACGTGGGTCACAGTTAGGAGGAGTAAAGGGCAGAAGGGTAAAGTACCAGGGAGTACTCCAGTGGCGGTCTCTCAAAATAGGAAGGGCTTGGTGACAGGTGTGAGAGGGGAGGGGAGTGAACAGTTAGAAGAGGGGTCACCTGTGGTTGTCCCACTCCAAAACAGGTATATTGTTTTGGATAGTGTGGAGGAGTGTGCCTCTCCAGGGGTAAGACACAGTGACCAGGTCACTGGCACACAGTCAGGCTCTGTGGCCCGGAAAGGGAAGAGAGGGGTTAGGAGAGCGATAGTGGTGGGGGATGCATCAGTTAGAGGCACAGACAGGCGATTCTGTGGGTGCGAACGGGACTCCAGGATGGTAGTCTGCCTACCTGGAGCTGGGGTCACGGATGTCTCTGAGCGGATAGGAGGCATATTAAAAGGGGAAGATAAAGAAACGGATGTCATTATACACATTGATGGAAATGACGTAGATAGGAAGAGTAGGGGGATCCTAAGAGAGCAATTCAGGGAGTTGGGAAATAGGTTAAAAAGTAGGGTCACTAGGGTGGCCATCTCTGGGCTGCTCCCAATGCCTTGTGCCAGTGAGGCTAAGAATAGGGAGTTGGTACAAATGAATGCCTGGCTAAAGGACTGGTCCAGGAGGGAGGGCTTCATTTTCATAGATCAATGGGAAGTTTTCAGGAGAGGATGGCACCTGTACAAGAGGGAGGGGTCACAACTAAGTTGGAAGGGCACAAATATCCTGGCTGGGAGCTTTGCTAGTGCAGTTTGGGGGGGGGGGGGGGTTTAAACTAGTATGGCAGGGGGGTGGGGATCAAAATATTAGGTCTACAAGTGTGGAGGCTGGGGACGAGCTTGGGGCTGGGACAAGGCTGGCAAAGAAGAAGAGCACTCTGGGGGAGGACGACCTCACTGGGCCTGGAGGTCTGGAGTGCTTATACTTCAATGCAAGGAGCGTAGCAGGTAAGACAGACGAACTTGGGGCCTTAATGCGCACGAGGAATTTGGATGTGGTTGCGGTGACAGAGACTTGGTTGAAAGAGGGACAGGACTGGCAGCTGAATATTCCAGGGTACAAGTGTTTTAGGTGAGACAGAGGAGGGGCCAAAAGAGGTGGGGGAGTAGCGGTATTGGTTGGAGAGCATATTACAGCGGTGCAGAGGGAGGACAATTCAGAGGGGTCGTGTAACGAGTCACTCTGGGTGGAGCTTAGAAACAGGAAAGGCGCAGTCACTATGTTGGGGGTGTACTACAGGCCCCCCAACAGCCCAAGGGAAGTGGAAGAATGGATATGTCAGGAGATACTGGATAGGTGCAGGAAAAATAGGGTTGTTGTAGTGAGAGACTTTAATTTCCCTGGTATAGACTGGAAATCGCTGAGGGCAGGGTCTCTGGATGGGGAGGAATTTGTAAAATGTGTACAAGAGGGTTCGTTGGAACAATATGTAGACAGCCCGACTAGAGAGGGGGCTATACTGGACCTGGTACTGGGGAATGAGCCCGGTCAGGTCTTCAAAGTTTTGGTAGGGGAACATGTGGCAAATAGTGACCACAATTCTGTTAGCTTTAGGATAGTGATGGAAAAGGATGAGTGGTGTCCCAAGGGTAAGGTGTTGGATTGGGGGAAGGCTAACTTTAGTGGGATCAGGCAGAAATTGGCAGCTCTTGATTGGGAGAGGCTGTTTGAGGGTAAATCCACATCTGGTATGTGGCAGTCTTTTAAGGAACACTTGTTGCGGCTACAGGACAAGCATGTGCCTGTAAAAAAGGATAGGAAGGGTAGGATTAGAGAACCGTGGATAACCAGGGAAATTGAGGGACTGGTCAAAAAGAAAAGAGAGGCGTATGTTAGGTCCAAGCAGCTAAAAACGGAGGGAGCTCTGGAGGAGTACAAAGAAAGTAGGAAAGTACTCAAACGGGGAATTAGAAGAGCAAAAAGGGGTCACGAAATGTTCTTGGCAGACAGGATTAAGGAGAATCCCAAGGCATTTTATTCATACGTTAGGAACAAAAGGGTTGTTAGGGAAAAAATCGGACCGCTCAGGGACAAAAGTGGGGAATTATGCTTGGAGCCCAAAGAAGTAGGGGAGATCCTAAATGAATACTTTGCGTCGGTATTCACAAAGGAGAGGGATGTGTTGACTGGGAGTGTCTCGGAGAGGAGTGTTGAACCGTTGGGGAAAATCTCCATTACAAAGGAGGAAGTGTTAGGTTTGTTAGAGAATATAAAGACTGACAAATCCCCAGGGCCTGATGGAATCTATCCAAGGCTGCTCAGGGAGACGAGAGGTGAAATCGTTGGGCCTCTGACGCAAATCTTTGTCTCGTCACTGGACACAGGTGAGGTGCCAGAGGATTGGAGGATAGCTAATGTGGTCCCGTTATTTAAGAAGGGTAGGAAGGATAACCCGGGTAATTATAGGCCGGTGAGCTTGACGTCCGTGGTGGGGAAGTTGTTGGAGAAGATTCTTAGAGATAGGATGTATGCGCATTTAGAAAGGAATAAACTCATTAACGATAGTCAGCATGGTTTTGTGAGAGGGAGGTCATGCCTCACTAACCTGGTGGTGTTTTTTGAAGAAGTGACCAGAATGGTTGACGAAGGAAGGGCCGTGGATGTGGTCTATATGGACTTTAGTAAAGCGTTTGACAAAGTCCCTCATGGTAGGCTAGTGAAAAAGGTTGGATCTCATGGGATAAAGGGGGAGGTGGCTAGATGGGTGGAGAACTGGCTTGGTCATAGAAGACAGAGGGTGGTAGTGGAAGGGTCTTTTTCCGGCTGGAGGCCTGTGACTAGTGGTGTTCCGCAGGGCTCTGTATTGGGACCTCTGCTGTTTGTGATTTATATAAATGATCTGGAAGAAGGAGTAACTGGGGTGATCAGTAAGTTTGCGGACGACACAAAACTGGCAGGACTTGCAGATAGTGAGGAACATTGTCACAGGCTACAGAAGGATATAGATAGGCTGGAAATTTGGGCAAAGAAATGGCAGATGGAGTTCAATCCTGATAAATGCGAAGTGATGCATTTTGGTGGGAATAATGTAGGGAGGAGCTACACGATAAATGGAAGAACCATAAAGGGTGTAGAGACGCAGAGGGACCTGGGTGTGCAAGTCCACAGATCTTTGAAGGTGGCGTCACAGGTGGAGAAGGTGGTGAAGAAGGCATATGGCATGCTCGCCTTTATAGGACGGGGCATAGAGTATAAAAGTTGGGGTCTGATGTTGCAGATGTATAGAACGTTGGTTTGGCCGCATTTGGAATACTGCGTCCAGTTCTGGTCGCCACACTACCAGAAGGACGTGGAGGCTTTGGAGAGAGTACAGAGGAGGTTTACCAGGATGTTGCCTGGTATGGAGGGGCTTGGTTATGAGGAGAGATTGGGGAAACTGGGGTTGTTCTCCTTGGAAAGACGGAGGATGAGGGGAGACTTAATAGAGGTGTATAAAATTATGAAAGGCATAGATAGGGTGAACGGTGGGAAGCTTTTCCCCGGGTCGGTGGTGACGTTCACGAGGGGTCATAGGTTCAAGGTGAAGGGGGGGAGGTTTAACACAGATATCAGAAGGACATATTTTACACAGAGGGTCGTGGGGGCCTGGAATGTGTTGCCGGGCAAGGTGGTGGAGGCGGACACACTGGGAACGTTTAAGACTTATCTAGACAGCTATATGAACGGAGTGGGAATGGAGGGATACAAAAGAGTGGTCTAGTTTGGACCGGGGAGCGGCGCGGGCGA
Source organism: Mustelus asterias (assembly GCF_964213995.1). NCBI lineage: Eukaryota > Metazoa > Chordata > Chondrichthyes > Carcharhiniformes > Triakidae > Mustelus > Mustelus asterias. Next base: position 53,914 of record NW_027590104.1, read on the forward strand.
ATTGTTCTTTGTTTCTCGTTTCAAGGCTTCATTCTATGATCATCTTGCTGGTGCCAGTACAGAGCGAGACTGCGGATAGTTGGGAACCTGTCTCGGGGGCAGGGAATTCAGATGGTGTTCGAAAAGCAGAAGTGGAAATGAATAGGGTTGGGAAGCATTTTCTGATCAGGGCCAGTGTGATCTCCTGGACTCGTTTCGATCGCCTCAGGGGGTCGGAGAGGAATTTCCCAGATTTTTTTTCCCCATATTGGCCCTGGGGTTTTCACCTCTCCCTGGAGATCACATGGTCTGGAATGGGGGGGTGGGGGTGAGTAAATAGGTTGTGATGAACAAAGCATTGTAGCTGTGAGGGACAGCTCGGTGGATAGGGTATTAGGATGTAGATAGGCTGGAAAATTGGGCAGGGATCCTGGATTCAGGATTCAATCCTGGACCGGGGAGCGGCACGGGCTTGGAGGGCCGAAGGGCCTGTTCCTGTGCTGTTTTGTTCTTTGTTGTTGTTATATAGACTCAGTGGCCGAACCCTCGGATATATCCCCTCTCAGTACGGCCGTGATGCTTTCCCTAATCAAAAGTGCAACTCCCTCTCCTCTTACCACCTGTTCTATCTTTCCTCGAGCATCTGTACCCTGGAACATTAACCTGCCAGTCCTGTCCCTCCCTTAGCCATGTTTCAGTAATTGCTATAATATCCCAGTCCCACGTACCCATCAATGCCCTGAGTTCATCTGCCTTGCCCGTCAGGCCTCTTGCATTGAAATAAATGCAGTTTAATCTGGACTTCCCTTGTTCTGCTTTGCTTCTGTCTGATGTGTCTGGTACTAGGATTACTGACACTGCCTTTACTAATTTACGTGCTCTCTTTAACTTCCGTGCTGTCCTCAAACTTCTCTTCTGTCTCCCTCCTGCTTTGGATCCCACCCCTCTGCCAAACTAGTTTAAACACTCCCGAGCTGCTCGAGCAAATCTCCCCGCCAGGATGTTAGTCCCCCTCCAGTTCAAATGTAACCCATCCCTCTTGAACAGATCAGCCCTTCCCCAGAAAAGATCCCAATGATCCAAAAATCTAAATCCCTCCCCCCTGCACCAGCTCTCAAGCCAGTCATTCATCTGCCTAATAATCCTATTCCTACTCTCACTAGCACTTGGTACAGAGAGTAGTCATGAAATTACTACCTTCGAGGTTCTACACGTTAGCCTACTGCCTAACTCTCTGTATTCACATTTCAGGACCTCATCCCTTTTCCTACCTATGTCGTTGGTACCAATATGTACAACAATCTCTGGCTGCTCACCCTCCCCCTTAAGAATGTCCTGCAATCGCTCAGAGACATCCTTGGCCCTGGCACCAGGGAGGCAACACAGCATCCTGGAGTCTCGATTGCTGCCACAGAAACGCCTGTCTGTGCCTCTAACTAGCGAGTCCCCTATTACTACTGCTCGCTTGCTCTTTGCCCGACCCTGTCCCACAGCAGAACCAGCTGTGGTGTCACAGGCCTGGCTACTGCTGGTATCTCCCCCTGACAGGCTATCACTCCCGTAAATCATCTCTCCCTCCCGTCCTGCCCGACTACCTCCCACTAGCCCTTGAACAAATCTGACTAAACCTCCCAACTTGGCCTCATCCGTCCCAACCTCTCCTGACCTGACATAGAAACATGGAAGATAGGAGGAGGCCATTTGGCCCTTCGAACCTGCTCCACCATCCATCACAATCATGGCTGATCGTCCAACTCAAAAGCCTAATCCTGCTTTCTCCCCATAACCTTTGATCCTGTTCGCCCCCAAGTGCTATATGCAGCCGCCTCTTGAATACATTCTTGACTATATCTCTGACTTAAACTGATTACTCAAGAAGCAACCCCAACCCACTACTCTCCAAAGCTATTAACCAATCCCAACCTCCGACCACGCAACCAAATCTAACTAGACACCCAACAACATGACCAACTCCCAGCCACCATCCAAACTGCTGATTAACCCTTCAACCCAACACAATACAACTCGACCACCCTCCCGACACCCAGAACTAATCCTTGAACCTCTCCTCAGCTCCCTGACTAACCATTCATCCAGCGACACACCAACCCATTCACTCCCACAATCAACTAACACTTATGGAGCTCCCCAGGGTCACTGTGCTGTAAATAAGGTGTGCTCGCTCGACCGCGACTCCACTCTGCTCTGATGGAGCTCCCCAGGGTCACTGTGCTGTAAATAAGGTGTGCTCGCTCTACCGCGACTCCACTCTGCTCTGATGGAGATCGCCGGGGTCACTGCTGTAAATAGGGTGCGTGCTCTCTCTTCCCCGACTCTGCTCTGCTGTGATGGAGCTCCCCGGGGTCACTGTGCTGTAAATAGGGTGCGTGCTCTCTCTTCCCCGACTCTGCTCTGCTGTGATGGAGCTCCCCGGGGTCACTGTGCTGTAAATAGGGTGCGTGCTCTCTCTTCCCCGACTCTGCTCTGCTGTGATGGAGCTCCCCGGGGTCACTGTGCTGTAAATAGGGTGTGTGCTCTCTATTCCTTGACTCTACTCTGCTCTGATGGAGCTCCCTGGGGTAATTGTTCTGAAAATAGGGTGTGCGCTCTATCTTCCCTGACTCTGCTCTGGTGGAGCTCCCCGAGGTCACTGTGCTGTAAATAGGGTGTGCGCTCTCTCTTCCTCGACTCTACTCTGCTCTGATGGAGCTCCCAGGGTCACTGTGCTGTAAATAGGGTGTGTGCTCTCTCTTCCCCGACTCGTCTGCTCTGATGGAGCTCCCAGGGTCGCAGTGCTGAAGATTCTGGGAGAAATATGCAGCAGTTTCAGGTTGGGAGAATTTTTAAACATAGCGCCAATCTGCTTACCATTGCTGCTGCTTGGAAGATTCAGGCCCATTTATATTTTAAATCCATTTATATTTTAATTGTTACACTAAAAATTAACACAAACACTCACCAGATCCCCTCCAGACTCCTGCAGGTCAGTATGAGGCGGCGGAGAGCAGGGACAGATTGATCTGTGAAGGAGTTTAATTCCAGGTGCAGAATCCTCAGTGACTGTTTTGTACAGAGAGCAGAGGCGAGATCCTCAGCACAAGAATCTGTGAGAGCGTTATGTCTGAGACTGGAGACCAGAGAGAGAAATAACAGGAATCAGGCTCAATCCCCAGTGTTTTAAATAATACTGTTAATAACAATAATAATGTATTGTATCAGACATTCCAAAAACACAACCTGCATTTCTGTAGAATGAGGAAATACTCAATGCTGAAAATGAAATATAAATCAACTGGAAATGCTCAGCAGGTTCGCTAAATACATGTGAAGAGAGAAACAGAGGTAAAGTTTGAGCTTCCATTGGAACTGGGAACGGGCAGTGAATTGACAGGTTTGAAGTGACAGCGGTGGGTGGCTGGGGAAGAAACAAAGAAAGGACAAACTGGAATTACAGGAGTGATTAAATGATAAAAGTGATGATGGGACAGGACCGTAATCACAGGATCCCCATGTCCTTACTCGGAGTGGCTCAGGAGGGACATGGGATGGTCAGTGGTTTGGGAATGCAGTTTGTGGTGAGGTTGAAGATAATGGCTGTGATTGTACCAGAAGCTCTGAAGTCCCAACATGGGGATTGGAAATGGGTGGTGTGTCCGTGTGGGCAGGATAGGCAGACTTATGAAGGAGATATTGTCAGAGGTGGACAATTAAGAGCTGGCAGGCAGGGGGAGCTGCCCACTGAGGCAGCCTGGGCAGGGGGCAGTCCCGGTTCAGGCAATGCTGGCATCATCTCCAAAGTCAGCCAGCAGGACTTTCAAACAGCAGCTCTGGTGGGAGCAGCGAGGGAGCTCTGCTTATTGAATGAAGGACTGAAATGTCAGAAAGCAGAGCAAGGCTTGCCCCCCCCCTCCCTGGAGGGGCTCCTCCCGGCTGCTCAGGCTCAGAGGGAGGTCCTGTTCCCTCAGGATGGAGGGAGATTATCCCATCGGTACAAGCCAGTCTGGATGGAGATTGCTGGGAGGTGAGCAGGTTTCAGACACGTGGTTACAGAGTGGAAAAGGATCAATGTCCTGATGTGTTCTGCCACGGTGAGTGCAGCACAGCCTGATATGTGAATAAGGATGAGAGTGAAATTGTAGAAAGAACATCTCGACCCAGACACTGGCAATGCAAAGGACTTGCAGAATCTCACTGGCTGTCCTGTCTGGAGACAATACACATCTCTGTAACCTGTGCTTAATGCTGCCTTCTCTCACATTATCTGTCTCTTGAAGACCTGGTTGGCTGTAGGGATTCGCATTCTAATCAGTATTCTGTAACTTGATTTTGTGTCTCTGTGTCCTGGTTGAGAGCAGATTTCCACTCCATCTGACGAAGGAGCAGCGCTCGGAAAGCTAATGGTATTGGCTACCAAATAAACCTGTTGGACTTTAACCTGGTGTTAAAACTCTTACAATGCAAAGGCAGCAGCATTGACTGTCAGAGACATGTCCGTTAGGCTGGCATCAGCATAGGCTCGAGCAGGGCTGACCAACATATTCACTGGGCAAACACACATCAATGATTTTCTCACTCAAGGGGCTGATGAGTAAATTTCAGAATGATAAAGTTTGGCACAGCAGAAATTTCAATTAAAAACTAAACTGAGATATGAAAAGAAACAACTTGCTGAGCACAATAATGAGTAATAAATAAAGATGATTATTAGAGTTTAATCCTCATCAATCACAAATTGTTTCTCTCCCACATTTGATGCAGATTGGCTCAAAATCCTATCAGCAGCAAACATGGGAAAGAAACGGGATGTGATTGGAGGAGCAGCTCCATGCAGATTCTTCCATTCAAACTGAACTGTGTGACTGAGATTCTGGAAACTCGCTCCGGGGGCCGCATTGAGGGGCTTCGAGGGTCACATTCGCCCCTTGGTCCACACGTTGGACAACCCTGGGCTACTGCGTGTGTTTGATGAGTGAGTAATAATTTATGTGTTTGGAAAGAGAGCAAACATCATCAGGGAACGAGTGAAGAAGAGTGGAGACATCCAGGTCTTGCCATCCTTACACCAATGGAAGATGAAGTGCTGGATCAGGAAGGCCTGGGGGCAGAGTGGGTAATTACTGCTGGTGAGATGGGTTGAGTGGGTGGCCTAATGAATGGGCACAGGAGAGCGTCTGGTGAGGACAAAACATACAGCTCGTTTATCCTTCACTGGTCACAGAGAGCAGTCTGAAGGACGTATTGGGATAAGAACAAAATACCTCGGAGCAGCAGAAGGTCATTCAGCCCCTCAAGCATACTCCATCACGGCTGATCTAATTATAGTCTCAACTCTTTTCCCCGTAACCCTTGATTCGCTTCTCAATCCAAAATCATTCTTAACTCAGCCTTGAATATATTCAATGATTCTGCCGCCACTAGTCTCCAGGGAAGAGAATTCCACTGACCAGCCACCATCTAAAAAAATAAATTTCTCCTCATCTCAGTCTTAAGGGACTGACAATTACATTTTAAAATCTGTCCCCTTGTTCTGGTCTCTCGGACAAGAAGAAACAGCCTCTCAGCAACCACCCTGTCTCATCCCCTCAATGCGATCACCTTTTAATCTTCTGAACATTCATAGATATTGCTCCAATCTGCTCAAATTTCCCTCGTAAAATAAACCTCTCCATCCCAGGAATCAGCCAAGTGAACTTTCTCTGAACTGGTTCCAATACAATTCTATCCTTTTTTAAGTAAAGAGCTCAACACTGGACACATTACTCCAGTTGTGGAGCCTCCCTGAGCCTCTCCACATCCCCTTGAAACATCTTTGCATCCTCCTCACAATTCAGATTTTCACCTCGTTTTCCATTATTCACAAATTTGGAAATATTATATTTGATCCCCACACCCATATCATTCATATAGATTCTCAATAGCTGAAAGCCAAACGCTGATCCCTGCCGTACTCCACTAGTTAGAGGCTGTGAACCCAAAAGTAACCCATTTATTCCAACTCCTTGTTTCTGTCCATTGATCAGTTCTCAATCCATGCTGGTATATTCCACCCAATCCCACGTGCTCCTATTTTATTTAATAACCTCTTGTGTGTGAATCATGCAACTATAGAATCCCTAGTGTAGGAATCGTCATTCGGCCCATCGAGACACACTGACAGAGTAACTTACCAAGGTCCGCTCCCCATAAACTCACACATTTACTCGGGCTAATCTACCTAACCTACATATCTTGGGACACGAAGGGCAATTTTACCATGGCCAATCCATCTACCATGCATCTCTTTGGAGTGTGGGAGGAAACTGGAGCACCCAGAGGAAACACACACAGACACGGGGAGAATGTAGAAACTCCACACAGTCACCCAAGGCTGGAATTGAACCCGGGCCCCTGGCTGGGATGCAACAATGTTAACCACTGTGTCACCGTGCCAGCCTTTCATGAATCCATGTTGGCCCTGTCTAATCCTGCCATTAATTTCGAAGTGTTCTGTTATCTCTTCCTTTATTATAGATTACTATAGGATTTCCATACCATCAATGTCAGACTAGATCTGCAGTTGCCCGGTTTCCCGTAACCCCCCATATTTACGCCGCTAATCCATCTAACCTACACATCTTGGACACTAATGGGCAATTTAGCATGGCCAATCCACCTAACCTACACAGTTTGTTTGGACTATGGGAGGAAACAGGCGCAGCCGAAGGAAACCCACACAGACACGGGGAGAACGTGAAAACTCCACAGACAGTCGTCCAAAGCTGGAATGAATCCGGGTCCCTGACGCTGTGAGGCAGCAGTGCCAACCCCAGTGCCATGTCTTCACTTAATCTAATACAGTCCTTGAATTAGCAACGGTTGGAACACTTCTGCTGCTCTTCTCCAAATGAAAGGAATCTATTATTGTTGGAAACGCCACACATTTGCACATCATGTCTAAAACAGCTTGTTGTGTGATTGGCACTGGAACGTGCTTCTCCAAGAAATTGCTTGAATACATTCTGTGAACGAATCTTCTTTTCAACTTTTGACAATCCGAGCGATTTATACAGTAAATGGAAGAAACCACAGGAGCATTGACCTACAGAGGGATCTGTCTGTACAAGTCTACAGGTCCCTGAAAGTGGCAACACAGGTGGATGAGGTGGTCAAGAATGCAGACAGCATGCTTGTCTTCATCGACCGGGGCATCGAGTATAAAAGTTGTCAAGTTATGTTACAGCTGTATGAAACTTCAGTTGGCCACATTTGAATATTGCTTGCAGTTCCGTTCGCGACACTCCCAGAATGATGTGGATGCTTTGGAGAGGGTGCAAGGAAGGTTTACCAGAATGTTGCCTGGTCAAGGACGGTTAGGTTATGAGGAGACGATGTATAAACACAGATTGTTTCACTACAAAAAGGGAGGCTGAGGGGTGACCTGATGGAGGTATCCACAATTATGAGAAGCACCAATATGGTGGATAGTCAGAGACTTTTATCCAGGGTGGAATGGTCAACTACAAGAGGGTACAGGTTGAAGGTGAGAGGAGCAAAGTTTGGAGGGAGGTGTGTGGGTTAGGTTTTCACCCAGAGGGTGGTGGGTGCCTGGAAGGCACTGCCAATGGAGGTGGCAGAAGCAGGCACGTTTGCAATGTCCAAGGTGCATCTTGGTAGACACATGAACAAGAGACAAACAGAGGAATAGAAAACGCAAATTGGCAGTAAGTTCTGGGTCTGAATAAACGTTAGGAGGCGCCACAGGCTTGGTGGGCTGAAGGGCCTGTTACTGTGCTGTGCGGTTCTTTGTTCTTCTTTGTATATGTAGATTAAAGTCACCCGTGGTTATTGCAATATGTTTTTACAAGGCCCCGTTATTTTTCCTGTGTATTGTGTCGGAGATTGTGACTGTTGTTAGGAGCCTATAAATGATTCCCACAAGTGAACTTTTAACTTTGTTAAATCTTATCTCTATCCAAACTGATTCTGCATCTTGAACTAAGTTCAGCTCTCGCTGCTGTACTGACATCTGTTACTAACAGCGAGACTCCACCACCATGTCCTGTCCTCCATTTACTGTCATCTATTCACTCTCCCCCTTTTCACAGATCAATGGATGCTGTGCCCGGGGAGAGCTGTGCACATCTGAGGAGGAGGAGAGGACCTCAGAGTGTGAACCATAACATTATTCCCCCACTCCCTCAACATAAGGATCTGTGGGACTAACATCCCATTGCTCAGGGATCAGAGAGAAGCAACAGGAGTCAGAGGAAAAGCAGTTTTCCTTCTTCATAACTGACGCCAATAGTAATGGGCAGTGTTTTTTGTACAAATACCAGTGGTGAAATTATATTGTTGAATATTCAGTTATTATAAACACAATCTCACACAGTCTGCTACTTACTGCAGTTGCTGTATTTTACAGTCCGGATTCCTCAGAGCCACAGACAGCAGTTTCACTCCTGAATCTCCCAGTTTATTGTCACCCAGATTCAGATCTATCAGTGAGCGGTTTGTACTGAGAGCAGAGGCCAGGTCCTCAGCACAAGAATCTGAGAGATCGTTACCATAGAGACTGGAGATCAGAGAAAGAAAAATAACAGAAATCAGGGTAAATCCACAGTGTATTTAAGAATAAGATCATTAACAATAATAATGTACAGCGTGGGACATTCAAGAAACACAACTTCAGTTGATACAGAAAGCAAAATTATATTGATGCTGTAAATCTGAAATATGAATAAAATATGTGGAAAATCTCAGCAGGACAGGCAGCATCTGTGAAGAGAGAAACAGATTTAGTTTCAGTTCAATGAGCTAAAATTAAAACTTGGGAGTAGCAGTGAATTAAACTGTTTTAAGTGACAGGGAGCTGGGGATGGGCGGGTGACAAGGAAATAACAAAATGGAAGGGCCGGAGTGATTAAATGACAAAAAGGATGATGGTGAAAGGGAAGAACACAGGATTCCCATGTCCTTCCCCTGAGTCACAGGGAGGGACACGGGATGGTCAGTGGCTCAGGAATGGAGTGTGTGGTGGGGTTGAAGATGAAGAGAGAGAAACCTTTTTCACGATGCCAGTGGTACGGGTCTGGAATGTACAGTCTGGAAGTGTGGTGGAGACAGGCTGATTCGAGGCATCACAGAGGGCAGTCGATGAACAATCGAATGAAACAATGTGCAAAGATACGAGGAGAAGGCAGTCGAATGAGACAATTCCTAATCCTAGTTTGGTGAGCCGGTGCAGACTCATTTTGCCTCGTGGTGCTCCGCAATAATTCTGTGAAGATAATGGTTGGAAATGTATCAAGATTTTAACTGGAAGCTGGTGATGTTGCAGTGTAAACAGGGTTAGGTAATTTAGCCAGTGTCCACAAAGGGCCATTGGTATCTCTCTCAGATAGAATCAGAGAATTGTTACAGAGCAGAAGGAGACCTTTTGGCCCATGCTCTCTGCACTGACTCTCTGAATGAGCAATTTACTCAGTGTCATTCCCCCAAATTCTCCCCGTAACCCTGCACAATCTTCCTTTTCAGATCATAATCCAATTCACTTTGGAAATTTTCAACTGAACGTGTCTCCACCACACTCCCAGACAGTGAACTCCAGCCCTTAACCACTCGCTGCAGGGGAAGTCCCGGTTCAGGCAATGCTGGCACGGGCAGCACTTTGATAGGCAGCAGCTCTGGAGAGACCAGTGAGGAAGACCTGGTTAAGAACACAGGGCTGGAATGGGAGGAGAAAGGTTAAACTCAATTCAATGATGCACTTGGCAACACTTGGTACTCTTCCCCAAGGCTACCTGAGTTTGGAGCAAATTTCTGTTCTCTCAGGACTGGACAGTATCTGCCACATCAATCCAAGTATATCGGGGTGGAGATTACTGGAGACCTGAGTAGGCTTGGGTAATATGGTTGCAATGAGGCAAAAGGATGAATAACTTGCCAAGTTCTGACAAGGTGGTGAAGCATCTTATAGCATATAATCTGAGGCATATGGGGTCAAATGAGAATGAAAGTCAAATGGTAGAAAGGCCATCCCCACACAGACACAGGCAATGCCCAGAAAGCAGCATCGACTGTCAGAGACATGTCAGCCTCTCTCTGCAGAGTTCTAATTAATCAGATAACTCTAGCACTGAGAGAATGGGATGGTCACAGGCAAGAGGCTATCCTTGCGTAGACATGATGGTGAGTCGGGTTCTCACCAGCATAGGCCTGTGTTTTTGATGGGAGAGTAACAATGGAACTTTATGTGCCTGTAGAAGAGAGCACGAAACGTCAGGGAATGAAGTAAAAATGCTGACAGCGTCCAGATCTTGTAATCCTTACACGTAGAATTAGCAGCGCTGGAGCTGGGAGAACAGCAGATAGTGTGGGAAATCGCTGATTGTGATACTGGTTGTGGAGCTGAGAGTGTGCGGTCGAATGGATGGACACAGGAGACTCTCTGGTGCCTGCAACACATAGAGCTTGTGTGCCCATCACCGGTCACATGGAACCGGCTGAAGGACGTGTTGGAATGTACATTTTGTTACAAACTATGTCTTGAAGAAATATACTGAACATTGAAGGATATTGAATTCGATGATCAGCCATGAACAAAATGAATGGTGGAGCAGGCTCGAAGGGCCGAATGGCCAACTCCTGCTTCTAGTTTCTATTTTAATCATGTCTCTCTGCAGGTTATGTTGTCGGCACCGTGCTATCTGTAGCCGGTTTCCTTTATTGTTACTGAAGCAGTATAATTGACATCATGTTGATTTTAATCTGAACTAATGCAGTGTTCTGTTGTTTCAGTGTTTTCCCTGGGATGGCAGAGGAGAGCTCGATTGCGAGTGATTGACAGGTTATGTCATGTGACTGAGGGACAGCTATTTTTCACAGAACATTCTAGCTTTAATTCTGCTTTCAGAAGCTGCTTGAAGTTAAGACAAACGGCAGTGCTGTTTCCCTCTCTGAAGTTGGAGTTTTTGCTGTTTAAGTGTTGCTGTGTTGGAAGCTGTCAGAGACTGGGGTTACCTCTCTGCGGTTGGGCTGCTCGGAGCGACATCCTTCTCTGAAAACAATTGTCTGTTGGCTCTCCGGAAGTGGTTAAAAAGCTGGAAATCGGCAACACGTGAGCTTACTTGTTTTTTGTGCTAACTAATGTTGGAGAAGGGTGTATGTCTGTGGGTATTGCTTTATATTGGAACAACAGAGATAGCTAGCTGTTAAGAGTTATACTGTGTCATGTTTAAGTCTTGCAATTGGTAAAGGTTATGCTAATTCTTGTTGTTATATTCTAACTGCATTCTTAAATAAACTGTGTTTGATAAAAGCATCCTAGTGGGTCACTTGATTCATACCTGGAGTGAAACACCTCATGCTCATCAATGCCAAAATCAAATGTAAAACCAAGGATCAAGGCTAACTTCACAAAACACCTTGGAGTTTCTGGTCTGCATCTTAACAATTGCCTCCATTCACTCTTTACTCTTCCTCACAAATCAAGGGCTGTGTGACTGGGTGATGTGTGTCCCCCTGTAAGCATGTGAACGGGTCCTCAGAGTCACCGTCACATTATTCCCCTCCACCCAGGGCACAGAAATCAATGTGATTGACATTCCACTGCATTGGGATCAGAGAGAGAGAAATCACAGGAATCAGTGAAAATTCAGGTTCTGGTTCATAACTTCCAACCCCTGGGCCTTTACAGAGTTTTTCAGCACAGAAAGAGGCCCTTCGGCCCATCGTGTCTGTGTCAGCCATCAAGCAGCAATCTATTCTAATCCATTTCCAGCACTTGCTCCATAGCCTTGTCTGCTGCGGCATTTCAAGTGCTTGTCTGAATGCTTCTTAAATGTTGCGAGTGTTCCTGACTCCACCACCCTTTCAGACAGTGAGATCCAGATTCCCACCACCCTCTGGGTGAAAAAACTTTTCCACAGAACAATCGGCCCATCGACTCTACACTGACTGTCCGAAAAAGCCAGGCCCACACAACTGCTTATCACTGGACATTTATCAGGGCAAATCCACTGAAACTACATATCTTTGGACACAAAATGATAATTTAGCATGGTCGATCCACCTAACCAACACATCTTTGGACTGTGGGAGGAAACCAGAGTACCTGACGGAAACACGCACACACGGGGGGAACATGCAAGCTCCACACAGGCAGTCACCCGAGGCCAGAATTAAACCAAGGTCCCTGACGTTGTGAGGCAGCAATGCTAACCACTGTGTCATCTTCAATTCTCCTCTGAAAATCCTCCCCAACGCCTTAAATCTATGCCCCTGGTTATTGTCTCCTAAAACAAAGGGGAAAGGTTTATTTCTATAATTTGATCGAACGCCACATGGTCGTCCCCCAGACTTCCCTGTCTGAAAAAAATAACAGGAGCATTGACATACAGATGGATCTGTGCGTACTTGTCCACTGATCCCTGAAAGTGGTAACACAGGTGGATAACTTGGTCAACAAGGCATGCAGCATGCTTGCTTCATTGGCCAGGGCATCAAGTATAAAAGTTGGCAAGTTATGTTACAGCTGTATTAAACTTTAGTTAGGCCCAACATGGAATATTGCGTGCAGTGCTGATCGCCAGACAAGCAGAAGGATGTGGCTGCTTTGGAAAAGGTGCAAAGAAGGTTTACAAGGATGTTGCCTGGTCTGGTTAAGGTATGAAGAGAAGTTGAATAAACTCGGAGATTGTTTTCACTGGAAAGACGGAGGCTGAGGGGCGACCTGATAGAGGCAGATATATGGTTGATAGTTGGGAGTCTTTTCCCCAGGGTGGAAAGATCAAGTGTAAGACAGGACAGTTTGAAGACAAGAGGGGGAAAGTTTAGAGGAGACGTGCGGGGAACATTTTCACAGAGAGAGTGGTGGGTGCCTCGAATGCACAGCCAGTGAAGTTGACGGAAGCAGGCACGTTCCCAATGTTCAAGGTTTATCTTGATAGAAACATGAACGGGAAATGAACAGAGGAATAGAAACTGCATATGAGCAATAAGTACGGGGTCTGAATAAGAATGAGGAGTCGCTGCAGGCTTGGTGGGCCGAAGGGCCTGTTACTGTGCTGCATGGCTCTTTGTTCTTCTTTGTACATGAATGTTAAAATCACCCGTGATTATTGCAGTATGTTTTTACAAGACCCCATTAATATTCCTGTGTACTGTGTCGAAGATTCTGAATATTGTTAGGAGCCTATAAATGATTCCCACAAGTGATCTTTGAACTTTGTTAATTCTTATCTCTACCCAAGCGGATTCTGCATCTTGATCATTGCAACTAAATTCACCTCTCTCTACTTACTGTCATCTGTTACTAACAGCGAAACTCCACCACCATGTCCTGTCCTCCATTTACTGTCATCTATTCACTCTCCCCCCTTTCACTAATCAATGGATGCTGTGTCCGGGGAGAGCTGTGCACATCTGAGGAGGAGGACAACCTCAGAGGGTGAACCATAACATTATTCCCCCACTCTCTCAACATAAGGATTTGTGGGACTAACATCCCATTGCTCAGAGATCAGAGAGAGAAGCAACAGGAGTCAGAGGAAAAGCAGTTTTCCTTATTCATAACTGACGCCAATAGTAATGGGCAGTGTTTTTTATACAAATACCAGTGGTGAAATTATATTGTTGAATATTCAGTTATTATAAACACAATCTCACACAGTCTGCTACTTACTTCAGTTTCTGTATTTTACATTCCGAATTCCTCAGAGCCACAGACAGCAGTTTCACTCCGGAATCTCCCAGTTTATTCAAACTTAGATTCAGATCTATCAGTGAGCGGTTTGTACTGAGAGCAGAGGCCAGGTCCTCGGCACAAGAATCTGTGAGACTATTAACATTCAGACTGGAGATCAGAGAGAGAAAAATAACAGGAATCAGGGTAAATCCACAGTGTTTTTAAGAATAAGATCATTAACAATAATAATGTACAGCGCGGGACACTCAAGAAACACAACTTCAGTTCATACAGAAGGCAAAATTCTATTGATGCTCTAAATCTGAAATATGAAAAAAATATGTTGCAGACTCTCATCAGGTCAGGCAGCATCTGTGAAGATAGAAACAGGTTTAGTTTCAGTTCAATTCGCGAAACTTAGAAATTGGAAATAGCGGCGAATTAAATTGTTTTAAGTGACGGGAGCTGGGGATGGGCGGGTGACAAGGAAAGAACAAAATGGAAGTGCCGGAGTGATTAAATGACAAAAAGGATGATGGTGAAAGGGAAGAGCACAGGATTCCCATGTCCTTACCCTGAGTCACAGGGAGGGACATGGGATGGTCAGTGGCTCAGGAATGGAGTGTGTGGTGGGGTTGAAGATGATGAGAGAGAACGTTTTTCACACTGCCAGTGGTTCGGGTCTGGAATTCACAGCCGGGAAGTGTGGTGGAGGCCGGCTGCATCGAAGCAGTCAAAAAGGAATGAGATGATTATTTGAATATAAAGAATGAGCTAGGATACGAGAAAAACGCTGGAGAATGACACAAATTCCTAATGCTAATTTGGTGAGCTGGTGCAGACACGATGGGCCAAATGGCCTCATTGTGCACCGTAAGAATTCTGTGAAGACAATAGTTGGAAATGTATCGATATTTCAACTGGAAGTTGGTGATGTTGCCGTGTGGACAGTGTCAGTAGCCATAGTCCTCAATAAAATGTTAATACTGATAGGCAAAGGAATCTGGGTGTACAGGTCCACAGATCACTGAAAGTGGCAACGCAAGTGGAGAAGGTAGTCAAGAAAGCATACGGCATGCTTGCCTTCATCGGCCGGGGTATTGAGTTTAAAAATTGGCAAATCATGTTGCAGCTTTATAGAACCTTCGTTCGGCCGCACTTAGAATATAGTGTTCAATTCTGGTCGCCACTCTACCAGAAAGATGTGGAGGCTTTGGAGAGGGTTTACCCCTTTTACAGAAAAGATTTACCTGGATGTTGCCCTGTTATGGAGGGCATTAGCTCTGAGGCGAGGTTGGAGAAACTTGGTTTGTTCTCACTGGAGCGACGGAGGTTAAGGGGAGACCTGATATAGGTCTACAAGATTATGAGAGGCATGAACAGAGTGGATAGTCAGAAGCTTTTTCACAGGGTGGAAGCGTCAATTGCTGGGGGGCACAGGTTTAAGGTGCGAGGGGCAACGTTTAAAGGAGATGTGCAAGGCAGATTTTTTTACACAGAGTAGTGGGCGCCTGGAACACGTTGTCGGGGGAGGTAGTAGAAGCGGATATGGTGGTGACGTTTCAGGGGCGTCTTGACAAGTACATGAATAGGATGGGAATAGAGGGATATGGTCCCCGGAAGGGTACGGTGTATTAGTTAAGTCGGGCAGCATGGTCGGTGCAGTCTTGGAGGGCCGAAGAGCCTGTTCCTGTGCTGTAATTTTCTTTGTTCTTTGTATTTCTCTCCAATAGAGAGAGACAATTTGTTACATGTAGCTTCAGGGATACAACTTAATAAACGTGCGGCAATGGGAGGAGATGGGATTCCATGAACCCCACAGCCGGTAAGAGGACCAAACCCTCAAATTTAGCATCATTCTACATCACACTCTAAACACCAAACCAAATGAACGAACCAACTCCACGTATAACCAAACAGGCACATTAATATCTGACAGGTTCGGGGAATCCGTCCACTCAGGCAGCACAGGCAGAATCACTGAATTGTTACAGAGCAGAAGGAGGCCATTCGGCCCATTGTGTCTGCACTGACTCTCCGAATGAGCAACTCACTAAGTGTCATTCCCCCACCTTCCCCCAAAACCCTGTGCATTCCAGAGCTTAACCACTGGCTGCAGGGGAAGGCCCCATTCAGGCAAGGCTGGCACCAGATTAAAAGGCAGCCAGCAGCACTTTTAAAGGCTCTGAAGGGAGCAGTGAGGGAGCCCTGGTGAATGAACAAAGAGCTGAAATGGCAGAAGACAGATTAAACCCAATTCGCTGACACTACCCTGGAAATTCTCAAGGCTATTTCGGTTTGGTGGGAGGTTCTGTTCCCTCAGGAGTGGAGGTGTCCTGTAACATCAACCCAAGCAAGGCTGGATAGAAACTGCCAAGGGCCCGAGCAGGCAGCACGTGGCTGCAGTGAGACAAAAGGATCAATAACCTGATATGTTCTGACAAGGAGAGTGTTAAACTTACAGGCTGATATGTGAATAAGGATGAAGGAGAAATTGTTGAAAGAACATCTCCGCCCAGACACTGGCAATGTCCAGACAGCAGCATCAATCTTCAGGAACATGTCAGCCTCTGTGAAGGGTTCCGGTCAGTCAGAGATGACTGCTACACTGCCGACACTGAGTGACCATCCTGGTAGTCCCATGATGGGCAGTCTGACAGCACCATAGGCTATGTGTGTGTCTTTGATGGGTGAGTAACAATGGAAATTTATGTGCTTGTGGAAGAGGGCACTCAGCGTCAGAGAAGGAGCCAAGAGTGACAGTGTCTGGATTGTGTCATCCTTATGCCAATGGAAGATGAAGTGCTGGAGCTGGGAGACCTGGAGGCTGGGTGGGCAATCGCTGATGGTGAGATGGGTTGTGGATTCAGAGAGAGAGTGAGTGAGTGAATGGATGGGCACAGGAGAGACTCTGCTGTTGAGTCCATAACTTGGAGCTTGTGTGTTCATCATTGGTCACATGGAGCTCTGGGTTAGGAACAGTCAGAAGTTTAACAGCACCAGGTTAAAGTCCAACAGATTTATTTGGTAGCAAATGCCACTAGCTTTCGGAGCGCTGCCCCTTCGTCAGGTGGAGTGTAGAAATGCTCACAAACAGGGCGTACAGAGACACAAACTCAATTTACAGAAAAATGATTGGAATGCAGTCTTTACAGATAATCAAGTCTTAAAGGTACAAACAGTGTGAATGGAGGAAGCATTAAGCACAGGTTAAACAGATGTGTATCGTCTCCAGACAGGACAGCCAGTGAGATTCTGCAAGCCCAGACAAGCTGTGGGAGTTACAAATAGTGTGACATGAACCCAAGATCCCGGTTGAGGCCGTCCTCATCTGTGCGGAACTTGGCTATAAGAACATAAGAAATAGCAGGAGTTGGCCATCTTGCCCCTCGAGCCTGCCCCGCCATTCAATAAGATCATGGCTGATCTGATAGTGGTTTAGTTCCACTTACCCGCCCGCTCTCCATAACCCTTAATTTCCTTATTGATCAGAAATCTATCTCCCTGTGACTTAAACATATTTAACGAGGTAGCCTCCACTGCTTCAATGGGCAGAGAATTCCAGAGATTCATTACGCTCCAAGAGAAGAGGTTCCTCCTCAACTATGTCCTAAACTGACTCCCTCTTATTTTGAGGCTGTGTCCTCTAGTTCTTGTTTCCTTTCTAAGTGGAAAGAATCTCTCTGCCCCTACCCTGTCCAGCCCCTTCATTATCTTATATGTCTCTATAAGATCTCCCTTCAGCCTTCTAAACTCCAACGAGTACAGGCCCAATCTACTCAATTCTCCTCATAAGCCAACCCCCTCATCTCCAGTATCAACCTGGTGAACCTTCTCTGTACTCCCTCCAAGGCCAATACATCCTTCCGCAAATAAGGGGACCAAAACTGTACACAGTACTCTAGGTGCGGCCTCACCAGTACCTTGTACAGTTGCAGCAAGACCTCCCTGCTTTTATACTCCATCCCTTCGCGATAAAGGCCAACATTCCATTTGCCTTCTTGATCACCTGCTGCACCTGCAGACTGAGTTTTTGCGATTCATGCACAAGGTTCTGTTCTCTCAGTTTCTGCTCAACGACTCTGCGCTGTTGTGTCTTGTGAAGGCCGCCTTGGAGAACACTTACGCGAATATCAGAGGCCGAATACCCGTGACCGCTGAAGTGCTCCCCAACAGGAAGAGAACAGTCTTGCCTGGTGATTGTCGAGCGGTGTTCATTCATCCGTTGTCGCAGCGTCTGCATAGTTTCCCCAATGTGCCATGCTTCGGGACATTGGTGAAACCAAAGGGGAAACTTTAAACTCAGACTTTAACCTGGTGCTGTTAAACCTCTTACTGTGTTTACCCCAGTCCAACGCCGGCATCTCCACATTAGGACCAGTCTGCAGGACATGCTGAAATGTGCATTACCCTCTAACATTCTTCACTCTCTCACACAAAACAACAGCTGCGGTGAGCGGGAGACGGGCGTGTAGCTCTGAGGATGAGGAAGGTACTTCAGAAGATGGACTGTCATATTATTCCCCATGACCTCCACCAGAGCAGATACTGTCTCACGCGATTAGCAAAGGGGTTACAATCTGGCAGCACAGGAGAGCACACACAAACCCGAGCAGCTGATGGAGGCAGGACTAGCTGAGTTCACTCACACTCTCGAGGGGACAGGTCATTGTCAGCTTCAGGTAGATTAAATGTGACTGGAGTCTTTAACAATGCAGCAGATACTGGAGCTGCAGCCTAAGGTATTTTAACATCCGGTGGAGTTTCCAAAGGCTGTGTGTATCCATACACAAAGGATGGAGGAGTCAATCCAGGCCAGCAGTGTTACCATGTCTCAGGTATGAGCACAAATAGCATCATCCACAGAGAGATTGGTGACCTTCGTGGAGAGTCACATCCAGCCTATCACCCACAGGAAATACACATGAACCTGCATGTTCTCACCATCTCCATGAGCTCTGTGGAACACGGGCTGTGGGAGGGGTGGGAAAATGTGGCTGGAGTCACTGTCAGGCCCTCCCCAGCTGAGCAGGGAGGGTCCAGTTTGCCCTGGATGGATAGAGGAGCGGCTGCCTGCAGCATTTGGGAGCTCCTCTCAGGATGCCCCTGGTGTGGTCAGTGGGTCCTCTTCTGCTCTGACTGTGACACCAGCACCTCACAAAGCTATGATGACAGAGACAACTCCAGCATCTGTGCAGAGGACCCGCAGTTGGCCGGATCCTTCCAGGATCCAGGAAATCCGAGGACAAAGGCCACGGTCATCGAAATTCTCACAGGAGAGGTGAAGATGCTGCCTGCAGCTCGGCGGAAAGTGCCGGGATGGGGGTGGTTGTCATGGTGGGGTTGCTTCCTTGGGCTTCACAGGGTTATACTTTGTTGTTACTGGTCACTTTGTTACGTATGTATTTTCAGTAAATTCAGAGATGGAGCACTACCAGAAAAATCCTTCACCATATTACTGGGTCAATACAATTCCAATGCCTTTGTTGCATGTAGTGACGGCTCCAGGGAAATTATAAAACATTCACAGAAACAGCAACAGGGCTGGAGATGGTGGAAGATTTATTACACTGAATGGCTGTGTGAGAGACTCATGCAAAACATGTCTGTATCACTGAATCTCGATCCTCCCTGACACATATCCCATGGTCCCTGGCGTGTGGTCCATAGGGTTCCTCATCATGAAGCATCTGGTCAACATTGTATTGCATCACACTTTCTTCAAAGCTTCTCCACACTAGATTCTAGATCCAGGTTGTATGGAACACAGCACAACACCTGGACATTTGAGACCCTTGCTGGGTACATTGAAGGGCTCCATCAGATCCATCTTTAGAAATCTTATGGCCTGCTCAATGGTCACTCAAGTTGCCCTGCAGCAGCTGTGTGTCTCTCATCTGTAACTATGTTTGGGCACAATTACCCATCCCTTCAGTGGGTAGCACTGGTCTTTCTTAAATCTTTCATGGGATGATGGTGTCATAGGCAATGCCAACACTTGTTCCCATCCACAATTGTCCTTGAGAAGGGGATGGTGAACTATCTTGTTAAATTCTGAACACCCTCTGGTACAATGCCGCTAGGAAGGGACATTCAGGATTATGATCCCACATCAGTGATGGAAAAGCAATATATTCCAAGTCAGGTTGGTGTCTGGCTTGGGAGGGAATCTGAAGGTGGTTGGTGTTCCATTCTTCTGATATTCTTGCCCATCGAGGTGATAGAAAAGTCTTCCTATTTTCTATCACCTCACCAGCATAGGCTTGTGTCTTTGATGGGAGAGTAACAATGGAACTTTATCTGCCTGTAGAAGACAGCACGAAACATCAGGAAATGAACTACAAATGGTGCCATCCTTACACTGAGAAGCAGCTGCACTGGAGCTGGGAGATCAACAGGCAGGGTGGGAAATCGCTGATTGTGATACTGGTTGTGGAGCTGAGAGCGAGCGATTGAATGGATGAGCACAGGAGACCCTCTGGGACATGCAACACAGAGAGCTTGTGTGCCCATCACTGGTCACATGGAACGGGCTGAAGAACATGTTGGAATGTACATTTTGTTACAAACTGTGTCTTGAAGAAATATCCTGAATATTGAAGGATATTGAATATGATCAGCCATGAACAAAATGAATGGTGGAGCAGGCTCAAAGGGCCGAATCCTGCTTCTAGTTTCTATTTTAATCATGTTTCTCTGCAGGTTATGCTGTCGGCACCGTGCTGTCTGTAGCCAGTTTCCTTTATTGTTACTGAAGCAGTATAATTGACATCATGTTGATTTTAATCTGAACTAATGCAGTGTTCTGTTGTTTCAGTGTTTTCCCTGGGATGGCAGAGGAGAGCTCGATTGCGAGTGATTGACAGGTTATGTCATGTGACTGAAGGACAGCTATTTTTCACAGAACATTCTAGTTTTAATTCTGCTTTCAGAAGCTGCTTGAAGTTAAGACAAACAGCAGTGCTGTTTCCCTCTCTGAAGTTGGAGTTTTTGCTGTTTACGTGTTGCTGTGTTGGAAGCTGTCAGAGACTGGGGTTACCTCTCTGCGGTTGGGCTGTTCGGAGGCGACATCCTTCTCTGAAAACAATTGTCTGTTGGCTCTCCGGAAGTGGTAAAAAGATGGAAATCGGCAACACGTGAGCTTACTTGTTTTTTGTGCTAACTAATGTTGGAGAAGGGTGTATGTCTGTGGGTATTGCTTTATATTGGAACAACAGAGATAGCTAGCTGTTAAGAGTTATACTGTGTCATGTCTAAGTCTTGCAATTGGTAAAGGTTATGCTAATTCTTGTTGTTATATTCTAACTGCATTCTTAAATAAACTGTGTTTGATAAAAACATCCAAGTGCGTCACTTGATTCATACCTGGAGTGAAACACCTCATGCTCATCAATGCCAAAATCAAATGTAAAATCAAGGGTCCAGGCTAACTTCACAAAACACCTTGGAGTTTCTGGTCTGCATCTTAACAATTGCCTCCATTCACTCTTTACTCTTCCTCACAAATCAAGGGCTGTGTGACTGGGTGACGTGTGCCCCCTGTAAGCATGTGAACGGGTCCTCAGAGTCACCGTCACATTATTCCCCTCCACCCAGGGCACAAAAATCAACGTGATCGACATTCCACTGCATTGGGATCACAGAGAGAGAAATCACAGGAATCAGTGAAAATTCAGGTTCTGGTTCATAACTTCCAACCCCTGGGCCTTTACAGAGTTTTTCAGCACAGAAAGAGGCCCTTCGGCCCATCGTGTCTGTGTCAGCCATCAAGCAGCAATCTATTCTAATCCATTTCCAGCACTTGCTCCATGGCCTTGTCTGCTGCGGCATTTCAAGCGCTTGTCTGAATGCTTCTTAAATGTTGCGAGTGTTCCTGACTCCACCACCCTTTCAGACAGTGAGATCCAGATTCCCACCACCCTCTGGGTGAAAAAACTTTTCCACAGAACCATAGAATCCCCACTGTGCAGAAGGTGCCCAATCGCGCCATCGACTCTGCACTGACTGTCCGAAAAAGCCAGGCCCACACAACTGCTCATCACTGGACATTTATCATGGCAAATCCACTGAAACTACATATCTTTGGACATGAAATGATAATTTCGCATGGTCGATCCACCTAACCTACACATCTTTGGACTGTGGGAGGAAACTAGAGTACCTGACGGAAACACGCACACATGGGGGGAACATGCAAGCTCCACACAGGCAGTCACCCGAGTCAAGAATTAAACAAAGGTCCCTGACGTTGTGAGGCAGCAATGCTAACCACTGTGCCATCTTCAATTCTCCTCTGAAACTCCTGTCCAATGCCTTAAATCTATGCCTCTGGTTATTGTCTCCTAAAACAAAGGGGAAAGGTTTATTTCTATAATTTGATACAACTCCACATGGTCGTCCCCCAGCCTTCCCTATCTGAAAAAAATAACAGGAGCATTGACATACAGATGGATCTGTGCGTACTTGTCCACTGATCCCTGAAAGTGGTAACACAGGTGGATAACATGGTCAACAAGGCATGCAGCATGCTTGCTTCATTGGCCAGGGCATCAAGTATAAAAGTTGGCAAGTTATGTTACAGCTGTATTAAACTTTAGGTAGGCCCAACATGGAATATTGCGTGCAGTGCTGATCGCCAGACAAGCAGAAGCATGTGGCTGCTTTGGAGAAGGTGTAAAGAAGGTTTACAAGGATGTTGCCTGGTCTGGTTAAGGTATGAAGAGAAGTTGAATAAACTCGGATTGTTTTCACTGGAAAGACGGAGGCTGAGGGGCAACCTGATAGAGGCAGATATATGGTTGATAGTTGGAGTCTTTTCCCCAGGGTGGAAAAATCAACTACAAGACGGGACAGTTTGAAGGCAAGAGGGGGAAAGTTTAGAGGAGACGTGTGGGGAAAGTTTTCACAGAGAGAGTGGTGGGTGCCTCGAATGCACAGCCAGTGAAGTTGACGGAAGCAGGCACGTGCCCAATGTTCAAGGTTTATCTTGATAGAAACATGAACTGGAGATGAACAGAGGAATAGAAACTGCGTATGAGCAATAAGTACTGGGTCTGAATAAGAATTAGGAGTCGCCGCAGGCTTGGTGGGCCGAAGGGCCTGTTACTGTGCTGCATGGCTCTTTGTTCTTCTTTGTACATGAATGTTAAAATCACCCGTGATTATTGCAGAATGTTTTTTACAAGACCCCATTAATATTCCTGTGTACTGTGTCGAAGATTCTGAATATTGTTAGGGGCCTAGAAATGATTCCCACAAGTGATCTTTTAACTTTGTTACTTCTCATCTCTACCCAAGCTGATTCTGCTTCTTGATCATTTGAATCAAGTTCACCTCTCGCTACTGTACTGACATCTGGTACGAACAGTGAGACTCCACCACCATGTTCTGTCCTCCATTTACTGTCATCTATTCACTCTCCCCCTTTTCACAAATCAATGGATGCTGTGTCTGGGGAGAGCTGTGCACATCTGAGGAGGAGGAGAGAACCTCAGAGGGTGAACCGTAACATTATTCCCCCACTCCCTCGACATAAGGATTTGTGGGACTGACATCCCATTGCTCAGGGATCAGAGAGAGAAGCAACAGGAGTCAGAGGAAAAGCGGTTTTCCTCATTCATAACTGACGCCAGTAGTAATGGGCAGTGTTTTTTATACAAATACCAGTGGTGAAATTATATTGTTGAATATTCAATTATGATAAACACAATTTCACACACAGTCTGCTACTTACTGCAGTTTCTGTATTTTACAGTCCGGATTCCTCAGAGCCACAGACAGCAGTTTCACTCCAGAATCTCCCAGTTTATTGTAACCCAGATTCAGATCTATCAGTGAGCGGTTTGTACTGAGAGCAGAGGCCAGGTCCTTGGCACAAGAATCTGTGAGATCATTCTCATGGAGACTGGAGATCAGAGAGAGAAAAATAACAGGAATCAGGGTAAATCCACAGTGTTTGTAAGAATAAGATCATTAACAATAATAATGTATAGCGCGGGACATTCAAGAAACACAAATTCAGTTGATACAGAAGGCAAAATTCTATTGATGCTCTAAATCTGAAATATGAATAAAATGTGGAAAATCTCACAGAACAAGCAGCATCTGTGAAGATAGAAACAGATTTAGTTTCAGTTCAATTCGCGAAACTTAGAAATTGGAAGTAGCAGTGAATTAAATTATTTTAAGTGACAGGGTGCTGGGGATGGGCGGGTGACAAGGAAAGAACAAAATGGAAGTGCCGGAGTGATTAAATGACAAAAAGGATGATGGTGAAAGGGAAGAGCACAGGATTCCCATGTCCTTATCCTGAGTCACAGGGAGGGACATGGGATGGTCAGTGGCTCAGGAATGGAGTGTGTGGTGGGGTTGATGATGATGAGAGAGAAACCCTTTTTCACACTGCCAGTGGTTCGGGTCTGGAATTCACAGCCGGGAAGTCTAGTGGAGGTCGGCTGCATCGAAGCAGTCAAAAAGGAATTAGACGATTATTTGAATATAAACAATGAGCTGGGATACGAGGAAAAGGCTGGAGAATGACACAAATTCCGAATGCTAATTTGGTGAGCTGGTGCAGACACGATGGGCCAAATGGCCTCATTGTGCACCGTAAGAATTCTGTGGAGTTAATGGTTGTAAATGTACGGATATCTCAGCTGGAAGTTGGTGATGTTGCAGTGTGGACAGTGTTAGTCGCCATAGCTCTCAATTGAAATATTAATATTTCTCTCCAATAGAGAGAGACAATTAGTTACATGTAGCTTCAGGGACACAACTTAGTAAACGTAAGGCAATGGGAGGAGGTGGGACTCCATGAATCCCACAGCCGGTACGAAGACCAAACACTCAACATTAGCGTCATTCTACATCACACTCGAGACATGAACCAACTGAACTAACCAACTCCACACTATTGCCAGAACGGGCACATAAATATCTGACAGGTTCGGGGAATCCGTCCACTCAGGCAGCACAGGCAGAATCACTGAATTGTTACAGAGCAGAAGGAGGCCATTCGGCCAACAGTGTCTGCACTGACTCTCCGATTGAGAAAAGCACGAAGTGTCATTCCCCCACCTTCCCCCCAAAACCCTGTGCATTCCAGAGCTTAACCACTGACTGCAGGGGAAGGCCCCATTCAGGCAATGCTGGCACCAGATTTAAAGGCAGCCAGCAGCACTTTTAAAGGCTCTGAAAGGAGCAGTGAGGGAGTCCTGGTTAATGAACAAAGGCCTGAAATGGCAGAAGGCAGATTAAACTCAATTCGCTGACACTTCCCTGGAAATCTCAAGGATATATCTGTTTGGAGGGAGGTTTTGCTCCCTCAGGGCTGGAGGACGAGACCTGTCACATCAACCGAAACAAGGCTGGATAGAAACTGCCGAGGGCCAGGGCAGGCAGCACGTGGCTGCAGTGAGGCAAAAGGATCAATAACCTGATATGTTCTGACAAGGTGAGTGTTAAACTTACAGGCTGATATGTGAATAAGGATGAAAGAGAAATTGTGGAAAGAACATCTCCACCCAGACACTGGCAATGTCCAACCAGCAGCATCAGTCTTCAGGAACATGTCAGCCTCTCTGTGAAGGGGTCCGGTCAGTCAGCGATGACTGCTGCACTGCCGACACCGAGTGACCATCCTGGTGGTCCCATGATGGGCAGTCTGGCAGCACCATAGGCTTGTGTGTGTCTTTGTTGGGTGAGTAACAATGGAAATTTATGTGCTTGTAGAAGAGGGCACACAGCGTCAGAGAAGGAGCCAAGAGTGACAGTGTCTGGATTGTGTCATCCTTATGCCAATGGAAGATGCAGTGCTGGAGCTGGGAGACCTGGAGGCTGGGTGGGCAATCGCTGATGGGGAGATGGGTTGTGGATCCAGAGAGACTGAGTGAGTGAATGGATGGGCACAGGAGAGGCTCTGCTGCTGAGTCCAAAACCTGGTGCTTGTGTGTCTTCCATTGATCACATGGAGCTCTGGGTTAGGGACAGTCTGCAGGACATGTTGGAATGTGCATTACCCTCTAACATTCTTCACTCTCACACAAATCCACAGCTGCTGCGAGAGGGAGACAAGCGTCCACCTCAGAAGAAGAGGAGGGGTTCACAGAGGGTGCTCTGTCACATTATTCCCCATAACCTCCACCAGAGCAGATACGGTCTCACACAATTAGCAAAGGGGTTACAATCTGGCAGCACAGGACAGCACACACAAACCCGAGCAGCTGATGGAGGCAGGAATAGCTGAGTTCGCTCTCACTCTCGAGAGGACAGGTCATTGTCAGCTTCAGGAAGATGAAATGTGACTGGAGTCTTTAACAAGGTGGCAGATACTGGAGCTGCAGTGTAAGGTATTTTAACATCCAGTGGAGTTTCCAAAGGCTGCGTGTATCCATACACAAAGGATGGAGGAGTCAATCCAGGCCAGCAGTGTTACCATGTCTCAGGTATGAGGACAAATAGCATCCTCCACAGAGAGATTGGTGACCTTCATGGAGAGTCACATCCAGCCGATCACCCACAGGAAATACACATGAACCTGCATGTTTTCACCACCTCCATGAGCACTATGGAACACGGGCTGCGGGAGGGGTGGGAAAATGTGCCTGGAGTAACTGTCAGGCCCTCCCCAGCTAAGCAGGGAGGGTCCAGTTTGCCCTGGATGGATAGAGGAGCGGCTGCCTGCAGCATTTGGTAGCTCCTCTCAGGATGCCCCTGGTGTGGGCAGTGGGTCCTCTTCTGCTCCGACTGTGACACAAGCATCTTACGAAGCTATGATGACAGAGACAACTCCAGCATCTGTGCAGAGGACCCGCAGTCGGCCGGATTCTTCTAGGACTCAGGAAATCCGAGGACAAAGGCCACGGTCATTGAAATTCTGAGAGGAGAGGTGAAGATGCTGCCTGCAGCTCGGCGGAAAGTGCAGGGATGGGGGTGGTTGTCATGGTGGGGTTGCTTCCTTGGGTTTCACAGGGTTATACTTTGTTATTACTGGTCACTTTGTTATGTATGTATTTTCAGTAAATTCAGAGATGGAACACCACTAAAAAAATCCCTCACCATATTACTGGGTCTTTAACAGTTCACTGGGAATGTGAGATGGGAAATGCAGCACTGAATGAGGTCAATACAATTCCAATGCCTTTGTTTCATGTAGTGACGGCTCCAGGGAAATTATAAAACATTCACAGAAACAGCAACAGCGCTGGAGATGGTGGAAGATTTATTACACTGAATGGCTGTGTGAGTTCAGGTTCATGGAAAACATGTCTGCATTACTGAATCTCCATCCTCCCTGACACATATCCCATGTCCCTGGCCTGTGGTCCATGGGGTTCCTCATCATGAAGCATCTGGTCAACATTGTATTGCATCACACTTTCTTCAAAGCTTCTCCACTCTAGATCCAGGTTGTATGGAACACAGCACAACACCAGGACATTTGAGACCCTCGCTGAGTATATTGAATAGTTCCACCAGATCTATCTTTAGAATTCCTCTGGCCTGTGCAATGGTCCCACTATTCTCTCTTCTGTGACTGAGTTTGGGTTACACACAGGCACAATTACCGATCCCTACAGTGGGTAGCGCTTGTTTTTATTAATTCTTTCAAGGGATGATGGTATCACTGGCAATGCCAACACTTGCAGCCCATCCCCAATTGCCTTTGAGAAGGAGGTGGTGAGCCATCTTCTTAAATTCTGCAGAGCATCTGGTACAAAACCGCTAGGAAGAGACATCCGGGATTATGATCCCGCATCAGTGATGGAAAAGCAATATATTCCAAGTCAGAATGGTGTGGGGTTTGGAAAGAAATCTGAAGCTGGTTGGTGTTCCATCCTTTTCATATCCTTGGCCATCTCGGTGATGGATAGTGCCTGTTTGGATGATGCTGGCTCAGGAACCTTGGTGGGCTGCTACATTCCACCTTGTATGTGGTAAAATACTGCCACTGTGCGTCAGTGGTAGAGACAGTCAATGTTTAATTTGGTGAATGGCCAGCTGATCCAGTGGGCTCCTTTTCCATGGATGAGCTTCTTCAGTGTTTTTGAAGCTGCAGTCAATCCAGCAAGATGAGCGGATTCCATCACACTGCTGACTTGTGCCTTGGAGATGGTGGGCAAAAATCTGGGAGACAGGGGGCGAGTTTCTCATTTCCGAATTCCCAGGCTGTGATCTACCCTTGGAGCTGTAGTGTTTACAGTTCAGTGACTGTTC
Organism: Mustelus asterias; assembly: GCF_964213995.1. Lineage (NCBI taxonomy): Eukaryota > Metazoa > Chordata > Chondrichthyes > Carcharhiniformes > Triakidae > Mustelus > Mustelus asterias. The sequence goes on from NW_027590104.1 coordinate 81,770, forward strand.
AATGGTCCCAGTGCGCCCCCACCACTCAGGATGTTGATGGTCGAGGATTCAGCGATGGTGCTGCCATTCAATGTAAAGGGAATATGGTTAGATTCCCGTCTGTTGGAGATGATCCTTGCCTGGCATTTGTGTCGTGAAACATTACTTGCCATTTTTCAGGTTAAGCCTGAACGTTCTTCAGACCTTAAGACGCTAGCTCTGTTGAAAAGTCATCCAGACTCGAAGGCTTAGCTGTTCTCTCTCCACAGAAGCGGTCAGACATGCTGAGCCTTTCCAGCATTTTCTGTTTTGTTCAGCTCTTGCTGTTTATGGACATGGACTGCTTCAGTCTCTGAGGAATTGTGAACAGTACTGAGCACTGTGCAATCATTAGTGAGCATCCTCATTTCTGACATTATAATGGAAGGCAGGACATTGATAAAGCAATTGAAGGTGGTTGGGCTTTGGACATCACCCTCAGGAACTCCTGCAGTGATGTTCATGAGGCACTGGAAGGATGACACTTTTCTGACGTTCAAGAGCAGACTGATGGAGCAACAATTCATCAGATTGGATTTGCCCTGCTTTTTTCCACATTGTCCGGTAGATCCAGTGTTGTAGCTGTACTGGAACAGCTTGGCCAGGGGAATGGCTAGTTATGGAGCACAATTCTTCAGTACCATTGCTGGGGTACAGCCAGGCTGACAGATTTTGCAGTATGCAGCGCCTTCAGTCATTTCTTTACCTCACATGCAGTGAATCAAATTGTCATCTGTAATGTTGGGGACCTCAGGAGGAGGCTGAGATTAATCATTCTACTCAGCACTTCTGGCTGAAGATGACACTGATGCTCTGGCCTCCCTCATCAGTAATGATGGAATTCTTGTGGCATGTTTATTGAATCATAGAATTCCCACAGTGTAGGAGGAGTACCTTTGGCCCATCGAGGCTTCACCAATTCTTTGAAAGAATATCATATCCAGGCCTATCTCTGGAACTCCACATATATGGCCCACTCATCCCCGTAGCCTACACACCCTGAGACACCTCGGGACAACTTAGTATAGCCAAGCAACCGAACCTGCACATCTTTGGACTGTGGGAGAAAATTGGAGTACCCAGAGGAAACCCACACAGACACTGGGAGAACGTGCAAACTCTACACATAAAGTCACCCAAGGCCGGAATTGAACCCTGGTCCCTGGCGCTGTGAGGCAGCAGTGCTGACCACTGTGCCACTGTGTCGCCTAATGTAACCGGCATGTCCAACATTTGTGGCATGTCCAGCACTTTTTATGACCGTATATGGCAAGAGAGCAGATCTCGGATTGATCCATTGGTTTTGGTGTGATTCAGCTCGGTCTATCATATGGTCCGCTCTGTTGTCTGGTGGCCGTGTGCTGGAGCTTTACCAGGTTCACATCTCATTTTTAGGTAAACCCAAGTCTCATTTGGTAGTATATGCAAAGAAAATGAGTCGTTATAACACAGTACTGGTTACTGGGGAAAGCCACTGTCAGCTTCCTATAAATGAAAGGTACAGTCCTATGCATTCTATTTTAAGATGCTCCTTAAGCGCCGTTGAACATAAATTTGAGAGTGGATCCCTCGGGATAAAACTCATCAGAATTCCATGTAATTTGTAATCTGCCTTACCAATATACAGCAGTTTTCTACGTTTGATCAAACTGAGAAGCCGACAGACATAAACATCTATAATCTGAATGATAAATTAAACTAAACTGAACACATGACCAGCCATATCTGATAATTCTATAAACATTTAATTGATTTGTCCATCTTTTTTATTCTCATGAATGGTTTTGAAAATAATTCTAAATGATTAGTTAATTCTTTCACTCCTGAATCTCGCAGGTTATTGTAACTCAGGTTCAGACACATCACTGACTGGTTTGTACTGAGAGCAGAGGTGAGAATATCGGAGGCTGTTACTCTCCAAACTGGAGATCAGAGAGAGAAAGATTACAGGAATCAGAGTAAATCTGTGGTGTTTAACACGAATACTGACAGGAATGACGTGGAATGGTTATTAATGTCACTATTACTGACACCGATAATAATTTACAGTGTCAGACATCCACTGATTATTAACACAATCTCACACAGTCTGATACTTACTGCAGTTTCTGTATTTTACATTCTGGATTCCTCAGAGGCGCAGACAGTAGTTTAACTCCTGAATCTCCCACTTTATTGCCATCCAGACTAAATAGAGGAAGTGAAAAACACATTAAATTCAGATTAATGTTCAGCAGAAAAATAGCTGGATCTATTTTTGTGTCAGAAACTTAGCATGAGTGGTGAACTGATTCAAGTTATGATATTATATCTCATCCAAGTTGATCTTTCTCTACACCCCAGCTGTGACTGTAACACTGCATTCTGGACTCTTTCTTTTCCTTCCCTATGTACGTTATGCTTTGGCACTAATAAATGTGACAATATTAAATCAAACATCAAACCCTTTCTGTTGAATGGAAAAGGCAATAGTCAGCATTGAAACAATTCAACAATTCACTCTCACTGGTTTGCCTACTGGGGGAAACCAGTTTTACACCTCTCAAAATGTATATTTTGTTTAATTGTCCATGGGATATGGGTGTTGCTGGCTAGACCAGCATTTATTTCCCACTGCTAATGGCCCCTAGAGGAGGTGATGCCCACATCCTGTGAACAAGCAAGTCATTTTTAAACATGTCCCACATTCTGGTCTCATTTCCTGATCATCAGAATTACCCTCCTGAATCTCACTGACCCTGCTAAGTTTCCAAAAATTCAAATCATTTCTGCTGTTACATAAATCCAGAATTTTATGAGAATTGTACATTTTACTGAGGGTTAAATGATAAAGCTGTGAGAGTGGATCGCTCGGGATTCCCTGTGCTTCTTAACTACTGACATTGTAACATCTGTATAATATCTCAGGGTGAGTTAAAGTGTGAAACTGTGCTAACTGTTGCTTTAAGATCCATCCCCGAGATTTGATACAACAAGGAAAGATTATTCTCCCATTAGAAAGTTGAAATATTTCTGTTTGATTAGTTTATAGGGGAGGGGTGTCTCCCACTACATTCCACAGTAAACAGGCTCTACATTTTCTGCAGGTCTGGCTCGTGTTCTATCTCCGGGAATTACCATGAGTTCCTACTTCCCAGTAGATCCTCACATAGGAAAAGGATTATCCGAAAATCCTGTTTCATATCACTGACAGTTTGACTGGAGATTTTCCAGCAGCAGGTTTCCTCATTCAGGAAATTCTGGTTTCCTCGGCTCAGATGCAAGCTCTGCAGTCCTGCCACATTTAGTTGTGAATGATGGTGGACGATGAAACAACAGAAGGAGGCGGCTCCACAAATATCCCATCCTCATGATGGAGGAGACTAGCACATCAGTGCAAAAGATATGGCTCAATTATTAGTAACTAACTTCAGTGGCTGAACCATCCAGAGGGCCACAACATCACAGATATCAGCTCATTCCATTCACTCCACATGATGTCAAGAAATAGTTAAAGATAATGGATACTGCAAAGACCACAGATCTTGACAATATTCCAGTAACTGTACTGAAGATTACTGCTCCAGAAGTTGCTCTGTTCCTCGCCAAGCTGTTCCAGTGAAGCTACAACACTGATGTTTACCCAAAATAGTGGGAAATTGTCCAGATCTGACCGTACACAAAAAGGAAAGAACAAATCCAATCTGTCCATTTACCACCCCATCAGTCTCCTCTCGATCATCAGCACAGTAATGGAAGGCTAACGAGACTAACAAGTGACACTTAATTAGCAATGACCTGCTATCTGACTTGAAGCTTGTGCTTACTCAGGGTCACTCAGCCCCCTACCTCATTACAGCCTTGATGCAAACACGGACAACAGAGCTGAACTCAGGATGAGAGGGGAGAGTGTCTGCCCTTGACATCAAGGCAGCATATGGCTACATGTAGCAAAAAGGAGCCAGAGAAAAACTGAAGTCAATGGAAATGAGAGAAAAAAAAACTATCTGCTGTTTGGAGCAATACCAGCACAAAGGAAGATAGTTATGGTTGTTGGACCATCTACAAGATGCAGTGCAACAACTCACCATGGCTCGTTGCTCAGCACTGTCCAGTCTTGTGATTTCTATCCCTGAAAGGACAAGGGCAGCAGATGAATAGAAACATCATCACCCGGAAGTTCCCTTCCAAGATACACACCATCCTGACTTGGAAACATATCACCGTTCCTTCACAGTGACTGGGTCAAAATCCTGGGACTCTCTTTCTCACAGCACTGTGGGTGCACCTACACCACATGAGTCCCTAAATGCAATTCCAGAGATATAATAGTGAGCATAGTTGCTTTCCAAGCAGTTGATACGGGTTTAATTCCCAGCTATCTCAGTTTATTGGAGAGGGTGAAGAGAGGGTCATCTCATCTCCAGGAAATCACAGCAGGAATTTCTCAGGGGAATGTCCTCGGCCCAATCATCTTCAGCTGCTTCATCAATTACATTTCCTCCATCATCAGGTCAGAAGTGGAGATGTTTGCTGATGTCTGCACAACGTTCAGCACCATTCTCGGCTCTGCAAGACAGTGATGCAGGAGCTGTCCATATTTAGCCAGGCTTGAACAATATTCAAGGAAGGCTGACAAGTGCCAGGCGATGACCATCTCCACCAAGAATGAATACAATCATCTCCCTTCACATTCAATGGGATTATCATCATCTGAATCCTGACTATCAGCACATTGGATGCTACCATTGGCCAGGAACAGACTTGACATATCAATACTCTGGATTTTAGAGACGATTAAAGGCCAGGAACTCTGCACAGAGTAACTCATCTCCTGACTTCCAAATACATTTCCACCATCTACAAGACACGTCAGGAATTTGATTGAATACCATCCACTTGTCTGCATGAGTGCAGCTCAAGATTCAGAAAGCTCGCCACCATCCATGATAACTCTGCTTGTTGACTGGTTCTCCACCCATCACCTTCAACATTCATTCCATCCACCAGAGGTACAGTGCTAGCAGTGTGTACCATCTACAAGATGCAACAACTCCCAATGGCTAATTACACAGCACCGTCCAAACTTGTGATTACTATCTTTGGAAGGATAAGGACAGCAGATGAATGGAAACATCACCACCTGGAAGTTTCCTTCAAAAATGCACACCATCCTGACTTGGAAGTATCTCGCCATTCCTTCACAGTGACTGGGTCAAAGTCCTGGGACTCTCTTTCTCACAGCATGGTGGGTGCACCTACAGCACAGGAGTACCTAAATTCAATGATGGTGATATAATAGTGAGCATAGTTGCTTTCCAAGCAGTTGATACGGGTTCAATTCCCAGCTATCTCAGTTTGTTGGAGTGGATGAAGAGAAGGCCAGGAGATAGGAACCACAACCTAAAAGAGTGGGTTAATTCATTTTCGTCAAATCTGTGGCTCCAGCCTGGAGCAGTAGTGTTAAACTTAGCCGAGGGTCGGAGGGGAGTTGATCATTCAGCTACTCTGAGCCGGCCCACGTTTCGTTCAAAAAGGAAATGGTAAATCTAATAGTGACACAGAGGAAAACTAAATTCATTGGTTGGTAAAAAAAATTGCCGTTTGCGACTGGATTTATATTATGGTGAATTGGAAGATGCAACAGAAAGGGTCAGTGGTGGTTCTGCTGTTGATGTGGTGGACATGGATATTCCAGAGTCATCTGATGCAATCTGAGTCATATGAGCAAGCAATATAAAATAATCGGTAGAATTGTTAACGGATTGCAGGAGCAGAGGGACTGGATGTAGATGTACATCGATCATTGCCGTTAGCAGGGCAAGTGTAGGTAGCAGTTAATAAAGAGTACAGCATCTTGGGCTTTACTGTTATGTCATAGTTTATGCTTGTGGGCATTAGACAATAATTCATGAGTTTAAGTTTAATTTGTGTTTCTGTGCTTGTGAGCTCAGAAAGGGCCAAAACTTTAATTTCACTTCATGTTAAACAAAGCTGCCTGCAGGTTTTTGGTTTCACTTTAAACTGTCCCTGCATTTTAATTTAACGTTTACGATGTTGTAAGAGTGAGAGGTTAAAGAAATGGTTGCTTCTATTTAGAGGCCCACAATGAATGATAGAAGCACCAAGTTTCAGTTACAACCAGTTAATCCAGGAAGCAAGACGGAGTTCACAGAGGCTGCCAGTAGAGGCAGCGCAATGCAGGGATTCAGAAAGGAACCCGAACTGATGATGTCACCAGTGATCACGTGACTGATAAAGGGACATTGTCCCAATATAACACACACCTACTGTAATACATAACAGAGGTAGAGCGCAGTAAAATAATCCTGATAATAATTAACACACTGTAAGCTGTACCGAACAAGAGAAACTAATTTCTGAATAGCATCGTACAGAATCAGATGGTTTCTGTTGGGCGGGGGAAAGATCCTTTTTCAGATTTTGGAGGGAGGCTTTTGCAGCTCTAATCATTTAAAATTCATCCCAACAATGTTTTTATTCATTCAAGGAATGTGGGCATCGCTGGTTATGCCAACATTTATTGCCAATGCCTATTTGCCCACAAAAATCTGCCTTCTTGTAATGATGTAGTTTTATCAGAGAATCTAGATTTATTACAGGTTCAGAAGGAGGCCAATCGGCCCATCATATCTGCATCTGCTCTCAAATGAGCATTATTACTTTGCGCCATTGTCCCACACTTTGTGACCATTGGACATTGTTCTCATAAAACAGAGGCATGTTCATTCAAGGACGTCAAGAGAGAAACAAAGGAAATGGCTTCTCAACAATGAAAATATCCGCTCTGAGACCAAACAGTTACCTCAACTCCTGACATTTGTGTAGAACGGGTCCCAGCCGCCGGAGCTCTTCACACTGAATGTAGCATCGCCGTAGATCGAGGTGTTTAATTGTATCACAGAGTCCAATGACATGAGACAGGACCGCACAGTCAATCGGGGTCAGTCGCAATCCGCTAAATGAAAGTGTTTCCACCGATCCCACTGTGTTCCGAGCCAGTGCTTTATTCTGAGACTCAAACAGGTAGTGGAATGTGTTCAGGAGCTTCCTCTTCCCAGTTTCAGTCTGTGTGTCTCCAATCTGCCCTTCAACCTTCTCCTTCACCCAGTCAATCACTCGGCAGGTTGTTTGATGAAGAAATGGACCCAGAAACTTCTCCAGGGGTCGAGCTGACTGTGGGGAGGAGAGACCAGCAACAAAACGGAGAAATATCTCAAATCGCCCATCTTTCTCGCTGTGGGCTTTACGGGGGAGTTTCCCGATATCCCTGGGATCTGGAGTCAGGAATTGTGTGAGTGCAGCTACAAACTCCTGGATGGTGAGGTGTGGGAATGTATAAACCACACTCTGGGCAGAATCATCTCTCTCCAAAAGTTCCATCAGGAACCCAGACAGGAACTGGGAAGGTTGTAGATTGTACTCAATCAAATCTGCATCTCTAAACACAATCTTCTTCTCGGAGACTCCTGTGTAGGCCATCTCACCAAGCTTCAGTAACACATCACGACGGTTTTCAATCTCTCGGCCATGGTTTTTCAGAATGTTGTAAATATAGTAGGAATATAGTTGGGTGATGGTCTTGGGAACTTGCTGCCGTTTCCTGTCTCTTTGTATAAAGAAGGGACCCAGTGACAGAGCGAGGATCCAGCAGTAGGAAGGGTTGTAACACATGGTGTACAGGATCTCGTTCTCCTCCACGTGTTTGAAAACAGCTGTTGCCACCGCCTGATCTCCAAAAAACTTGTTGAAATATTCCTTCCGTTCATCACCAACAAATCCCAGGATTTCAGCCCAGACACTGATCTCAGCCTTTTCCAATAAATGTAATGCAGTGGGGCGGCTGGTCACTAACACTGAACATCCTGGGAGCAGCTTGTGCTGTATTAAACTGTACACAATGTCAGACACTTCACACCAGCATTCAGGATCTGTGCACATGTACTGAGGTTCTGTATTTCTCCGATTGTCGGCAAAATCAATACTGTCCTTGAATTCATCCAAACCATCGAATATAAACAGCAATCCCTCTGGGTTCTTCCAGAGCTCTCCAAGAATATTTCCAAAGTAAGGATACTGATCCAATATCAGATTCTTCAGGTTTATTCTACAGTTAATAGTGTTCAAATCCCGGAATTTAAAACTGAAAACAAATTGATAGTGTGGGTATATTTTCCCAGTGGCCCAGTCATAAACAATCTTTTGTACCATTGTTGTTTTTCCAATTCCCGGGACTCCGCTCACTGCTGCTGAATTCCCAGATTTGGATTCAGAATGGGATTGGTGGAATAATCTCCTAATTTTCTGCAGCAAACTGCCCGTCTGGGAAAAGCTGCTCTGAAACAATTGATCAGTTCGGATTTTTTCCAGTTCTTTCCGGAGATGTTTCTCTCTCCATTCTTCATGGTCTCGGCCCCTTGCCAGCAGTTCATGTTCGACAAGTGTCCGATCTCGAACAGTAGAAATAACCGTTAGCTCAGCGTATCGATCAACCAGCTGGAAAATCTTAACCTTCTCCTTTATGAGGATAGTGTTCACTCTCAGTGTTTCAGTTTGTACCCGGAGTGACTCCTTGTGTTTCTGTTGAACATCTTCAATCAGAACAGAGAGAAAATGTTTATTATTGTTATTGGCGTTAATAAGTAAATTCTCAAGACCACTTTGCTGAAAATAGATTTAATTCATTAAAAGTTAATGGAAATCTCATTTGAAATTGAACAAAAGCCGAGAAAATTTTCATATCCTCACTTGATTCTATATTTACTGAATGCAGATTTCTTTGCAGGTAATATTTTCTCTCTAATGGTGAATACTATCCAAACTGCCGTGTATTGTAGACAGTACAAACCCCCACGTAATCCTGATTGCACAACAATGGAGATTCGAGTCGTTCAACGTTTGAATCCTTCAGTGATGTTTCTGCAGCAGAGTTCTGGATATTGCTGGAGTTGGGGCACAGATTGCTCAGCAGCTGAATGCGATCATAGCAGATTTTTACTATTTTTACCTGTGGTGCTGTGCACACTCGGAGGGAGAAAACTGTATGCCACATGCGACCGTATGGAAATGCATCTCCATCTCGGCACACAGCCAGGTGGGCACAGCGCCTCAGGACACAGCCAGGTGGGCACAGCGCCTCAGGACACAGCCAGGTGGGCACAGCGCCTCAGGACACAGCCAGGTGGGCACAGCGCCTCAGGACACAGCCAGGTGGGCACAGCGCCTCAGGACACAGCCAGGTGGGCACAGCGCCTCAGGACACAGCCAGGTGGGCACAGCGCCTCAGGACACAGCCAGGTGGGCACAGCGCCTCAGGACACAGCCAGGTGGGCACAGCGCCTCAGGACACAGCCAGGTGGGCACAGCGCCTCAGGACACAGCCAGGTGGGCACAGCGCCTCAGGACACAGCCAGGTGGGCACAGCGCCTCAGGACACAGCCAGGTGGGCACAGCGCCTCAGGACACAGCCAGGTGGGCACAGCGCCTCAGGACACAGCCAGGTGGGCACAGCGCCTCAGGACACAGCCAGGTGGGCACAGCGCCTCAGGACACAGCCAGGTGGGCACAGCGCCTCAGGACACAGCCAGGTGGGCACAGCGTGTGCAGATCCTGCCAAGTGTCTACAACGTATCGGGATTCTGCCAGGTGTCTACAGCATTTCAGTGTATCAGGCTCTGCCCAGGTATGTGCAGGATTTCTCAGTGAACCAGGATCCTAGAAACCCTACAGTGCAGAAGGAGGCCATTCGGCCCATCGAGTCTGCACCGACCACAATCCCACCCAGGCCCCACCCCCACACATTTTACCCACTAATCCCTCTAACCTACACATCTCAGGACACTAAGGGACAATTTTTAACCTGGCCAATCAACCTAACCCGCACATCTTTGGACTGTGGGAGGAAACCGGAGCACCCGGAGGAAACCCACGCAGACGCGAGGAGAATGTGCAAACTCCACACAGACAGTGACCCGAGCCGGGAATCGAACCCGGGACCCTGGAGCTGTGAAGCAGCAGTGCTAACCACTGTGCTACCGTGCCGCCCCACTGTGCTACCGTGCCGCCCCAGGTGTGTACAGAGTTTCTCAGTGAATCAGGATCCTTCCAGGTGTGTACAGAGTTTCTCAGTGAATCAGGATCCTTCCAGGTGTGTACAGAGTTTCTCAGTGAATCAGGATCCTTCCAGGTGAGTACAGGGTTTCTCAGTGAATCAGGATCCTGCCAAGTGAGTACAGGGTTTCTCAGTGAATCAGGATCCTGCCAGGTGAGTACAGTGTTTAAAACTGTATCAGGGCCCTGCCAAGCATGTATGCGGTTTTGTGAATTTAAGGAAGTGAAGCAATATCCCTATAATTACAAGAAATGTCAGAAGTCACATGGATTGAATCTTACATCGATGCTGAATTCACAAGAATTGATGATTTCCAAACAAGTTTTAGTCCTGCTTCTCGACCCTATGAATTTCTGTATCTCTAATTCTGATAACCTCGAGGCAAAGATGTATTTTCAAATACCCAGCTTCTCACAAGTCAAATGAATTGTCTGAAATCCCCATTCCCTCCCTTACCTTTCAGGTGGCTGGGTATTTCTGATAATTCCTCTCCAACTTTCATATAATTAATTGGATCAGAACCTGTTGAAAAGAATTAACTTCCATGAAATCAGGTCTGTGTAATATTGTAGTAACGTTTGCAGTGTTTGGGTCTGAAACTGAATTCAGTGTGATTTTACCATACCAAGTTCCCGTATTTCTCTCAGTATTGTGCCCAATTTCCGTAAACTGTGGTGCATTTTCACAAAGGATTCCCACATCATCCTTCGAGCCCGAGGTCCTTTCTCCATAACCAGATTGAGGAGAAGTTTGGAACTGCCCGCTCTGTTTCCGTTCTGCACGAGCTCACTGACTTTCTGTGAAGAATAATAATGAATATATTGATGAGAGGTGTGAAAGGTAAACACTGGGAAAGGGAAGGAAAGGACTTGCTCAGGGATGGGATTTCCCAGATGTTTTGAGGACAGGAAGCAGCGACTTCTTGAGGTGAAATGTCATTCTGAAAATTGATGAGTATTCTCCACACATCTCGATTCCATCATTCCTTCAAATGAATGTGAATAAACTAAATTTAATGGCTGGAATACCGCTCTCAGTTTGGCACACAAGTAATCCCGTGCTGTAGCTGTCTCAGGAATTACCACAGATGAATCAAAACATTGTTGATTTATCAATCACCAAAATCAACCAACGATAACAATTCAATCATTTTCACATAATTAACTGAAATATCTCAATCCATTATTTTGCATGTTTACAGTTAGTGTGAAATGTCACTAACCATGTTCACAAAGTTTTAACATTCATCACCAGTTTACATTCAGAGTTTACAACACACAAAAAGAGGAGAAATCGGACCATGAACCTAATACAAAGCAGGGTGTACAGAAATGTCTTCAGGAGGTGAGGAAAGTCGAGAGGCAGAAGGGACAGTAAGACATCTGCAGTCTCAGCCGTGAGTGGTGGTCTGAATGAGGTAGTGCACATAGAAGGCTGCACGAACCTCAAAGGGAAGCTTGAAACAGCTGCCAAAATGTTTTTTTTAATTTTTCTATTCTGCAAAGATTTTCTGAAAAAGTAGCTCAGGCCAATTGTGATGGTGCTGCATTAAGGTTAACAAATGATTCAAATAAGGGAAAGAATACACTTAATAGAACTGTTAAACATCCCCTGAAGATCTTTGCTTGAATGAACTCAGAGCAAAATCCCCTTTTGGTGACAACAGTCCTTATAGATGTGATTCATAACATTCCAGTAACTTTATCACACAATGTCCTCTGGCTTTAGGGTGTTCTTCAGCAGTTTAAAGATACACTACAGAGTAGATGTGCTCAAGATGCTGATGTTTCCCTGGGGAGGAGTGCCATCCAAACCCAGAGCACAGGGTCAGAGTTCCACTCAGTTACGGATTATTTCGGACCCTCCATTATAGGAAAATAAAAGCAATTAGAAAACTGTCCTGAGAATATATCTGGATGTTACTGAAGATGAATGGATTGATGTTATAACAGAGATTTGAGAATTTCGGACTCATTAGACGAGAGTTGTGAAGATTAAAGGGCAAATCAATTGTGGCCTTACGCTGAAGTACATGTTCACGGATTGTTTCCAACATTCAGTCAGAGGTCACACATTTACAGTCTTATGGGTCAGACTGGATATTTTTTTAGTGTAAAGTGGTTAAAATATGTTGTGATGTAGAAGTTAATTTTATTTTGTTGATATATTGGATAATAAATTAATAGCAAAGGAGAGCAAGAAGCAGGACTGGTCCAACTGGATGGGATATTAACTAACAGATAGTAAGTATCAGGTTCAGGTTAGAATAAGTGATTGCTGGAGGAGAAAGTAAACCCAGGATCAACCTTGGAATGGTGGCAAAATGGCAGAGGAAGGCATTTGATGGCATTCCAGATGGTGGCCTCAAAATCGATTCTCGGGGAAGGCCTCTTTATTGGACACTATTTGGTGCACAGATGGGCCTATCCTTTGGGGCAATAGATATGCCAAGGCATCGGTGCTGCCTGCCCTCAAAGAAACCCGATCTTTCTGGGGTCTGGTTTCTCTCTGGCCCCCAGACCTAACTTGTCTGAATTTCAGGGCTCATGGCCATTGATCTGCACTCACCCTCCAGATGCAGCTTATGGCGTTGCTGCTGAGGTACCGGCTGTCTGACTGGGCTGACAGGTTTGTGTAGAAGCTGCCACCTTTAATAAGGACAGCAGGTTCCTGGATCCCCACCACCTGCTGAAGCAAGGTTCCTGTCAGTGTGATCATGTCACTTCCAAAATAATTCTGGCCTTTTTATGGCTCCAAAAGTTCTAAAACACTGGGGTTTGTCTCATTCCAAACATGGGACTGCTGTAGACCTATTGATTGGTATGATTAGTCAACAATTCAATTTTCAGTGCATCATGCAAACGACAACATGTAGGAAGATGTAGTAGACAGACTGAGGTATTTATTCCACATTATTTCTTTGTTTCTATTCTGTAGGTTCTGTGATGTGTGAAGAGATGGAATTCAATCTACATCTTACCTGATATTCTTGTCCACTGAAATGGTCCTCGCCAATTAACATGAGAGCCAAACCTTCCACCCCTTCTTCAATCGCCTGTTCCAGTCTATCCCGGTAAAATTTAGTTAATTGAAGCAACAGGTAATCGTCGCAATTTGTGAAGAACTCAGTGAGTGTAGAGTTTGGATCTGTGAAAGCAAAGAAATACCAACACATTATCAATTTTCTACCCAGACGGTCACATTCCTCTCATTCCGAACAACCGAATCCTCCTGTGAACCAGGTTATTAAAGCTGTGTTTATTTGCTTTGCTACAACACCTGGGGGAACACGTCCTGCACATGCTCAGATGTGGTATCAGAGCCTGTGACATCATAGTGAGTGACATCCCTGGGAGATCCTGTATCAAACACTTTAATTCCAAGTTAATCTGGAGAATCCCAATGCAGACACGGTCCCAGCTCAATGCTGCATTAAGAACTGGTAATTGGTAAACATATGAAAAACTAACAGTTTCATTGGAATTTCCAAGTGGTTTCCTGACAGCCGCTTCCCCCACTCGCCTTTGCACTTCCCCCACCATCCTTACCATTTCCCCACTTCATTCAAACTTTTCCTCACATCTCTCTGCCACTCTCCATGCAGGTCCTCGCTGCTGGGTCACTTCCATAGAGGGGAAGAGAGGAGAATGGCAGAACCAGAAACAATGTGTGGAAAGGCAGATACAACACATGTGCTACTTTCCATTAATCTGTATAATCAATTCATTAAAAATGTACAATTTGTCACACAACCTAGCTTCAGTTTATTGGCTTCAGATAGATTTCGATTTTGATGTAACACGGGAATTTTTTGTCTTAGCATTGCTGCCTCACAGCGCCAGGGACCCAGGTTCAATTCGGGCCTCAAGTAACTGTCTGTGTGGCGTTTGCATGTTCTCCCCGTGTCTGTGTGGGTTTCCTCCGGGTGCTCCGGTTCCCTCCCACAGTCCGATAGATTTGCAGGTTAGATGGATTGGACATGATCATTTACCCAATGGTGTCCAAATATGTGTAGGTTAGGTGGATTAGCCATGTTAAACGTGCAAGGTTATGAGCACAGGGTGGTGGAGTGGGCCTGGGAAAGATGCTCTTTGAGAGTCGGTGCAGACTCGATGGGGTGAATGGCCTCCTTCTGCACTCTGGGGATTCAATGGTTTCTATTGTTGTTTAATTTCAGTGTTCCTGAAATTTCTTGCTTTCCTGAAAAGGTCAAGAGGGCTCTTTTAATCCAATCCATTTGAAAACTAGCCGCCCCCGAGTTAACAGATCCAACTATCCAGGACAAGTGGGAAAAATATGGGAACACTATCATCTCCAATTAAGTGACAGAGCTTCCAAATAGTGATATATATCATCGTTTCTTTTGTGCTACAGGGCCACAGTCATGTGGTAAATTAGTACTCATTAGTTTCTATTCCAATTGGATGGTTAATGCTGCTTATCGTCTCAAACCTGGATATTTCTCATTGTCCAGTCACATCAGCTGATACCCTTCACACTGTTCTATCCACCTTATCGGTAAATGAGTTGTTGATGGTAGATTCAGACCATGGTGGCCGTCCCCTCCCTTCCCCCGACCTCACTTCAATAATGTGGAGATGCCAGCATTGGACTGGGGTAAACACAGTGAGAAGTCTCACAACACCAAGTTAAAGTCCAACAGGTTTATTTGGTAGCAAAATCCACTAACTTTCAGAGCGCTGCCCCTTCGTCAGGTGAGTGGGAGTTCTGTTCACAAACAGGGCACAAAGCCACAAACTCAATTTACAAAATAATGGTTGGAATGCGAGTCTTTACAGGAAATCAAGTCTTAAAGGTACAGACAATGTGAGTAGAGAGAGCATTAAGCACAGGTTAAAGAGATGTGTATTGTCTCCAGACAGGACAGTTAGTGAGATTTTGCAAGCCCAGGCAAGTCATGGGGGTTACAGATAGTGTGACATGAACCCAAGATCCCGGTTGAGGCCGTCCTCATGTGTGCGGAACTTGGCCTCACGAAGATACAAAAGGAAACCACACCCGGCCGTCCCATCGTATCGGGCAATGGGACCCTGTGCGAGAACCTCTCCGGCTATGTCGAGGGCATCCTGAAACCCATTGTACAAAGAACCCCCAGCTTTTGTCACGACACGACGGACTTCCTACAGAAACTCAGCACACATGGAGCAGTTGAACCAGGAGCACTCCTGATCACAATGGATGTCTCAGCACTCGACACCAGCATCGCCCACGACGATGGCATTGCTGCAACTGCCTCTGTACTCAACGCTGACAACTGCCAGTCTCCAGATTTTACAACTCATCCGCTTCATCCACTTCATTCAGTGGGGAATTATGCTTCGAGCCCAAATAAGTAGGGGAGGTCCTAAATGAATACTTTGCGTCGGTATTCACAAAGGAGAGGGATGTGTTGACTGGGAGTGTCTCGGAGGGGAGTGTTGACCCGTTATAGAAAATCTCCATTACAAGGGAGGAAGTGTTAGGTTTTTTAGGGAATATACAGACTGACAAATCCCCAGGGCTTGATGGAATCTATCCCAGGCTGCTCAGGGAGACGAGAGATGAAATCGCTGGGCCTCTGACGCAAATCTTTGTCTCATCACTGGACACAGGTGAGGTCCCAGAGGATTGGAGGATAGCTAATGTGGTCCCGTTATTTAAGAAGGGTAGGAAGGATAACCCGGATAATTATAGGACGGGGAGCTTGACGTCCGTGGTCGGGAAGTTGTTGGAGAGGATTCTTAGAGATAGGATGTATGCGCATTTAGAAAGGAATAAACTCATTAACGATAGTCAGCATGGTTTTGTGAGAGGGAGGTCATGCCTCACTAACCTGGTGGAGTTTTTTGAAGAAGTGACGAGAATGGTTGACGAGGGAAGGGCCGTGGATGTCGTCCATATGGACTTTAGCAAAGCGTTTGACAAAGTCCCTCATGGTAGGCTGGTGAAAAAGGTTGGATCTCATGGGATAAAGGGGGAGGTGGCTAGATGGGTGGAGAACTGGCTTGGTCACAGAAGACAGAGGGTGGTAGTGGAAGGGTCTTTTTCCGGCTGGATGCCTGTGACTAGTGGTGTTCCACAGGGCTCTGTATTGGGACCTCTGCTGTTTGTGATTTATATAAATGGTCATGGAAGAAGGTGTAACTGGGATGATCAGTAAGTTTGCGGACGACACGGAAATGGCTGGACTTTCAGATAGTGAGGAGCATTGTCAGAGGCTACAGAAGGATATAGATAGGCTGAAAATTTGGGCAAAGAAATGGCAGATGGAGTTCAATCCAGATAAATGCGAAGTGATGCATTTTGGCAGAACTAATGTAAGGGGGAGCGAAACGATAAATGGCAGAACCAGAAAGGGTGTAGATACGCAGAGGGACCTGGGTGTGCAAGTCCACAGATCCTTGAAAGTGACGTCACAGGTGGAGACAGTAGTGAATAAGGCATATGGCATGCTTGCCTTTATAGGACGGGGCATAGAGTATAAAAGTTGGGGTCTGATGTTGCAGTTGTATAGAACGTTGGTTCGGCCGCATTTGGAATACTGCGCCCAGTTCTGGTCGCCACACTACCAGAAGGACGTGGAGGCTTTGGAGAGAATACAGAGGAGGTTTACCAGGATGTTGCCTGGTATGGAGGGGCTTAGATATGAGGAGAGATTGGGTAAACTGGGGTTGTTCTCACTGTAAAGACGGAGGATGAGGGGTGACCTAATAGAGGTGTATAAAATTATGAAAGGCATAGATAGGGTGAACGGTGGGAAGCTTTTCCCCAGGTTGGTGGTGACGTTCACGAGGAGTCATAGGTTCAAGGTGAGGGACGGGGGGGGGGCGCGCGGCGGAGGTTTAACACGGATATCAGAAGGACGTATTTTACACAGAGGGTGGTGGGGGCCTGGAATGCGCTGCCGGGCAAGGTGGTGGAGGCGGAAACACTGGGAACGTTTAAGACTTATCTAGATAGCCACATGAACGGAATGGGAATGGAGGGATACAAAAGAATGGTCTAGTTTGGACCAGGGAGCAGCACGGGCTTGGAGGGCTGAAGGGCCTGTTCCTGTGCTGTGTTTTTCTTTTCTTTGTTCCTGGACCACAATGTCTTCACCTTCAACAACCAGTTCTTCATCCAGACACACGGAACAGCCATGGGGACCAAATTCGCACCTCAATATGCCAACATCTTCATGCACAGGTTCGAACAAGACTTCTTCACCACACAGGACCTTCAACCGATGGTATACACTAGATATATCGATGACATTTTCTTCCTTTGGAGTCATGGTGAACAATCATTGAAACAACTCTATGACGACATCAACAAGTTCCATCCCACCATCAGATTCACCATGGACTACTCTCCGGAATCAGTTGCATTCTTGGACACACACATCTCCATCAAGGACGGTCACCTCAGCACTTCACTGTACCCGCAAGCGCACGGATAACCTCACGATGCTCCACTTCTCCAGCTTCCACCGTAAACACATTAAAGAATCCATCCCCTATGGACAAGCCCTCCATATACACAGGATTTGCTCGGATGGAGGAGGATCGCAACAGACGCCTCCAGATGCTGAAATATGCCCTCATAAGAACAGGATATGGCGCTCGACTTATCGATCAACAGTTCCGACGCGCCACAGCACCGACCTCCTCAGAAGTCAAACACGGGACACGGTGGACAGAGTACCCTTCGTCGTCCAGTACTTCCCTGGAGCGGAAAAGCTACGACATCTTCTCCGGAGCCTTCAACATGTCATTGATGAAGACGAACATCTCGCCAAGGCCATCCCCACACCCCCACTTCTTGCCTTCAAACAACTGCACAAACTCAAACAGACCATTGTCTGCAGCAAACTACCCAGCCTTCAGGAGAACAGTGACAACACCACACAACCCTGCCACAGCAACCTCTGCAAGACGTGCCGGATCATCGACACGGATGCCATCATCCTACGTGAGAACACCATCCACCAGGTACATGGTACATACTCTTGCAACTCGGACAACGCTGTCTACCTGATGTGCTGCAGGAAAGGATGTCCCGAGGCATGGCACATGGGGGAGACCATGCAGACGCTACGACAGCGGATAAATGAACACCGGTCGACAATCACCAGGCAAGAGTGTTCTCTTCCTGTTGGGGAGCACTTCAGTGGTCACGGGCATTCGGCCTCTGATCTTCGGGTAAGCGCTCTCCAAGGCGGCCTTCACGACAACGCAGAGTCGCTGAGCAGAGACTGATAGCCAAGTTCCGCACACGAGGACGGCCTCAACCGGGATCTTGGGTTCATGTCACACTACCTGTAACCCCCACGACTTGCCTGGGCTTGCAAAATCTCACTAACTGTCCTGTCTGGAGATAATACACATCTCTTTAACCTGTGCTTAACGCTCTCTCCACTCACACTGTCTGTACGTTTGAGACTTGATTACCTGTAAAGACTCACATTCCAACCATTATTTTGTAAATTGAGTTTGTGTCTTTGTGCCCTGTTTGTGATCAGAACTCCCACTCACCTGACGAAGGAGTAGCAAGCGCTCTGAAAGCTGGTGGATTTTGCTACCAAATAAACCTGTTGGACTTTAACCTGGTGTTGTGAGACTTCTCACTGTGCTCACTTCAATAACCCATGAACATTGGCCAGAATTTTACGTTGAGCAGGTGGGGACGTGCCTGACTCAGACGTGTGTGAAATCATGGGAGAAGACATTGGGCACGTGTTTCAACATGATTGCTCATGCAATATTCCAGTGGCAGACACACCTCTGACTCTCGCCACAAATCAACCTGTCAATTTAGCCCATTAAGGGGCCAATTAAATGCAGTTTTCCATGGCTCATCTGCCTTTACATTTACTGGGCAAGCTGATTGGCCAGGCAGCCTTTAGGTTTTGGCTATAACCTGGGTCTCAGGCGGGATGAACTGTTCGAGCTGAAATAAAATGAACAGGAGTTATAGGCAACTAGCCACACCGGGGCATCGGGAGGAAGACACGTGGGTCACAGTTAGGAGGAGTAAAGGGCAGAAGGGTAAAGTACCAGAGAGTACTCCAGTGGCGGTCTCTCAAAATAGGAAGGGCTTGGTGACAGGTGTGAGAGGGGAGGGGAGTGAACAGTTAGAAGAGGGGTCACCTGTGGTTGTCCCACTCCAAAACAGGTATATTGTTTTGGATAGTGTGGAGGAGTGTGCCTCTCCAGTGGTAAGACACAGTGACCAGGTCACTGGCACACAGTCAGGCTCTGTGGCCCGGAAAGGGAAGAGAGGGGTTAGGAGAGCGATAGTGGTGGGGGATGCATCAGTTGGAGGCACAGACAGGCGATTCTGTGGATGGGAACGGGACTCCAGGATGGTAGTCTGCCTACCTGGTGCTGGGGTCACGGATGTCTCCGAGCGGATAGGAGGCATATTAAAAGGGGAAGATAAAGAAACGGATGTCATTATACACATTGGTGGAAATGACGTAGATAGGAAGAGTAGGGGGATCCTAAGAGAGCAATTCAGGGAGTTGGGAAATAGGTTAAAAAGTAGGGTCACTAGGGTGGCCATCTCTGGGCTGCTCCCAATGCCTCGTGCCAGTGAGGCTAAGAATAGGGAGTTGGTACAAATGAATGCCTGGCTAAAGGACTGGTCCAGGAGGGAGGGCTTCATTTTCATAGATCAATGGGAAGTTTTCAGGAGAGGATGGCACCTGTACAAGAGGGAGGGGTCACAACTAAGTTGGAAGGGCACAAATATCCTGGCTGGGAGCTTTGCTAGTGCAGTTCGGGGGGGGGGTTTAAACTAGTATGGCAGGGGGGTGGGGATCAAAATATTAGGTCTACAAGTGTGGAGGCTGGGGACGAGCTTGGGGCTGGGACAAGGCTGGCAAAGAAGAAGAGCACTCTGGGGGAGGACGACCTCACTGGGCCTGGAGGTCTGGAGTGCTTATACTTCAATGCAAGGAGCGTAGCAGGTAAGACAGACGAACTTGGGGCCTTAATGCGCACGAGGAATTTGGATGTGGTTGCGGTGACAGAGACTTGGTTGAAAGAGGGACAGGACTGGCAGCTGAATATTCCAGGGTACAAGTGTTTTAGGTGAGACAGAGGAGGGGCCAAAAGAGGTGGGGGAAGTAGCGGTATTAGTTGGAGAGCATATTACAGCGGTGCAGAGGGAGGACAATTCAGAGGGGTCGTGTAACGAGTCACTCTGGGTGGAGCTTAGAAACAGGAAAGGCGCAGTCACTATGTTGGGGGTGTACTACAGGCCCCCCAACAGCCCAAGGGAAGTGGAAGAATGGATATGTCAGGAGATACTGGATAGGTGCAGGAAAAATAGGTTGGTTGGAGTGGGAGACTTCAATTTCCCTGGTATAGACTGGAAATCGCTGAGGGCAGGGACTCTGGATGGGGAGGAATTTGTAAAATGTGTACAGGAGGGTTCGTTGGAACAATATGTGGACAGCCCGACTAGAGAGGGGGCTATACTGGACCTGGTACTGGGGAATGAGCCCGGTCAGGTCTTCAAAGTTTTGGTAGGGGAACATGTGGCAAATAGTGACCACAATTCTGTTAGCTTTAGGATAGTGATGGAAAAGGATGAGTGGTGTCCCAAGGGTAAGGTGTTGGATTGGGGGAAGGCTAACTTTAGTGGGATCAGGCAGAAATTGGCAGCTCTTGATTGGGAGAGGCTGTTTGAGGGTAAATCCACATCTGGTATAAGAACATAAGAACATAAGAAATAGGAGCAGGAGTAGGCCATCTCGCCCCTCGAGCCTGCCCCGCCATTCAATAAGATCATGGCTGATCTGACGTGGATCAGTACCACTTACCCGCCTGATCCCCATAACCCTTAATTCCCTTACCGATCAGGAATCCATCCATCCGCGCTTTAAACATATTCAGCGAGGTAGCCTCCACCACCTCAGTGGGCAGAGAATTCCAGAGATTCACCACCCTCTGGGAGAAGAAGTTCCTCCTCAACTCTGTCTTAAACCGACCCCCCTTTATTTTGAGGCTGTGTCCTCTAGTTTTAACTTCCTTACTAAGTGGAAAGAATCTCTCCGCCTCCACCCTATCCAGCCCCCGCATTATCTTATAAGTCTCCATAAGATCCCCCCTCATCCTTCTAAACTCCAACGAGTACAAACCCAATCTCCTCAGCCTCTCCTCATAATCCAAACCCCTCATCTCCGGTATCAACCTGGTGAACCTTCTCTGCACTCCCTCCAATGCCAATATATCCTTCCTCATATAAGGGGACCAATACTGCACACAGTATTCCAGCTGCGGCCTCACCAATGCCCTGTACAGGTGCATCAAGACATCCCTGCTTTTGTATTCTCTGCCCTTCGCAATATAGGCCAACATCCCATTTGCCTTCTTGATCACCTGTTGTACCTGCAGACTGGGCTTTTGCGTCTCATGCACAAGGACCCCCAGGTCCCTTTGCACGGTAGCATGTTTTAATTTGTTTCCATTGAGATAGTAATCCCATTTGTTATTATTTCCTCCAAAGTGTATAACCTCGCATTTATCAACGTTATACTCCATTTGCCATATCCTCGCCCACTCACTCAGCCTGTCCAAATCTCTCTGCAGATCTTCTCCGTCCTCCACACGATTCACTTTTCCACTTATCTTTGTGTCGTCTGCAAACTTCGTTACCCTTCACTCCATCCCCTCCTCCAGATCATCTATATAAATGGTAAACAGTTGCGGCCCGAGTACCGATCCCTGCGGCACGCCACTAGTTACCTTCCTCCAACCAGAAAAACACCCATTTATTCCGACTCTTTGCTTCCTGTCGGATAGCCAGTCCCCAATCCACTTTAACACACTACCCCCAACTCCGTGTGCCCTCATCTTCTTCAGCAGTCTTTTATGGGGCACCTTATCAAACGCCTTTTGGAAATCCAAAAACACCGCATCCACCGGTTCTCCTCCATCAACCGCCCTAGTCACATCTTCATAAAAATCCAACATGTTCGTCAAGCACGACTTTCCCCTCATGAATCCATGCTGCGTCTGATTGATCGAACCATTTCTATCCAGATGCCCTGCTATCTCTTCTTTAATAATGGATTCCAGCATTTTCCCTCCTACAGACGTTAAGCTGACCGGCCTATAGTTACCCGCCTTTTGTCTCCTTCCTTTTTTAAACAGCGGCGTAACATTAGCCGTTTTCCAATCAAACGGCACTACCCCAGAATGCAACGAGTTTTGATAAATAATCACTAACGCATCCACTATTACCTCTGACATTTCTTTCAATACCCTGGGATGCATTCCATCCGGACCCGGGGACTTGTCCACCTTCAGTCTCATTAGTCTACCCAGCACTGCCTCTCTGGTAACATTAATTGTATTAAGTATTTCTCCTGCTGCCAACCCTCTATCGTTAATATTTGGCAAACTATTTGTGTCCTCCACCGTGAAGACCGACACAAAAAACTTATTTAAAGACTCAGCCATATCCTCATTTCCCACTATTAACTCCCCCCTCTCGTCCTCCAAGGGTCCAACATTCACTCTAGCCACTCTATTCCTTTTTATATATTTATAAAAACTTTTACTATCATTTTTTATATTAATTGCTAGCCTAGCTTCATAGTCTATCCTTCCTTTCTTTATCGCTTTCTTAGTCTCTCTTTGTTGTTTCTTAAATTTTTCCCAATCACTTGTTTCTCCACTATTTTTGGCCACTCTGGACGCAGCTGTTTTTATTTTAATACTCTCCTTTATTTCCTTCGTTATCCACGGCTGGTTCTCCCTTTTCTTACAATCCTTGTTTTTTGCTGGAATATATTTTTGCTGAGAACTGAAAAGGATCTCCTTAAAAATCCTCCACTGTTCCTCAGCTATCCTACCTGCCAGCCTGCTCTCCCAGTCTACCTGAGCCAATTCATCCCTCATCCTATCATATTTCCCTCTGTTCAAACAGAGGACACTGGTTTGGGACCAAACTTTCTCCTCTTCCATCTGAATCAGAAATTCGACCATATTGTGGTCACTAGACCCAAGAGGGTCCTTCACAATAAGATCCTTAATTCTACCTACCTCGTTACACAATACCAGATCCAAAATAGCTCGTTCCCTCGTCGGTTCCGTAACATGCTGTTCAAGGAAACTATCCCGACAGCATTCTAAGAACTCTTCCTCCATTCCACCCTTACCGACTTGAGTCTGCCAGTCAATGTGCATGTTGAAGTCCCCCATGATAATTGCCGTTCCGTTTTTACACGCATCCCTTATCTGCTTGTTTATAGGCCTCCCTACCTCAACATTATTATTTGGGGGCCTATATACCACACCTACTAGTGTCTTTCTCCCTCTACTATTCCTCATCTCTACCCATAATGATTCCACGTTTTGTTCCTCAGAGCCTGTCATCCCTCAGTACTACCCTGATATTATCTCTTATTAATAGCGCGACCCCACCACCTTTTCCTTCCTGTCTATTCTTCCTAAACGCCTGATACCCCTGGATATTCATCTCCCAGTCCTGGTCACCTTTCAGCCACGTTTCTGTAATGTATGTGGCAGTCTTTTAAGGAACAGTTGTTAGGGCTACAGGACAAGCATGTGCCTGTAAAAAAGAAGGATAGGAAGGGTAGGATTAGAGAACCGTGGATAACCAGGGAAATTGAGGGACTGGTCAAAAAGAAAAGAGAGGCGTATGTGAGGTCCAAGCAGCTAAAAACGGAGGGAGCTCTGGAGGAGTACAAAGAAAGTAGGAAAGTACTCAAACGGGGAATTAGAAGAGCAAAAAGGGGTCACGAAATGTTCTTGGCAGACAGGATTAAGGAGAATCCCAAGGCATTTTATTCATACGTTAGGAACAAAAGGGTTGTTAGGGAAAAAATCGGTCCTCTCAGGGACAAAAGTGGGGACTTATGCTTGGAGCCCAAAGAAGTAGGGGAGATCCTAAATGAATACTTTGCATCGGTATTCACAAAGGAGAGGGATGTGTTGACTGGGAGTGT
Organism: Mustelus asterias; assembly: GCF_964213995.1. NCBI lineage: Eukaryota > Metazoa > Chordata > Chondrichthyes > Carcharhiniformes > Triakidae > Mustelus > Mustelus asterias. Next base: position 105,862 of record NW_027590104.1, read on the forward strand.
CTCGGAGGGGAGTGTTGAACCGTTGGAGAAAATCTCCATTACAAAAGGAGGAAGTGTTAGGTTTGTTAGAGAATATAAAGACTGACAAATCCCCAGGGCCTGATGGAATCTATCCAAGGCTGCTCAGGGAGACGAGAGGTGAAATCGTTGGGCCTCTGACGCAAATCTTTGTCTCGTCACTGGACACAGGTGAGGTGCCAGAGGATTGGAGGATAGCTAATGTGGTCCCGTTATTTAAGAAGGGTAGGAAGGATAACCCGGGTAATTATAGGCCGGTGAGCTTGACGTCCGTGGTGGGGAAGTTGTTGGAGAAGATTCTTAGAGATAGGATGTATGCGCATTTAGAAAGGAATAAACTCATTAACGATAGTCAGCATGGTTTTGTGAGAGGGAGGTCATGCCTCACTAACTTGGTGGTGTTTTTTGTAGAAGTGACCAGAATGGTTGACGAAGGAAGGGCCGTGGATGTTGTCTATATGGACTTTAGTAAAGCGTTTGACAAAGTCCCTCATGGTAGGCTAGTGAAAAAGGTTGGATCTCATGGGATAAAGGGGGAGGTGGCTAGATGGGTGGAGAACTGGCTTGGTCATAGAAGACAGAGGGTGGTAGTGGAAGGGTCTTTTTCCGGCTGGAGGCCTGTGACTAGTGGTGTTCCGCAGGGCTCTGTATTGGGACCTCTGCTGTTTGTGATTTATATAAATGATCTGGAAGGAGTAACTGGGGTGATCAGTAAGTTTGCGGACGACACAAAACTGGCAGGACTTGCAGATAGTGAGGAACATTGTCACAGGCTACAGAAGGATATAGATAGGCTGGAAATTTGGGCAAAGAAATGGCAGATGGAGTTCAATCCTGATAAATGCGAAGCGATGCATTTTGGTGGGAATAATGTAGGGAGGAGCTACACGATAAATGGAAGAACCATAAAGGGTGTAGAGACGCATAGGGACCTGGGTGTGCAAGTCCACAGATCTTTGAAGGTGACGTCACAGGTGGAGAAGGTGGTGAAGAAGGCATATGGCATGCTTGCCTTTATAGGACGGGGCATAGAGTATAAAAGTTGGGGTCTGATGTTGCAGATGTATAGAACGTTGGTTCGGCCGCATTTGGAATACTGCGTCCAGTTCTGGTCGCCACACTACCAGAAGGACGTGGAGGCTTTGGAGAGAGTACAGAGGAGGTTTACCAGGATGTTGCCTGGTATGGAGGGGCTTGGTTATGAGAAGAGATTGGGGAAACTGGGGTTGTTCTCGTTGGAAAGACGGAGGATGAGGGGAGACTTAATAGAGGTGTATAAAATTATGAAAGGCATAGATAGGGTGAACGGTGGGAAGCTTTTCCCCGGGTCGGTGGTGACGTTCACGAGGGGTCATAGGTTCAAGGTGAAGGGGGGGAGGTTTAACACAGATATCAGAAGGACATATTTTACACAGAGGGTCGTGGGGGCCTGGAATGTGTTGCCAGGCAAGGTGGTGGAGGCGGACACACTGGGAACGTTTAAGACTTATCCAGACAGCTATATGAACGGAGTGGGAATGGAGGGATACAAAAGAGTGGTCTAGTTTGGACCAGGGAGCGGCGCGGGCTAATTGTTCTTTGTTTCTCGTTTCAAGGCTTCATTCTATGATCATCTTGCTGGTGCCAGTACAGAGCGAGACTGCGGATAGTTGGGAACCTGTCTCGGGGGCAGGGAATTCAGATGGTGTTCGTAAAGCAGAAGTGGAAATGAATAGGGTTGGGAAGTATTTTCTGATCATGGCCAGTGTGATCTCCTGGACTCGTTTCGATCGCCTCAGGGGGTCGGAGAGGAATTTCCCAAATTTTTTTTTTCCCATATTGGCCCTGGGGTTTTCGCCTCTCCCTGGAGATCACATGGTCTGGAATGGGGGGGTGGGGGTGAGTTAATAGGTTGTGATGAACAAAGCATTGTAGCTGTGAGGGACAGCTCGGTGGATAGGATATTGGTATGTAGATAGGCTGGAAAATTGGGCGGGGATCCTGGATTCAGGATTCAATCCTGGACCGGGGAGCGGCGCGGGCTTGGAGGGCCGAAGGGCCTGTTCCTGTGCTGTATTGTTCTTTGTTTGTTCTTTGAACAAAACGTGGCTGGGGATAGAGAGAGGTCTGAGTTTGATTGTGCTGCCTACTCATGGGCATAGATTTGACAATAAAATTTATTTTTCACGGGTCAGCAGCTTTCAAGTAAACTGCTAGGACAGGGAAACATGAATAGGGATTGCAGGGTGGCTGGTCCCAAGAAGAAGAAAAAATGTTCTTTGGAAACCAGGGAATAGAACAAAGGAAAGTTCCAGGAAGATTGTAGTCTCAAAAGAAAGAAAGAATCATAGAATTCCTACAGTGTAGGAGGTCATTCACCCCTGCATATCCTTCGGGGAAAATTTAGCATGGCCAGTGCACCTAACATGCACATCTTTGGAGTGAGAGAGGAACCGGAGTATCCGGAGGAAACCCATGCAGACTGGGGAGATTGTGCAGACTCCACACAGACACCCAAGGCTGGAATCGATTCCTGGGTCCCTGACACTGTGATGCAGCAGTGCCAACTACTGTGCCACCGAACAGTGGGAATCTGAACAAGGTCATGTTCAGTGTTGTTAAAGAAAGGAGCAGTGAAAGTCCCAAGAGGTACAGACAACTGCAAGAAGCCGATTTTAAATTCATTTTACAGGAAGCCAGACCTCGGATATAATCAGAAGTTGGTGACAACTTATTGAGGCCGATAGGATTCAATAAGCTATCACCAACTTCTGATTACATTGTGTTCTGTTGACATGGCTACGTGCCATAGCGAGTTTGTGGCAAGTGAAGCTTGAATCTATGTGGTGATCCAGGGCAGATGGATGCAATAAAGAGAGGCTGAAATCCTGGCAGTGTATTCTTGATGAAGACATTCAATAGAATCATCAATTGGAGAAGATTCCAAAGCGTGCACTTCAACAGCAAAGATTGCATCACTCATATGGAAAACAGAGTCCAAATGAAGCAATGGCCTAGTTTTATTATTGCTAGACTATTCATCCAGAAACTCAGCTAATGTTTCGGGGACCGGGTTCGAATCCCGCCATGGCAGCTTGCGAAATTTGAATTTTAAAAAAAATCTGGAATTAAGAATCTACCGATGACCATGGAAACAGTGTTGATGGTCAGCATTGTTGATGCTTCGCTGATGTCCTTTAGGGAAGGAAGTCTGCTGTCCTTACATGGTCTGGCCTACATGTGACTCCAGAGCGACAGCTCTGTGGTTGACTCTCAATTGCCCTCTGAAATGTCTTAGCAACTCACTAAGGGCAACTAGGAATGAACAATAAATGCTGGCCAGCCAGCAACGCCCAAGTCTCATGAATGATTAAAAAAAAGTTGGCTCAGTGAGATCAGCATTGAGAATGAAGGATTGATAAAAGAAAATTCACAGAGGGTGCTTGGGAGACATCTGTCACATGGCCACAGAGAGTAGTGTATCTGCCCACAGTTTGCCTACTGATTTACATGTACTGTTTACTCATCGAGAACATCAAAGCGTTAAATAGATTTCAGAACATGTTACCTTGTAAATTTTTATATACCTAGAAAGCAGTTTATTACAGTTTCTCTTTCCTTGTTTAATAAATATTTTATTATTTTGTTGAAACTTCATCAGTGAGATCAGACAGTGTGTAACCCGGGAGGATGGAGTCAGTGAGATCAGACAGTGTGTAACCCGGGGAGGATGGAGTCAGTGGCTCAGTTCAGTAGTTGCCATCCAAAGTAAACATCCAAACACTACATAAATAATAAAAGTTAGGATCAATTAAGCCAGGTTCGATCCTGAGATTTGACTTGTCCAGTGGTATCAGCTGGAATCTTAACTCACTGTTTAAACCATGCTGCAGTTTGTTGGGGTGTATTTTACCGTCACACATGGCAGGAGAATCAGAGCGGGGGAGGGGCAGATCATGGAAAGGTCCGTTGATCTCGAGTGGGATTTTCCGGTTTCGTCCCTGTCTAGATTCACCTTATAGCCCCCAGCTATCTATTGGACAGTACCAGAGCTCATGAGCTCCCTACATCTGTGACTGGGATGAACCTCTAGATGGTCACTCAATTCCTCTTCCTGCTCAGACCCTGTTCTCTTTTAACTTTGTATTTGAACCATTGATTCTTGCTCAAAATCTGGAACTTTGTCCTGTAAGAAATTACGATTTTAATTATTTTCTGAACCTACCCGCATCCATTTTCACTCTTGTTGAAGATGTTGGATCTGATCCTTCAGCCATGGTGGTGTTAGACGATCCCGTATTCTGACACCCTGCAACAAATACAATTTTCCATGTAAAATTCCACCGAGAAACACCTCATAACAGCCATACATTTTACATGTAATATTTCAGGAAATTTATTTGTGACGTGGAGTCACTGCTAATTCTGTTCAATTCTTGAAATATAAAGAGAAGGTGCTGGAAAATCCCAGCAGGTCTGGCAGCATCTGAATGAAAGAAAACAGAGTAAACATGTTGAGTCCACGATGGCTCTTGGTTCGAACCCCAATGTTATCTCTGTTTCTCTCTCCACGATGCTGCCACAGCGACTGAGTTTTTCCAGCATTTTCTGTTTTTGTTCCAGATCTCCAGTAGTTCATTTTTACTCGACCTGTGTATTCTGATTTGAAACGCGTCCAGGCAAGCCCAGGCAATCTGCAAATGTTCTTTCTCCTTTGGGCTTGGCTTTCTTTCAGCAGCATCACAGGTAGAGACCGCTGACATTCCCTGTCAGTCCTCAATAACCTGTTATTAATAATTATAGTTTAAATTATGCTCAGTTCCAGACAAGATGCTGAGTTGTTTGAGCTCAATATAGGCAGTTCCCAATACCAGCTATCTATAGGGCAATTCCAGTACTCAGGAACTCCCTCACCTGTGACGCTGATGTCTCTCCAGATGGTCACTCACTTCCCTCTTTCTACCAAGCCACTAGAAATATTTACCTCACAAAATGCAGCATCTCTCCTGGAACCAAACATAGTTTTACTTCCAATTATTAATAAGTAGTTTCAGTTTCCTCAGGACTTCTTTGTCTGGTAAACTAACAGTCCAGGCTCAATTCCCTATCAAATCTATCCATTGTGTCATCTGGAGAAGAGCTTTTTGCTTCATTCAGACACTCGCACGTGCAAAGACCTCTGTGCGTCGGATAGATTCTAATTATCAGATTAGCAAAGTATCTGTTGCGCAATTAATAACCGGTCTCAGTTTCCAAAGGACCTCTGTTTGGTAAACTCACAGTGCGGGTGCAATTCCCTCTCTATCAAATCTATCCATTGTGTCATCTGGAGAAGAGCTCATTGATTATAACTGACACTGCACGCTTCCAGGTGCAAAGATCGGTGTCTATCTGACACCTGCACCAGTCTGCCATGAGGGACCCTGTCAAAGGATCATTAAGATCATTGAAAGAATGTGTCCGCTTTGCTATGGGTACGATTGTGCAAAGTCCGACTGTGATTTACTTCAAGGTGAAAGTGAATGGAAAATTTGGGTTTGAGGGTATAAAGCTACAGGAGGATGGAGTCAGTGAGATCAGACAGTGTGTAACCCGGGGAGGATGGAGTCAGTGAGATCAGACAGTGTGTAACCCGGGGAGGATGGAGTCAGTGAGGTCAGGCAGTGTGTAACCCGGGGAGGATGGAGTCAGTGAGGTCAGGCAGTGTGTAACCCGGGGAGGATGGAGTCAGTGAGGTCAGGCAGTGTGTAACCCGGGGAGGATGGAGTCAGTGAGGTCAGGCAGTGTGTAACCCGGGGAGGATGGAGTCAGTGAGGTCAGGCAGTGTGTAACCCGGGGAGGATGGAGTCAGTGAGGTCAGGCAGTGTGTAACCCGGGGAGGATGGAGTCAGTGAGATCAGACAGTGTGCAATCCGGGGAGGATGGAGTCAGTGAGATCAGACAGTGTGTAACCCGGGGAGGATGGAGTCAGTGAGATCAGGCAATGTGTAACCCGGGGAGGATGGAGTCAGTGAGATCAGACAGTGTGTAATCCGGGGAGAATGGAGTCAGTGAGATCAGACAGTGTGTAACCCGGGGAGGATGGAGTCAGTGAGGTCAGGCAGTGTGTAACTCGGGGAGGATGGAGTCAGTGAGGTCAGGCAGTGTGTAACCCGGGGAGGATGGAGTCAGTGAGGTCAGGCAGTGTGTCACCCGGGGAGGATGGAGTCAGTGAGATCAGACAGTGTGCAATCCGGGGAGGATGGAGTCAGTGAGATCAGACAGTGTGTAACCCGGGGAGGATGGAGTCAGTGAGATCAGGCAATGTGTAACCCGGGGAGGATGGAGTCAGTGAGATCAGGCAGTGTGTAACCCGGGGAGGATGGAGTCAGTGAGATCAGACAGTGTGTAACCCGGGGAGGATGGAGTCAGTGAGATCAGGCAGTGTGTAACCCGGGGAGGATGGAGTCAGTGAGATCAGGCAGTGTGTAACCCAGGGAGGATGGAGTCAGTGAGATCAGATAAAAGTTATAAGGAGAGGCTGAATAGACTGGGACTTTTTTCTCTGGAGGCTGAGGGGTGACCTTATAGAGGTCTATAAAATAATGAGGGGAATAGACAAGGTAGATAGTCAATATCTTTCCCCAAGGGTAGGGGAGTATAAAATTAGAGGGCATAAGTTTAAGGTGAGAGATACAAAAGTGTCCAGAGGGGCAATTTTTTCAGAGGGTGGAGAGTGTCTGGAACAAGCTGCCAGAGGTAGTGGTGGAAGCGGGTACAATTTTATCTTTTAAAAAGCATTTAGATAGTTACATGGGAACAATGGGTGTAGAGGGATATGGGCCAAATGCGGGCAATTGGGATTAGCTTAGGAGTTTAAAACAAAAAGTGCGGCATGGACAAGTTGGGCCGAAGGGCCTGTTTCCACGCTGTAAACCTCTATGACTATGGGAATAGATAACATAGAAGCAGGGAAGTTGGTTCCACCGGTAGGTGAAACTAGAACGGGGTGGCATGGCCTGAAAATAAGGGGTGCAGATTTAGGACTGAGTTGAGGAGGAACTTCTTCACACAAAGCGTTGTGAATCTGTGGAATTCCCTGCCCGGTGAAGCAGTTGAGGCTGCCTTATTGAATGTTTTTAAGGCAAGGATAGATAAATTTGGAGGCCATTTGGTCCATCCAGTCTGCACCGACCACAATCCCACCCAGACCCTATCCCCGTGTTTACCCTGCTAATCCCCCTGACACCGAGGAGCAACTTAGCATGGCCAATGCACCTATCCTGCTCATCTCTGGAGAGTCGGAGGAAATCCCCGCAGACACGGGGAGAATGTGCAGACTCCACACAGACAGTGAACCAAGGCCGGCAAAGTCAGCGAGGTGAAAGTTGTGCAGTAGAAGCCCAGACAGGGCAAAGAGGTGGGGAGGGGATTTCCATGAGACACAAACATTGTGGGTTCCAGTTCTTCTCTCTCTCTCTATAGAGTTTGGGATTTGGGGCTGCTGTGGCAATACACGTGTTGCACTGTGAATGTGCACATATCCTCGTATTCAATCAAGCTCTCAGTTTCCTTGCATTTGTTGATTTACAGCCGCACAAAACAATTTAGTTTCATGTGCTGCAAATGCTCATACAGGGCCCAGACTGAAATAAGAGATCCGTTGCTGTGTTTACTCAGACAAGCGCTTGATTGCAGTAATTTAGATGGTGCAGCAGTGTTTACACAGACACGGCCTAGATTGAAATAACTGATCTTTCTGTGAAACATTGAATCATCCAATTGCTGCAGTGCAGGAGGAGGCCATTTGGTCCATCCAGTCTGTACCGCCCACAATCCCCCCCAGACCCTATCCCCGTGTTTACCCTGCTAATCCCCCTGACACTGAGCAGCAACTCAGCCTGGCCAGTGCCCCTGATGTTTGGAGAGAACATAGAACATAGAACATAGAAAGCCACAGCACAAACAGGCTCTTCGGCCCACAGGTTGCGCCGATCACATCCCCACCTCTAGGCCTATCTATAGCCCTCAATCCCATTAAATCCCATGTACTCATCCAGAAGTCTCTTAAAAGACCCCAACGAGTTTGCCTCCACCACCACCGACGTCAGCCGATTCCACTCACCCACCACCCTCTGAGTGAAAAACTTACCCCTGACATCTCCTCTGTACCTACCCCCCAGCACCTTAAACCTGTGTCCTCTCGTAGCAACCATTTCAGCCCTTGGAAATAGCCTCTGAGAGTCTACCCTATCCAGACCTCTCAACATCTTGTAAACCTCTATCAGGTCACCTCTCATCCTTCGTCTCTCCAGGGAGAAGAGACCAAGCTCCCTCAACCTATCCTCATAAGGCATGCCCCCCAATCCAGGCAACATCCTTGTAAATCTCCTCTGCACCCTTTCAATGGCTTCAACATCTTTCCTGTAATGAGGTGACCAGAACTGCGCGCAGTACTCCAAGTGGGGTCTAACCAGGGTCCTATAAAGCTGCAGCATTATCTCCCGACTCCTAAACTCAATCCCTCGATTAATGAAGGCCAGTACGCCGTACGCCTTCTTGACCGCATCCTCCACCTGCGAGGCCGATTTAAGAGTCCTATGGACCCGGACCCCAAGGTCCTTCTGATCCTCTACACTGCTAAGAATGGTACCCTTCATATTATATTGCTGCTTCATCCCATTGGATCTGCCAAAATGGATCACCACACACTTATCCGGGTTGAAGTCCATCTGCCACTTCTCCGCCCAGTCTTGCATTCTATCTATGTCTCGCTGCAACTTCTGACATCCCTCCAAACTATCCACAACACCACCTACCTTGGTGTCGTCAGCAAACTTACCAACCCATCCCTCCACTTCCTCATCCAGGTCATTTATGAAAATGACAAACAGCAAGGGTCCCAGAACAGATCCCTGGGACACTCCACTGGTCACTGACCGCCATGCAGAGAAAGACCCCTCCACAGCCACTCTCTGCCTTCTGCAGGCAAGCCAGTTCTGGATCCACAAGGCAACAGCCCCTTGGATCCCATGCCCTCTCACTTTCTCAAGAAGTCTTGCATGGGGGACCTTATCGAACGCCTTGCTGAAGTCCATATAGACCACATCCACCGCTCTTCCTTCGTCAATGTGTTTGGTCACATTTTCAAAGAACACAACCAGGCTCGTAAGGCACGACCTGCCCTTGACAAAGCCGTGCTGACTACTTTTGATCATACTAAACTTCTCTAGATGATCATAAATCCTGTCTCTCAGGATCCTCTCCATCAACTTACCAACCACTGAGGTTAGACTCACCGGTCGGTAATTTCCCGGGCTGTCCCTGTTCCCTTTCTTGAATATAGGGACCACATCTGCAATCCTCCAATCCTCCGGAACCTCTCCCGTCTCCATCGACGATGCAAAGATCATCGCCAAAGGCTCCGCAATCTGCTCCCTCGCCTCCCACAGTAACCTGGGGTACATCCCATCCGGTCCCGGCGACTTACCAACCTTGATGCCATTCAATAGTTCCAACACATCCTCTTTCTTTATGTCCACATGCTCGATCCTTTCTGTCCACCGCAAACCAGCAGTACAACCACCCAGATCCCTTTCCACCGTGAATACCGAGGTAAAGTATTCATTAAGCAGCTCCGCCATTTCTAACGGTTCCGCACAAACTTTTCCCCCTTCACCTTTTAAGGGTCCTATGCCTTCACATCTCATCCTTTTACTCTTGACATATTTGTAGAAAGCCTTGGGGTTCTCCTTAATCTTACCCGCCAAGGCCTTCTCATGACCCCTTCTCGCTCTCCTAATTTCCTTCTTAAGCTCCTTCCTACATCCCGTATACTCCTCTAAATCCTTAACACCTCCTAGCTCTCTGAACCTTCTGTACGCCTCTCTTTTCTTATTCACCAGGTTCATCACAACCTTCGTGCACCACGGTTCCCGTACCCTACCAACACCCCCCTGTCTCATCGGAACGTTGTCATGCAGAGCTCCAGACAAACATTCCTTGAAAATCCTCCACTTTCCTTCGGTACTTTTCCCCAAGAATGCCTCCTTCCAATTTACCCGTCTAATTTCCTCCCTGATGACACTGTATTTCCCTTTACTCCAGAGAAACACTTTCCTAGCCTGCCTGATCCTATCTCTTTCCAATGCTATCGTGAAGGAGATAGAATTATGATCGCTATCCCCAAGATGCTCACCCTTCGAGAGATCCTCCACCTGTCCAGGTTCATTAGCCAGCACCAGATCAAGTACAGCCTCTCCTCTAGTAGGCTTATCCACATACTGTGTCAGGAAACTCTCCTGGACACACCTAACAAACTCCTCTCCATCCAAACCCCTAGCCCTAGGGATATTCCAAACTATGTTTGGGAAATTAAAATCTCCCATCACGACAACTCTGTTATTCCTACATCTCTCCAGGATCTGTTTCCCCATCTGCTCCTCAACATCTCTGTTACTACTGGGCGGCCTAGAGAAAACACCCAGCAACGTTACCGACCCCTTCCTGTTCCTAACCTCCACCCACAGAGACTCCGTTGTCAATCCCTCCACGGCGTCCACCTTCTCTACAGCCGTGACACTATCCCTGATCAACAGTGCCACTCCCCCCCCTCTCTTGCCTCCCTCCCTGTCCTTCCTGAAACATCTAAAACCCGGCACCTGAAGCACCCAGTCCTGTCCCTGAGACATCCAAGTCTCCGTAATGGCCACCACATCACAATTCGAAGCAGCAATCCACGCTCTAAGCTCATCCACTTTATTCACTACACTCCTGGCATTAAAATAGACACATCTCAGACCTTCAGCCTGAGCACTTCCCTTCTCCATCACTCGTCTAACCTCCCTCTTACCCTGTTTACATTCCTTATCTATTTGCGAGCTAACCTCCTCGCTCTCAGTCCCCTCATTTCGATTCCCTCCCCCCAACCTTTCTAGTTTAAAGTCTCTCCAGTAGCCTTAGCCAACCTTCTCGCCAGGATATTGGTCCCCCTGGGATTCAAGTGCCACCCGTCTTTTTTAAACAGGTCACACCTGCCCCAAAAGAGGTCCCAATGATCCAAGTACCCAAATCCTTGTCCCTTGCTCCAGTCCCTCAGCCACGCATTCATTCTCCACCAATTCCTGTTCTCACTCTCCCGCGGCACAGGCAGCAATCCCGAGATTACTACCTTTGCATTCCTCTTTCTCAGCTGTCTACCTAACTCCCTATATTCTCTTTTCATGACCCCTTCCCTCTTCCTACCTATGTCAGCAGTACCTATATGCATCACGACCTTCGGCTCCTCTCCCTCCCCCTTCAGGATTTCTGGGACTCGACCAGAGACATCCCGGACCCCTGCACCAGGGAGGCAAACCACCATCCGAGAGTCCCGTCTTTGTCCGCAAAAACGCCTATCTGACCCCCTCACCGTAGAGTCCCCAATTAGCACTACCCTCCTTTCCTTACCCTTTTGCACAACTGGGCCAGGCTCAGCTCCAGAGACACTGCCACCGCTGCTTCCCCCAGGTGGGCTGTCCACCCCAGTAGTACTCAGACAGGAGTACTTATTATTAAGGGGCACATCCACCGGGGTGCTCACCATCAACTGAGTTTTCTCCTTCCTCACTGTTACCCAGTTACCCTCCTCCCGTGGTCCCGGTGTGACCACCTGCCGATAGCTCCTGTCAATGACCTCCTCACTATCCCTAACCCGGCGAAGAGTGTGAGGAAAGGGCCGCAGACACGGGGAGAATGTGCAGACTCCACACAGACAGTGAGCCAAGGCCGGGAATTGAAGCCGGCTCCCTGGCGCTGTGAGACCGCAGCACCAACCACTGAGCCACCGCGCCGCCCACAATGTAACTGACCGTCCCCGCTCTGTTAATATGATACAAAGACAGGCTGTATTTACACAGGAAACCGACATTTTAATCCTCAAGCTGAATGTTGTTGAAGTTGAAGCTTTTTCTGGGCCGTTAATTCCTCCCCGTGATTCACAAACCCGGAAATACCCGGATACGCAGCAACAAACGGCAGTGCGCCTGCGCGCAGTAAGAAGCGGGCCGCACCCGCCCGGAGTGAAGTTCGCGCAGGCGCACTCGGGGCGGCGGCGGCTGGTTTCCGGCTCGCGGATTGGTCAGCTCCTGTCACGTGCTGTGAGCAGGCAGTGACTTCAGACCGCCCCCCTCCAACCTCGCGCAGAAACCGTTCACGGCCGCGCCACGTGACCGCGAGCCGCTCTCAGAGTGGGCGGGACCTCTGCACCCTCATTCCCCATTGGTGCATTCTGCTGTCCTTCAAATAAACACAGCCAATAGGAACCCGCTCCAGCAGAATGATTGGCAGCCAGTGCGGGCGCACTCGGGCAGCTTGTGATGAAGCAGCGACTCGCTGCCACTGGGGACAATCCCAGTCAGCGAGAGTCGGCGCCGCTGAAATGGAGACTTTTTCTCTTATTTAATTCCTTACCGTTATTCAAAAATTCGGTGTGAACGCCGCTGGGAAAGCCCCGCACACGCAGTGAGAAACGCCGCTGGGAAAGCCCCGCACACGCAGTGAGAAACGCCGCTGGGAAAGCCCCGCACACGCAGTGAGAAACGGCGCGGCGCCTGAACTCCGCACTCGAGACGGCGGCGGCTGTTTGTCCGCTCGCCGATTGGCCAGATCCAGATCACGTGCTGTGCGTCGGCAGTGGCGTCAGAACGCCCCCTCCAGCCGCGCGCTGAAACCGTTTAACGGCCGCTTCCAGCCACGTCACTGAGTGGGCGGCACCTCATTGCGTCATCATTCAGATTTACATACAGCATGGAAACAGGCCCTTCAGCCCAACTTGTCCAGGCTGCCCCTGTTTTTAAACCCCGAAACTCGTCCCAATTGCCCACATTTGGCCCATATCCCTCTATATCCATCTAACTAAATGCTTTTTAAAAGACAAAATTGTCCCCACCTCTACTACTCCCTCTGGCAGCTCGTTCCAGACACTCACCACCCTCTGTGTGAAATAATTGCCCCTCTCACCTTCAACCTCTGCCCTCTAAGGTTCAGACTCCCCGACCTTTGGGAAAATACATGAACTATCCAGCTGATCTGTGCCCTCATTATTTTATAGACCTCGATAAGATCACCCCTCAGCCTCCTACGCTCCAAAGAAAAATGTCCCAGTCTATCCAACTCCTTATAACTCAATCCATCAAGTCCCGGTAGCATCCAAGTAAATCTTTTCTGCACCTTTCTAGTTTAATAATATCCTTTCTATAATAGGGTGACCAGAACTGTACACAGTATCCCAAGTGTGGTCTTACCAATGTCTTGTATAACTTCAACAAGACGTCCCAACTCCTGTATTCAATGTTCTGACCAATGAAACCAGGCATGCCGAATGCTTTCTTCACCACTCTGACCACCTGTGACTCCACTTTCAAGGAGCCATGAACCTGTACCCGAGATCTCTTTGTTCTGTAACTCTCCCCAACACCCTACCATTAACTGAGTAAGTCCTGCCCTGGACCAATCTACCAAAATGCATCACCTCGCATTTGTCCAAATTAAACTCCATCTGCCATTCGTCAGCCCACTGGCCCAATTGATCAAGATCCCATTGCAATCCGAGATATCCTTATTCACTGTCCACTATGCGACCAATCTTGGTGTCATCTGCAAACTTACCAACCATGCCTCCTATATTCTCATCCAAATCATTAATATAAATGACAAATAACAGTGGACCCAGCACTGCTCCCAGAGGACACCGCTGGTCACAGGCCTCCAGTTTGAAAAACAACCCTCGACAACCATCCACTGGCTTCTGTCATCAAGGCAATTTTGTATCCATTTAACTACCTCACCCTGGGTCCCATGATGTAGGTTGTGCAACAACCTGCCATGTGGTACCTTGTCAAAAGCCTCATTGATTCATTGCACAATCCATCACTGCACCCTCATTCTCCATTGGTGCATTCTGCTGTCCATCAGCTGAACACAGCCAATAGGAAGCCGCTCCAGCAGAATGATTGACAGCCAGTGTGGGTGGAGTCGGGCAGATTGTGATGAAGCAGCGACTCGCTGTGGATTCGCTGCCATTGGGGACAATCCCAGCCAGCAAGAGGCAGCAAGGGCGGCACCTTCCATCCCCAAGCGCAGCATTCACAACATCCCACTTTCATCCCCAGCACCACATACAGCTCCTTGTTGTTTCTTCCATTGGCAGCACCCCCGGGTGCTCTTGGTGCTCCCGTTCCAGCACCTTTCCTCTTAATGATGGGGGAATGAGGCTCTCATAGCCCAGAATAAACATCCAGCAACACCGCCAACTCCCAGCTTCCGCACACTTACCGCCGTAACTCCAGGTGCTTTCTACTCGTCCTCCCTCTCTGGACAAGTTCCACTCCCTGCCTCATAACCGGATCATTCCGGGTGGCTTTCCGTAACTGGTTAGCGGTTTCCGGAACTTTATCTTCTTGTGTGAAATGCATTATCTGCACATTCCAGCGGGAACATCTTTATCTCCAGGCAAAGGCAGCCTTGACAGAGCATCCGCATTGCCGTGTTTCTCACTGACAGCACCAACACCCACCTCTGCAATCAAACTGCTGCCATGGACGGTATCCCAGTGAATGGTCCAAGGATGGAAGATAAAATATCGGAATTATGAATGGGAGTCAGTAATTCAGCCCTTCGAGCTCAGTCACAACATCATCATGGCAGAGCTTTTAGTTTCTTGATGCAAAGAAGATGCCTAAGCCTTCTTTTTCCACCCGAGCAAACTTTTCCTCCGCTTTCGTCAATGATCTAGAAGCGAATACTATGGATCTTCCTCTCCGTTTGACATAACGTTAGACAGGACAACCTCAATCCCATTGGGCGAGGCTTCGCATGTAAGCTGCAGCGGTAACTTTGGGTTAAATTGAACTCGCATTTCCAATCTCTTCAAAGCCTGCTTTACCGCCAGGGAGGCCTCCTTTTGTTCACTTCCACGGCTCTCCTTTCACCAGCAGCTGGAGCATCAGTTTCAATGCTGCCGCCCGATCCGGATTGAGCTTGTTGTCATAGTAATTGATTTGACCCAAAAACAACCTGAATTGGGACACATTGTCTGGTCTTGGGGCCTTCATGATGACCTCCATCTTAGGCTTTGTGCAATCCATTTCATGACCCAGGCATTCAATGGAGTCCTTGAAGAACTCATATTTCTCTCTTGATTTGCAGGCCGTGCTCCTGCAACCTCTAAGGTATTCTCCAAGTACTGGGAAAATAGTCGAATCCATGAGCAAGATATCATCCAGGTAACTCTGGACTCCTGTCATTCCACTCAGGATTTGGTCCATGGCCCTCTAATCGAGATAAGGGCGCATGTAATCAAGATGGGGGCACTCCAAACCGAAATTGGGGGCACTTGTAATTCACCTGGGCACTCCTCATTGACAGGAGCACTGCGAGCTGATATGCGGGCACTCAGAATTGAAACTGTCACTGCTCTAAATCTAAATGGGAGCACACCTAATCAGGATAGAAGTCTCTCTTATTCGAGATACGGCGTGCTCCCAATCGAGACAGGGGGGCACTGCGAACGGCGACGGTGGCGGGGGGGGGGGGGGTGGTGGTGGGGGGGGGATGACTGCCAACGGCGATGGGGGGGAGGTCACTGCTAACGGCGATGGAGGGGGGCACTGCTAAATGAATTAGTCGCTGCTCCAAATCTAAATAGGGGGCACCCCGAACTGATATAGAAGGCTCCATTATTCGAGATATGGGACACTCCTAATCGAGGGAGGGACAGACCTAATCGAGGTAGGTAGCGTTCCTAATTGACCGGGGACACTCAGAAATGACGGGGGGGCACTCCTCACTGAAATAGTCACTGGTCCAAATCTAAACAGGGGGGCATTCCTAATCGAGATAGAAGGCTCTTATTGCAGATAGGGACACTCCAAATCAAGATGGGACACTCCTAATCGTTAGAGGGTCACTCGCAATCGAGATAGGGGGCACTCCAAATTGAGATAGTTGGGACTTCAAATCAAGCTAGAGGGAACTACTAATTGACACGGACACTCCTGTGAACCTGGCACTGAACCCAGCCAGGCCTGTGACACTGAATCCTAAAGGACAGAGTGAATCCAGCCAGCCCTGTGGGACTGTATCTCAAGCGACAGACAGAACCCAGCAATGCCTGTGACACTGAATCTCTAAGGATAGAGTGATCCCAGCCAGGCTTGTGACACTGAATCTCAAAGGACACAGTGAACACAGCCAGGCCTGTGAGACTGAATCTGAAAGGACAGAGTGAATCCAGCGAGGCCACTGTTCGACCACCCCGAAGCCTCCTATGCTCCAGGAGAAAATGTCCCAGTCTTTGCAGCCTCTGCTTATAACTCAAACCATCAAGACCCTGCAGTATCCCAGTTGTTCTTTTCTGCACACTTCCTAGTTTAATAATATCCTTGGTATAATAGGGTGACCAGAACAGTACACAGTATTCCAAGTGTGGCCTTACCAATGTCTTGTACAACTTCAACATGATGTCCCAAATCCCATTCAGTATTCTGACCAATGAAACCAAGCATGTGGAATGCCTTCTTCACCACTCTATCCACTGTGACTCCACTTTCAAGGAGCTATGAATCTGTACCCCTAGATCTCTGTTCTATAACTCTCACCAATGCCCTACCACTTACTAAGTAGTGCGCTGGTTCAATCTACCAAAGTGCATTGACTTGCATTTATCTAAATTAAACTCCATCCACCATTCATCAGCCCACTCGATCAATTGATCAAGATCCCGTTGCAATCCTGGATAACTTTCTTCACTGTCCACTATGCCACAAATCCTGGTGTCATCTGCAAAATTACTAACTATGCCTCCTAAATTCTCATCTAAATTATTAATATAAATTACAAATAGCAGGGGACCCAGCACCGATCCCTGAGGCACCCCGCTGGTCACAGGCCTCCAGTTTGAAAATAGAACAACCCTCTACAACCACCTTCTGTCTTCTGTCATCAACCAATTTTGTATCCATTTGGCCACCTCATCCTGGATCCCATGAGATTTAACCAAATCCAGTCTAGTTTTGTTTTTAAATGTTTACAGTTTTAAACACTGAAACCTCTTGCCCTTGTTGGGAATATCAGTGCGGTTTGAGAAAAGCAAACACTGATCCCACACTCAACACCCCCCAACACAGGACTGAGCAGAGAGTGTGAAATGTGAGTGGTGTGAGTGTGGATTATCTTTTAAAAGTGGGTAAGAAACACTCCTCCATTTTCAAATCTTTACCTTGTTTATGTAGCGTCTCGGACTCCCCTGTCACTCACTATCCATCTGAATTAATCTCTATTCCTCACTGTCTAACTGTTACTCTCTGCATTGCTCCCTCTCCCTATCTCTCTGTTACTCTGCATCGCTCCATCTCTCTCTCTTCCTCTCCCTCTCTATCCCTCTCATCCACCATGTTGTTTACCGTTAAGGAGTCTAATCACGGAGAATTCAAACACTCTTTCTGTTTCTGTCTTGGCAGAATTAGCAACATGAGTGCAAATTTCAAGATTGTATTCACACAATACAGACAGAACAGTATTTATATAATGGCTTCTGCAAATGCTGGTGAGCTCAGTACATGTGGTAGCTTAATGTTACAATAAGATAGAATCTGTATTCAGACAACTGTTACTCTCTGCATTGCTCTCTCTCATTCTCCCGACCTCTCTGTTACTCTGTATCTCTTCCTCTCTCTCTCTATCCCTCTGGATATTTCAAGACTGGATTCACACAATACAGACAGAACGCTGGTGAGCTCAGTACACGTGGTACCTGAATGTTACAATAAGATAGAATCTGTATTCAGACAACTGTCACCCCACAGGGCCCAAACTTCACCGTGTTAATTTGATTTGATTTGATTGATTTGTATTGGGATGCAGTGAAAAGTATTGTTTCTTGTGCGCTATACAGACAAAACATACCGTTCATAGAGTACACAGGGGAGAAGGAGAGGAAAGGGTGCAGAATATAGTGTTGCAGTTACTGATAGTGTGTAGTGAAAGATCAGCTTAATATATGGTAGGTCCATTCAAAAGTTGACATTCTCCCCAAGCACTAAAGCTTCCCACAAAGCAAGGCTCACAAATTCAACACCAGTTTCCTTTGTCCCCTCTCCCATCATGCTGTGTTCGGAGTCTCTGATCGATGCTAAGGGCCTAGTATTTGAGGCTCTGAGCTGAACCCACAATCTGTCTGATTCTGAGAGAAGATTACTGCCCACTCATATATATACCCTTGAAATATATCTGTTGTGTACAGAGTCACTTCTTTTTTCCCTGTGTCTGCTACCCTTAAAGAACTACTGAATAATCTTTAAACATCTGTATTATCACAGAACAGGGCCAACATGGGGGAATCTAGTATCAGGGAGGGCACAGTTTAAAATTCATACAGCGCCCATTAAAGATGGAGATGAGGAGGAATAATTTGTTCTCTCAGGGGGTGGTTAGTATTTAGAATTCAAAGTTAAAATTCATTTATTGGTCACAAGTCAGTCTTACATTAACACTGCAATGAAGTTACTGTGAAATTCCTCTAGTTGGCGCCTGTTCGGATCAATGCACCGAACCAGAATATGGGAGGAAACCGGAGCACCCGGAGGAAACCCATGCAGACACGAGGAGAACATGCAAACTCCACACAGACAGTGACCCAAGCTGGGAATCAAATCCAGGTCCTTGGCGCTGTGAAGCAGCAGTGCTAACCACTTTCCCCAGAGAGTGAGTTGAGCATTATGGGGAGACAGGCAGCAAAGTAGAGTTCAGGCCACAGTCAGATCAGCCATGATCTTATCAATGGGAGGAGCAGCCTCAAGGGGCAGAATGGCCCACTTCTGCTCCTATTTGTTGTGTTCTGCGTGGTACCTTCAAAGGCCATTGTACTCAGCATTGCAGGAACTCTGCCGAACACACTCTATCTCAATCACTTCCTCTCCCTCTCTGTGACTCTCACTCCATTCCTTTTCTCCCCTCTCTCTGTTACTCTCTCTCTATCTCTATCCCTGTTTCTCTCTTGCCCACTCCAGCTGGATGGAGAGTGGGAAAGAGAGGCTGATATGAAGGGAGTTTTCATCTGTATCTAACTGCATTTTCTGAACTGTCCTGTCCTTGTTTGATGAAACAATGAAATGGGAGATTGTATTTGTTTGTGTGCGTGTCTGTGTGTGTGTGTGTGTCTGCGTGCGTATATTGGTGTATGTATCAGTATGTGTGTGTGTGTATCAGGGTGTGAGGTGGTCTGCATAGGCGTATTTGGTTGTGTGTATACGTGTGTGTGTATTCTGCATGTATGTGTGCGTGTGTGTATATGTGCATGGGAGGGGTGTGTGCCTGTGTGCGAGTGTGTGTGTCTGTGTTTGTGAGAGAAATTGAGTGTGTGAGTGTGTAAGTGTTTGCCTGCATGGGGGTTATGTGTGAAACATAGAAACGAGAAGCAGGAGGAGGCCATTCGGCCCTTCGAGCCTGCTCCACCATTCATTTTGGTCATAAGAACTAGAAGCAGGAGTAGTCCATCTGGCCCCTTGAGCCTGCTCTGCCATTCAATAAGATCAAGGCTGATCTTTTCGTGGACTCAGCTCCACTTACCCGACCGCTCACCACAACCCTTAATTCCTTTACTGTTCAAAAATGTATCTATCCTTGCCTTAAAACATTCAACGAGGTAGCCTCAACTGCTTCACTGGGCAGGGAATTCCACAGATTCACAACCCTTTGTGTGAAGAAGTTCCTCCTCAACTCAGTCCTAAATCTGCTCCCCCTTATTTTGAGGCTATGCCCCCGAGTTTTAGTTTTGCTGCCAGTGGAAATAATTTCCCTGCTTCTATCTTATCTATTCCCTTCATAATCTTATATGTTTCTATAAGATCTCCCCTCATTCTTCTGAATTCCAATGAGTATAGCCCCAGTCTACTCAGTCTCTGCTCATAAGCCAACCCTCTCAACTCCGGAAACAACTTTTGAATCTCCTCTGCACCCCCTCCAGTGCCAGTATATCCTTTCTCAAGTAAGGAGACCAAAACTGTGCACAGTACTCCAGGTGTGGCCTCACCAGCACCTGATACAACTGCAACATAGCCTCGCTGTTTTTAAACTCCATCCCTCTAGCAATGAAGGACAAAATTCCATTTACCTTCTTAAGTACCTGCTGCACCTGCAAACCAACTCCTTGAGATTCCTGCACAAAAACACCCAGGTCCCTCTGCACAGCAGCATGCTGCAATTTTTTACTATTTAAATAATAGTCCATTTTGCTGTTATTCCAACCAAAATGAATGCTCTCATATTTACCAACATTGTACTCCATCTGCCAGACTCTCATCCACTCACAAACTATCTATATCCCTTTGCAGACTTTCAGCGTCCTCTGCACACTTTGCTCTGCCACCCATCTTAGTATCATCTGCGAATTTTGGCACACTACACTTGGTCCCCAGCTCCAAATCATCAATGTGAATCGTAAACAATTGCAGTCCCAACACTGATCTCTGAGGCATACCACTAGTCAGTGATCGGCAACCAGAAAAACACCCATTTACCCCACTCTTTGCTTTCTGTTAGTTAACCAATCCTCTATCCATGCAATACATTACACATAACACCGTGCACCTTTATCTTATGTAGCAGTCTTTGGTGCGGCACCTTGCCAAATGGTTTTTGGAAATCCAGATACACCACATCCACAGGTTCCCCATTGTCCACTGCACAAGTAATGTTCTCAAAGAATTCCACCAAATTAGTCAAACATGACCTTCCCTTCATGAACCCATGCTGCATCTTACCAATGGGACAATTTATATCCAGATGTCTCGCTATTTCTTCCTTGATGATAGCTTCAAGCATTTTCTCTACTCCAGAAGTTAAGCTAACTGGCCTATAGTTACCTGCCTTTTGTCTACCTCCTTTTTTAAACAGTGGCTTCACATTTGCTGTTTTCCAATCTGCGAGAACCATGCCAGAGTCCAGCGAATTTTGGTAAATTATCACCAGTGCATTTCCCCCACCATCTCTTTTAGTTCCCTGGGATGCATTTCATCAGGGCCAGGAGACTTGTCTACCTTTAGCCTCATTAACTTGCCCAACACTACCTCTTTCATGATAATGATAGTTTTGAGGTCCTCACCTGCCATAGCCTTCCACTCATCAATTCTTGGCATGTTATTTGTGTCTTCCACTGTGAAGACTGACGCAAAATACCTGTTCAATGCCTCAGCCATTTTCTCATATCCAGTTCTTACATCCCCCTTCTCATCCTCTAAAGGACCAATGTTTACTTTAGTCATTCTTTTTCATTTTATATATTTGTAGAAACTTTTGCTGTCTGTTTTTTTTATTCTGAGCGAGTTTACTCTCATAATCCATCTTATTTTCCTTTATAGCTTTTTTTGTGGCTTTCTGCTGACCTTTAAAGATTTCCCAATCCTCCAGGTTCCCACTAATCTTTGCCACTTTGTATGCATTTTCTTTCAATTTGATACCCTCCTTTATTTCCTCAGCTATCCATGGCTGATTATCTCTTTTTCTACAGTCCTTCCTTATCACTGGTATATACTTTTGCTGAGCACTGTGAAAGATCGCTTTGAAAGTCCTCCACTTTCCTCAATTGTTCCACCATAAAGTTTTTGCTCCCAGTTTCCCTGAGCCAACTCCTCCCTCATCCCTTTGTAGTCTCTTTGGTTAAGCAGAAGACATTGGTATTGGATTTTACCTTCTCACGCTCCATCTGTATTTTAAATTCAACCATACTGTGATCGCTTCTTCCAAGAGGATCCCTAACTGTAAGATCACTAATTATTCCCGTCACATTACACAGGTCCAGATCTAGGATAGCTTGCTCCCTTGTAGGTTCCATTACATACTGTTCAAGGAAGGTATCGCAGATACACTCTATGAACTCTTCCTCATGGCTAATCATCAAATTCAATATCCTGATCTCCCCTTCCCCTCCCTAATCCCGCGATCCCTTTAGCCCCAAAAGTTATATCTAATTTCTTCTTGAAATCACACGTGAACATGTGCAAGTTCCGGGCCATCTCTGTGTGTGCGTACATGCGTTTGTACGTGTGCATGATTGAAGTCAATGGTGAGATATGGTTAAAATTCCATATGTTTATTGTTATTCCCATACATTGTTAAATTCAAGAATCTCACACAAACCTTTGAAATCTTCAGACTATTTGGGTGGACAGGATAACCATGAGAGCACAAAGTGCCTCCAGCTGCTTGTGTGAGACTCACTGAGATGAACTAAGTTCCTGGAACAAGATGAAAAGACACCAGACAGTGAGTTTGATGCAACAGGTTAACAGAATTTATTCAGTCAATGATTGAACAAAGATGCTGAATAGGCAATTGATTGACAGCTCCTCACGTGACCTGCCGAGCTGACTTCAGCGGGCTCGAGCCTGCGCAGTGTCTGAGCCACATTCCCTTAGCAACAGGCTGCGCCTGCGCAGTGATTGAACCGCATTCCCTTAGCAACGGGCCGGGCCTGCGCAGTGATTGAGCCGCATTCCCTTAGCAACGGGCCGGGCCTGCGCAGTGACTGAGCCGCGTTCCCTTAGCAACAGGCCAGGCCTGCGCAGTGACTGAGCCAGGTTCCCTTAGCAACGGGCCGGGCCTGGGTGAGGAGGCTGTTTCCTTATTGTGAGTGTCCCCGCTCAGGGGAAAGATCAGCAACATTGATGACCCAGTAACATGGAGAGAGTCTGTGTGAATCTGCACAATGTTAATGACCCTTCAATAAAAATAACACAAAGCTCACCGACATCAGACAAGGGATAAACTGTCTGAAAGGTGGGCTGTCCCATATTGAAGCGGCCGAATGGCCTCCCCCAGCTCCAGAAGCTGCACAAGCTCTGAGCTCCGGCAGCAGCAAGAGGAGGAGCCAGACATTCAGTCCCTGCAGCCTGAGCTGCCCATTGATGAGGGAGACAAACTCCATCCAGCCGCCTGGGCTTCAGATCCACACCTTCTGGCAGCAGAAATATCCCCATCTCAGAGTGAAAATTGTTCACAGAATCCCCACAGTGCAGAAGGAGCACATTCAGCCCAGCAAGTCTGCACCGACCACAATCCCACCCAGGCCCCACCCCAATAACACCCACATATTTACCCTGCTAACCCCTGACTCTAGGGTCAGGTTAGCGTGGCCAATCCACCTAACCCGCACATCTTTGGACTGTTGAAGGAAACCAGAGCACCCGGAGGAAACCCACGCAGACACTGGGAAAATATTCAACAGCTAATATCTGCAGCTATATGTGGGAGAGAGTTCCACACTTCCCCCACCCTTTGTGTGAGCAAGTGTTTCCTAAATTTATCCCCTGAATATCCTGGCTCTGATCATAAGATATTTGTCCCCTTGTCCTGAGGTCTCACATCAGTGAGCAAAATTTCTATCAACTGATAATTCCATTCAAAACCCTAAAATCCTCAGAGCAGACCGTTGGAGGGGAAACAGGAGGGGGAGGTTATTTGCGGCCTCACTCTTTCAGATAGTTCTTTCCAGATCAGAACTTGCTGTTTAAAACATAACTCATCTCCCTTCTGGCTCCTTTACCAATTACAGAACACCATAAATCTGTCCTAGAACATAGAAAATAGAACAGTACAGCACAGAACAGGCCCTTCGGCCCACGATGTTGCGCCGAGTTTTATCTGAAACCAAGATCAAGCTGTCCCACTCCCTATCATCCTGGTGTGCTCCATGTGCCTATCCAATAACCGCTTAAATGTTCCTAAAGTGTCTGACTCCACTATCACTGCAGGCAGTCCATTCCACACCCCAACCACTCTCTGCGTAAAGAACCTACCTCTGATATCCTTCCTGTATCTCCGACCACGAACCCTATAGTTATGCCCCTTGTAATAGCTCCATCCACCCGAGGAAATAGTCTTTGAACATTCACTCTATCTATCCCCTTCATCATTTTATAAACTTCTATTAAGTCTCCCCTCAGCCTCCTCCGCTTCAGAGAGAACAGCCCTAGCTCCCTCAACCTTTCCTCATAAGACCTACCCTCCAAACCAGGCAGCATCCTGGTAAATCTCCTCTGCACTCTTTCCAGCGCTTCCACATCCTTCTTATAGTGAGGTGACCAGAACTGCACACAATATTCCAAATGTGGTCTCACCAAGGTCCTGTACAGTTGCAGCATAACCCCACGGTTCTTAAACTCCAACCCCCTGTTAATAAAAGCTAACACACTATAGGCCTTCTTCACAGCTCTATCCACTTGAGTGGCAACCTTTAGAGATCTGTGGATATGAACTCCAAGATCTCTCTGTTCCTCCACAGTCTTCAGAACCCTACCTTTGACCCTGTAATCCACATTAAAATTAGTCCTACCAAAATGAATCACCTCACATTTATCAGGGTTAAACTCCATTTGCCATTTTTCAGCCCAGCATTGCAACCTATCTATGTCTCTTTGCAGCCTACAACAGCCCTCCACCTCATCCACTACTCCACCAATCTTGGTGTCATCAGCAAATTTACTGATCCACCCTTCAGCCCCCTCCTCTAAGTCATTAATAAAAATCACAAAGAGCAGAGGACCAAGCACTGATCCCTGCGGCACTCTGCTAGCAACCTGCCTCCAATCCGAAAATTTTCCATCCACCACCACCCTCTGTCTTTGATCAGACAGCCAGTTACCTATCCAATCGGCCAACTTTCCCTCTATCCCACACCTCCTCACTTTCATCATAAGCCGACCATGGGGGACCTTATCAAACGCCTTACTAAAATCCATGTATATGACATCAACTGCCCTACCTTCATCAACACACTTAGTTACCTCCTCAAAAAATTCTATCAAATTTGTGAGGCACGACTTGCCCTTCATGAATCCGTGCTGACTATCCCGGATTAATCCGCATCTTTCTAAATGGTCGTAAATTCCATCTCTAAGGACCTTTTCCATCAATTTACCAACCACCGAAGTAAGACTAACCGGTCTATAATTACCAGGGTCATTTCTATTCCCTTTCTTAAACAGAGAAACAACATTCGCCATTCTCCAGTCCTCTGGCACCATCCCCGTGGACAGCAAGGACCCAAAGATCAAAGCCAAAGGCTCTACAATCTCATCCCTTGCCTCCCAAAGAATCCTAGGATACATTTCATCAGGCCCAGGGGACTTATCGACCTTCAGTTTATTCAAAACTGCCAGGACATCCTCCCTCCGAACATCTATTTCCTCCAGCCTATTAGCCTGTAACACCTTCTCTTCCTCAAAAACATGGCCCCTCTCCTTGGTGAACACTGATGAAAAGTATTCATTCATCACCTCGCCTATCTCTACTGACTCCATACACAAGTTCCCACTACTGTCCTTGACCGGCCCTAACCTCACCCTGGTCATTCTTTTATTCCTCACATAAGAGTAAAAAGCCTTGGGGTTTTCCTTGATCCGACCCGCCAAGGACTTCTCGTGTCCCCTCCTAGCTCTCCGAAGCCCCTTTTTCAGCTCATTCCTTGCTAACTTGTAACCCTCAATCGAGCCATCTGAACCTTGTTTCCTCATCCCTACATAAGCTTCCCTCTTCCTTTTCACAAGACATTCCACCTCTTTTGTGAACCATGGTTCCCTCACTCGGCCATTTCCTCCCTGCCTGACAGGAACATACTTATCAAGGACATCCAGTATTTGTTCCTTGAAAAAGTTCCACTTTTCATTAGTTCCTTTCCCTGACAGTTTCTGTTCCCAACTTATGCCCCCTAATTCTTGCCTAATCGCATCATAATTACCCCTCCCCCAATTGTAAACCTTGCCCTGCCGTACGGCCCTATCCCTCTCCATTGCAATAACAAAAGACACCGAATTGTGGTCACTATCTCCAAATTGCTCTCCCACAACCAAATCTAACACTTGGCCCGGTTCATTTCCCAGTACCAAATCCAATGTGGCCTCACCTCTAGTCGGCCCATCCACATATTGTGTCAGGAAGCCCTCCCGCACACACTGCACAAAAACTGCCCCATCCAAACTATTTGACCTACAAAGGTTCCAATCAATATTTGGAAAGTTAAAGTCCCCCATGACAACTACCCTGTGACCCCCACACATATCCATAATCTGCTTAGCAATTTCTTCCTCCACATCTCTATTACTATTTGGGGGCCTATAGTAAACTCCGAGCAACGTGACCGCTCCTTTCCTATTTCTAACTTCAGCCCATATTACCTCAGTGTGCAGATCCCCCACGAAGTGCCTTTCCGCAGCCGTTAAACTATCCCTGATTAACAATGCCACTCCTCCACCTCTTTTACCAGCTTCCCTACACTTAGTGAAACATCTATACCCCGGAACGTCCAACAACCATTCCTGTCCTTGTTCTACCCACGTCTCCGAAATGGCCACAACATCGTAGTCCCAAGTACCAATCCACGCCCCAAGTTCATCTACCTTGTTCCAGATGCTCCTTGCATTGAAAAAGACACACTTCAACCCACCTTCCTGTCTACCGGTACCCACCCTTGACCCTGATACCTTCCCTAATACCTCACCACCCGCACTGACTTCTGGACTACAACTCCTTTTCCCACTCCCCTGACAAATTAGTTTAAACCCCCTGAAGAGCCGTAACAAATTTCCCTCCTAGGATATTGGTGCCCCTCTGGTTCAGGTGTACCCCGTCCTGTTTGTACAGGTCCCACCTTCCCCAGAATGTGTTCCAATTATCCACGTATCTGGAACCCTCCCTCCTACACCATCCCTGCAACCACATGTTTAACTGCACTCTCTCCCTGTTCCTCAACTCGCTATCATGTGGCACCGGCAACGTACCAGAGATGACCACATGTTTTGTCTTGGCTCTCAGCTTCCAGCCCAGCTCCAGAAATTCCTGCTTTAAATCCCCGTCCCTTCTCTTACCTATGTCATTGGTTCCAATGTGTACCACGACTTGTGACTGTTTCCCCTCCCCCTTCAGAATCCGGAAAACACGGTCTGAGACGTCACGGACCTTGGCATCCGGTAGGCAACATACCATCCGTGAGTCTCTTTTGCTGCCACAGAAACTCCTATCTATCCCTCTAACTAACGGGTCCCCAATAACTATTGCCCTCCCGCTCTGCCCCTTACCCTCCCGAGCCACAGAGACGGACACAGTGCTGGAGATCCTCTCACTGCGGCTCACCACTGGTATGTCATCCCCCTCAACCGTATCCAAAGCGGAATACTTGTCCTTATCTGCTTCTGACCCTTTTGTCAGTGGAAACACTTCTCATTATCAAAGCCTCCTCATTTTGAACTCCCCTGTTCAGACGCTCTTTATTCTTTGCTCTCGGAGAATAGTGTCAGTTTCTCCATGGTCTAAAAAACCGAAGTTTTTCTTCTCTGTCAATGGAATCAGGACGTCACTGACATTTGTTGCTGATCCCTAATTGTCGATAAGAAGGTGGCGATGAGCCACCTTCATGAACCTTTGCAGTCATTTGGTAAAGATCCTGATTCTTGGACCTGAGCCGGAAATGCTGCTTTACATTCTTTCCAGAGACCTCAAATTGGACGCAGTGCTGTAGCTGAGGCTGAACTGGTGAATGATAAACATAACCTTCTCTCGCCTTTTGTAGTTTATGGGGGTGATTCCCCCCGTCCACTAGCAGCGCAGTGAGCTGAGAGACGCAAGCGAAGACCGTGTAGCGGGCTTCCCGCTGGGTGCCACGGCCTCCGTGTGTCACTGGCCAGATTTTTGGCGCAGTCAGCTTTGTGCCAGAAATCGGTGTGGAGCTGTATAAATTATACTGATGACCATTTGCATAGCGGGCCTGGGACTGAAGTCTTTGGGGCCGGAAGCATCTCCCCCCAGTCCCCCTCCAGGCCAGTGGGGGGTAGAGAGGTCATGGCTGGCCCAGACATGTCTGCGAGACCAGTGATCAGGGCGTGTGGGGGAGGGGTGGGGGGTCGCACGGTCAGTAATGTGTGTGGGGTCGCGGGGCTGGACAGCAATCGGGAGGCTGGCAGTGTGGATTACTGCGCCAGCCCCAGTCTCTGCTCTGACAAAGCAGCGTCTGCACAGTGACCCGCTCAGTGCTCTGCCACCGGCCTCTCCGGCTGGAATAGGCTCCGCCCTGGGTTTTGAAGGAGATTCACGCGAGTGCATTGTGCGCAGAGTGTGGGAGATTTGAAAATCCCACCAAAATAAACCCCAGCGGGAATTCCTCCAGTTTTTACGCGAATTCGGCACTTGGAATTTTTCCCAGCTTTTTAAACAGTGTTGTCTTTTAAAATCTCTGCCCATTTTCCCAAGTCTCTCTGTTTTTGGGCTCCCTTTCAAATTGCAGCACAAATTATCATGAAGGATTTCAGTTGGAAGTGAAGCTGGGAGCTGCAATTGAAAAAATGGAGAGCAGCGGGTGGATAGATTCTTCATTTGTATTTTGGGAAAGGGGAAGCTGGTGATTGCGGATTCAGACAAGGTGATGGTTGTTAAGACTGTCCACGCTCCATTGTAAGATCTTTCTCTTTTCTGTTCCAGCCATTCTTAATTGGCTAAATGTGTGAACTTGACTGCCGCTTTGACCCTGACTACTTCTCCATGGACATTAATATCTTCTTTTCCTGTCTGCCAGGCAGTGAACTGAAAGTGTTAATTTGTATATTACTGCCTTGGTCCCCAGTTGGCAAATGTCTGGCTTTTAATTTAAACACATCAGAAATAGTGTCAGTTGTAGACTGCATGGCCCCTTGCCCCTGCTCTGCATTGAATATAATCGTGGCTGCTCTTCTGCCCCAACTCCACTTTCCCAGCTGCTCCTCATGTCCCTTCACTCGATAAGAGATCAGAAATCTCAGTCCTGAATATTTTCAGTGCTGGATCATCCACCTTCTCTGGGGCAGAGAATTCCAAAGATTCACAACCCTCTGAGTGAAAACATTTCTCCTCACCCCAATTCTAAACAATCCACGGCTTATCCTGAGATTTTGCACTGCTGTTTCCGATTTCCGAACGAGTGGAAAATAATTACTTAGTGTCTACATTGCCCAGCCCTTTCAGATACTTGTATGTTTCAGTGCAATCACCGCTTATTCCTCTCAACTCAGAGTATAAGCCAAAATTATTTGGTTTGTCATCCAGGAGAACTATCTCATCCAGCATTTCATATCCCTTTGAGGCCTCATTTCTCTTTAGCTCTGTGTCTTCTTCCAGACCTAGAATTTTCAACCTCCTGTTCACATAGGTCCATGGTTTTTCCCCTCTGAGATCTCAGCATTCCTCCACGTTTGGCCTCCTGTGTATCTCCACTCCCTTTGATCTGCAGCTCTGAAATTCCTTCCCTGAACTCTTTGCTTTTATCTCTTTTACCTGGAGATGGTAATCACTTTTTCATCCAACTTCCCTCATAACGTCCCACAGAGAAAATACTCAGAACTGAAGTGGATGGCCTCACACTGCTTATTCATAGATTTCCAGTTTTTTTTAATGTTGTAGCTTTACCAACTCACTGAGTCTCTGTGTTCCTGATTTCTAGGAATTAAATAGGGTCAAATTCTGATTCAATTACAGCTAGTAGGTCAGGAAACTTAAAGTATGAGCTAAAATACAAGTTCAGATGAAGGGTCATCCTGACTCAAAACTTTGGCTCGATTCTCTTTTCATTTGGAGGCCCACACTGTCTGTAATTTACACACAGTAAAACAACAACCTGAGTTGTTGTCTTGTCCTGCAGGAGAACCAGTGGGACTCGCCCAACAGAGATGGAGAGTTGGAAGCAATATTAGAGTGCACACTGCTCTCACCTGTCTTACTGTTATCAATCTGACATTAAATTTGATATTTAACCTCGTGGATCCGATCCAGAATCCTCAGCATATTGGATCAGGTTATAAATCAGTAATTTCCAAATCTGTGTATTTAAAATCACTCGATAGCAAATCTTTTGTTCAGCGATTTTGGTTGAACCCAGAATAAAACTATCAGTAAGTTTAGGGGCCTGATTCTATAACTGGCACAGGATGGAACATCGAACCATAGAACCATAGAAAATTACAGCTCAGAAACAAGCCTTTTGGCCCTTCTTGTCTGTGCCGAACCATTTTATGCCTAGTCCCACTGACCTGCACTTGGACCATATCCCTCCACACCTCTCTCATCCATGAAACCGTCCAAGTTTTTCTTAAATATTAAAAATGACCCCGCATTAACCACTTTATCCGGCAGCTCATTCCACACTCCCACCACTCTGCGTGAAGAAGCCCCCCCTAATATTCCCTTTAAACTTTTCTCCTTTCACCCTTAACCCATGCCCTCTGGTTTTTTTCTCCCCTAGCCTCAGCCGAAAAAGCCTGCTTGCATTCACTCTATCTATATTCATCAAAATCTTATACACCTCTATCAAATCTCCCCTCAATCTTCTACGCTCCAGGGAATAAAGTCCCAACCTATTCAATCTCTCTCTGTAACTCAGCTTCTCAAGTCCCGGCAACATCCTTGTGAACCTTCTCTGCACTCTTTCAATCTTATTTACATCCTTCCTGTAACTAGGTGACCAAAACTGTACACAATACTCCAAATTTGGCCTCACCAATGCCTTATATAACCTTACCATAACACTCCAACTTTTATACTCGATACTCCGGCCAATGTACCAAAGGCACTCTTTACGACCCTATTCACCTGTGACATCACTTTTAGGGAATTCTGTACCTGTATTCCCAGATCCCTCTGTTCAACTGCACTCTTCAGAGCCCTACCATTTACCCTGTACGTTCTTCTTTGGTTTGTCCTTCCAAAGTGCAAGATCTCACACTTGTCTGCGTTAAATTCCATTTGCCATTTTTCAGCCTATTTTTCTAGTTGGTCCAAATCCCTCTGCAAGCTTTGAAAACCTTCCTCACTGTCCACTACACCTCCAATCTTTGTATCATCAGCAAACTTGCTGATCCAATTTACCACATTATCATCCAGATCATTGATATAGATGACAAACAACAATGGACCCAACACCGATCCCTGCGGCACACCACTAGTCACAGGCCTCCACTCAGAGAAGCAATCCTCCACAACCACTCTCTGGCTTCTTCCATTGAGCCAGTGTCTAATCCAATTTACTACCTCCCCATGTATACCTAGCGACTGAACCTTCCTAACTAACCTCCCATGAGGGACCTTGTCAAAGGCCTTGCTGAAATCCAGGTAGACAACATCCACTGCCCTCCCTTCATCCACTTTCCTGGTAACCTCCTCGAAAAACTCTAATAGATTGGTCAAACATGACCTACCACGCACAAAGCCATGTTGACTCTCCCTAATAGGTCCCTGTCTATCCAAATATTTGTAGATCCTATCCCTTATCACACCTTCCAATAACTTGCCCACCACCGACGTCAAACTTACTGGCCTATAATTTCCCGGATTTCTTTTGGAACCTTTTTTAAACAACGGAACAACATGAGCCACCCTCCAATCATCCGGCAGCTCCCCCATTTTAAATATGTTTGCCAGGGCCCCTGCAAGTTCAACACTAGCTTCCCTCAAGGTCCGTGGGAATACCCTGTCCGGTCCTGGGGATTTATCCACTCTGATTTGCCTCAAGACAGCGAGCACCTCCTCCCCTTTAATCTGTAAAGGTTCCATGGCCTCCCTACCAGTTTGCCCTATTTCCGTAGACTCCATGCCCGTTTCCTCAGTAAATACGGATGCAAAAAAATCATTTAGTATCTCCCCCATCTCTTTTGGTTCCAGTCCACCACTCTGGTCTTCAAGAGGACCAATTTTATCCCTCACTATCCTTTTGCTCCTAACATACCTATAGAAGCTCTTTGGATTTTCCTTCACTCTGTCTGCCAAAGCAACCTCATGTCTTCTTTTAGCAAACATTGAAAAAGTGTTTTTGCTAAACTATGGTTTCTAAAGGTTGCCCTTTGAAACTGATTATCCAATCATTCTCGGAATAAAAATGTTGCACCATCTGAAATAAACAATCCGAGTTCAACTGATTAAAAGGGAGGTGCAAATCCTCCAGAAGTTTCACACTTCATTATTCAACCAACATTTAAATACAGTAACAGGATGAAATTATTCTGCCCCTTGAGCCTATTCCTCTATTTAATTAAATGTTGCCTAATCTGCATCTTAACTCCATTTACCCTGAGTAGATGTCATCCTCGATAAGGACAGTTGACGATGACCTGCCATTGATTCACTTCACTTGTCATCCTGAGTTAATGAAATTCTGAGCATCTTCTTGAATAACTCCATTGGGTCAGAATCCACCGTGTTTGGTGTCTCAGTTGCTGGTTTACAATAATAAATGTAACTGGAGTGTTAGTGCTCACTGCCCAGCAGCTGCAGCCATTGTTGCTCAGAGATCATTCAGTTTGGAAGTTAAATGGTTAATCTCCATGTAGAGAAACAGCCCTTCTCTCAGCTCATTGACCAGGAACTGGCTCCTGGGTTCTGGGGTGAAACCACAAATATCAGGAAATCAATGTTTGCTCAAAATTCCGAAGTCCCAGTTGGAATTTGTTTCTTATCATTTGACTGATTTACTGAACATCTCTGGAACAAGAAGAGTTAAAGTAAAATTTCAAATGAAACTTGTTGACAGTTGAATTAGCCGCAGGTTGTCAAACTGGTTGAATTTGATGCCTGGAATAGGGCCGCTCCCTTCTCTGCAGTAAGTGGGGAATGTTTAAATTGAATTCCATGCTGAGGATGGGCAGCAGCTTTCACACAGAGGGTAAAGCTGTGAGCCTCACTGAAAAGGGAGACAATCACATTTCCAATTTGTTTCATTTCAGCAAGTTGCAAGAAATTTCTATCTCATTGATGCAGAGGATCAGGGATAGAAATTACACAGACTACACAGAAATGAAGAGACAGGGATTTTTTGCAGACAGAAGATAAGATTAATGTAACTTCTTACATTTAATGCCTTGACCAGTATTCTGTACATGCAGCTTGTCCTGGATTCCAACATATCTCTGTTTCTTTGGTCTCTCTTTTCCGAATCCATCCATTTATTGTGTATTTCATCGGCTTATTCGCCTTTTCTAAATGCGTTACCTCACACTACTCTGGATTAATTTTATTTGACACTTTTCTGCCCAGCTGTTCAGTCCACAGACATCTTCCTTCATTCTAAAGCTTTCTGTCTCACTG
Source organism: Mustelus asterias (assembly GCF_964213995.1). Taxonomy (NCBI): domain Eukaryota; kingdom Metazoa; phylum Chordata; class Chondrichthyes; order Carcharhiniformes; family Triakidae; genus Mustelus; species Mustelus asterias. The sequence continues at coordinate 138,967 of NW_027590104.1, forward strand.
TTAACGACTCAACCAATTTTCATATAACTTGCAAACTTCTTAATCATGACTCTTATATTTAAGTCACTGTAGCAGGATCATTTGCAACCTCAGGAAGGTTTTTCTTCTGCAATTCACTCCAGCCCCAATTAAGTCTCCCATGTGGGGTTTATGAGGCCTGGCCAATGGTGATGGAACCAGTAAATGTTTGATCGCAATATTGGAAGGGCTGGAACCCCGAGGTACAATGGCTGCTTATGGGTGGAGCACTCTTCAGGAAGAGGACTTGTGTTTAGTTTACAGGAAGTCAGGAAACTTCTCCACGCCTTTCGCTCGGATTATTGCTCGTTGAATTTGGAAATGGGAGGCTCTGACGAAGAACTACAGAGGAATGTTCAGAACTGTGAAGAGTGGAGAAATAAGCAGAGGACCTTCCTTGTGCCAATCACTGCTATATTTAAGACTGAATGATTGATATTTACCACAAACAGCAAGGCGCCGAGTACGGAGTCCTCACTGGATAGTCATTCAATTACAAAAAATATCCATCCACCATTACAATTTGATTCTAGCCACTGAGCCAGTTTTGGATCCAAATGACCACTTTCTTTCCCTTGGATCCAATGGCTTTTACTTTTCTGACCAGTCGTCAGAAAAACCTCACTAAAACCCACGTAGACTGCATCAAACAAGTGTCTCTCTCATCTGAAAAGAATTCAGTGAGGTTAGTCAGACATCACCTGTCTTTTACCAATTGATGCCTTTCCAAAGGATCATTTATAATAACTGTCGGAAGGTCTTTGAATAATTTGTCCACCAAGATCAAACTGACTGACCTGTAATTACCCCTTGCTGCTTTTTAAATAACTGTACAACATTAGCAGTTCTCCAATCTGACAACATCACGCTGTAGCCAAAGAGCACTGGAAAGTGATGGTTAAAGCTTCTTTTTATTCCCTTCCTCATCTTGGCAGCCTGGGATACATTTCATCCAAGTCTTTCAAAGATGGTAAATATCTCAACACTTCATCCCTCACTAAGTTTAACACATTCAATATTTCACAACCCCCATCTTTAACTGAGAGGTCTGCTTCGCTCCCCTGTTTTGTGAAAACAGACACACAGATCATTAAGAACCATGTGCATTTCGTCTCTCTCCATCCACAAGTTACCATTTTGTTTTTTAATCCTTGGTATTCTTGTCTGAATTATCTGTTTGCATTTTTTGTCTTTATAAAATATATTTTGTCTTACCTTTTTTACTGCCCCCTTATTGTTTCCTGCCCTCTCTTTGCGTTTCCAAGTTCCTTTTTAATTCCAGCTCTGTAATCGCAGACTGACACATTCCCAGGTTCAGGATAACGTACTGGGGCCACAGTAAAATCTGGGGCAGCTCCCACAAAGTGAGACCCCTCAGCGAGAGAATGAAAACTCAAAATAAACCCTCAGGCTACATGTTTGACATATGTTCACGCTAAATGTTAACTGTGATTGTGAATGGAGTGAATAACATACAGAATTGGGAGAAACTTATTTGTTTTGCACTTTGTGTGCTGTCAGCTTTGAGTAGTCTTGTAATATACTTTTGTAACCTTCACGTGTAGAGTATATTGTTGGACAAATGCATTTTGATGGTTCTTTGCCCCCTAACCTCAATTCATGTCAGTTAATTTTGGGACAGTTGAAATCCACTTTGATCGCTGCCATTTTGTTTCTGCACTTGGAAAGGCCAGGCCTATTCGGGAAAGTCAGCATGTGCCTGTGTGGGGCAGGTTATGTCTTACTAACTTGATTGTTTTTTTTGAGGGGTGATGAAGGTGATCGATGAGGGTAGAGTAGTGGATGTAGTCTACATGGACTTTAGTAAGGCTTTCGACAAGGCCCCTCATGTTAGGCTCATCCAAAAGATTTACAAGCATGGGATCCACGGTGACTTGGCCACTTGGATTCCGAATTGACTTGCCCAAAGAAGTCAGAGAGTTGTGGTAGAAGGGTGTTTTTCAGGCTGGAGGTCCGTGACTAGTTATGTTCCACAGGGATCCGCACTGGGACCTATTGCTTTGGGATATATATAAATGACTTGGATGATAACATGGATGGGTCAGTAAATTTGCAGACAACTCTAGATATGTGGAGTTGTGGACAGTATAGAAAGTTGTCAAAGGATACAGCGGGATATAAATCAGTTGCAGATATTTGCAGAGAGGTAGCAGATGGAGTTTAATCCGGGCAAGTGTGAAGTGTTGCACTTTGGAAGGTCAAATGTTAAGGGTAAGTATACAGTCAATGGCAGGACCCTGGATAGCATTGATGGACAGAGGGATCTTGGGGTTCAAGTCCATAGCTCCCTGAAAGTGGCTACACAAGTAGATATGGTGGGAAAGAAAGTGTACGGCATGCTTGCCTTTATTGGTCGGGGCATTGAGTTTAAGAGTTAGGATGTCATGTTGCAGCTTTATAAAACTTTGGTTCGGCTGCACTTCGGGTATTGTATTCAATCCTGGTTGCCACGTTGCAGGAGGGGTGTGGAGGCTTTGGGGAGGGTGCAGAAGAGGTTTACCAGAATGCTGCCTAGATTCGGGGATATGAGCTATCAGGAGAGGATGGACAAACTGGGGTTCTTTTCTCTGCAGTAGCAGAGGCTGAGGGGAGACCTGAAAGGAATCTCTAAAATGATCATTTACAAGAAGATTTTCTACCGAGAGTTACTACTAAGAGGCATGCACTTAACGTGAGAGGGGGAATGTTCAACAGAGATGTGAGAGGCATATTTTTTACTCAGAGTGGGAGGTGTCTGGAACGTGTTGGCAGGGGTGTCAGTGTAGGTGTCTGGACCGCGGTGCCAGGAGTGGCGGTGGTAGGTGTCTGGAATGCGTTGCCAGGAGTGGTGGTGGTAGGTGTCTGGAACGCATTGCCAGGGGTGGTGGTGGTAGGTGTCTGGGTCACGTTGCCAGGGGTGGTGGTGGTAGGTGTCTGGGTCACGTTGCCAGGGGTGGTGGTGGTAGGTGTCTGGGTCACGTTGCCAGGGGTGGTGGTGGTAGGTGTCTGGATCACGTTGCCAGGGGTGGTGGTGGTAGGTGTCTGGATCACGTTGCCAGGGGTGGTGGTGGTAGGTGTCTGGATCACGTTGCCGGGAGTGGTGGTGGTTGGTGTCTGTAACGCGTTGCCAGGGGTAATACGATAGGGGAATTTAATAGGCTTTTAGAGAAGCACATGAATATGCAAAGAAGAGAGTTATACGGACCAGGGGCAGGCAGAAGGGATTAGTTTAATTTGGCGTCATGTTCAGCACAAAATCGTGGGCTGAAGGGCCGTTTCCTGTGCTGTGTTCTATGGATAGAAACATAGAAGATAGGAGCAGGAGGAGGCCATTTAGCCCTTTGAGCTGCTCCGCCATTCACTACGATCATGGCTGATCGTCCAACTCAATCGCCTCATCCTGCTTTCTCCCCATAACCTTTGATCCCATTTGCCCCAAATGCAATATCCAGCCGCCTCTTGAATACATTCTTCTCAGCAATTTCACTACATATTTGCTCTTTGACTTCCTTTTGACTGTCTGGGGTCGATGTTATACTCCCAGAACTGTCAGTGTCCCTTTCTTCTTCTTCAGTTCAATCCATATGACCTCATTTGATGATACCTTTACGAATGAAAATATTATACATTGATGTTAATATTAGTAGAAGAGTGGTAACTACTTTCACCTCCTACAGTGTTCATTGGTCAACTGCTAACACAATGAGAAATTTGGTAACTATATTCAAATTAGAGCTTCAACCAGGCACTCATCTCATGGAGAGTGTCACTGTCCAGAGAAATCATATCCACTTATAATGTATAAGTGCAGAGATATATAATTCATACATTACCAGAGCTTAATATCAAAACTCCATCAAATCAAACACATCAAACATAAATGTTAACATAGTACAACCCTGCCAGACTGTTAGAAACCAAGTGAAGGATTATTTAATTCACCATTGATCACCAAACTCCACATTTCCCTTGATAATATTCTCTGCCATGGGAATTAGTCTGGTTTCATCCTGCACTGGGAGTAAATCTTTGACCAATGGGATTACCCAGTGTGGAATCTCAGTGAACAGGATCCCACCTGGAACCAGGTTGTGGAGACCAGTGGGACTCTCTGGATTTCACTGGGCAGCTGTCTGTGTCATACCGGCTGTGGAGAGTTAATGATAACTCTTGGGAAATGCCTGATCCCAGAGCTAACAGATGTTGTATGATGGAGAGGTGGATTTATTCACTGGTTCGGCTAAAGGCAACACTTCAGTCAAATTGATCTTAATCGTTCTTATCTCCAGATGAATGTGGATCCAGATTCACAACAATATTTGACTATTGTGACATACCAAGGGCTATTCAGATATACACGACTTCCATTTGGCATCACGTCTGCACCTGTGTGGTTCCAATGTGCCATGGATCAAATTCTAAGCGGATTAGAAAGAGTCCAGTGTTTCATAGGTGATATCTAAGTTACTGGACAGAATGAGGAAGAACATCTCCACAACCTGGATGTCACACTCCAGAGACTAGAAGATCATGGATTAAGAGTACGGAAAGATAAATACGGAAGATTTCCAATCTTCTATAGATGCAAAGAGACTGCACAAATTGCCTTCAAAAGTCAAAGCCATTTCTGAGGCACCTGCACCTCAACATCAATCATCTTAGTTCTCCTTTGGGCTCATTAAAGTATTATTCATGAAAGGTTTGTCACTAATCTAGCGACTATTCTTAAACATTTACACAACTTTTTGTGTCATAACAGGAAACGGAAATGGAAATGGGTGGATCTGTGTGAGAAAGCCTTCGTACGAGCTAAAGAGGTACTAGTAAAGTCAGAAGTCCTGACACACTTTAATCCAAATTTATCTTTGCAATGGCACGTAACGCATCATCTTATGGGATGGAGGCAGCAGTTTCTCACATAATGCCCGATGGGAAAGAGAAGCCGATAGCTTTTGCACCAAGACCTTGAACAGAGCAGGAATGAACTCTGCACACAAACAAAAGGAAGCTCCAGGAATCATTTTCAGAATCAGGCCAACACCGATGTGGAAGGAAATTTACTGAATTAATGGATAATCGGTCACGAACAATGATTTTGGGGTCTCATACTGAGATTCCATTTCTCACAGTCAGCCAGACATACCATAAAATATCGTAAGTCAAGTTTCCATAGGAAAGCTGAGTTATTAAAGAAGTTATTTTTGGTGGTTAGGGCTCGATATCCAAATCAAGGAGAGAGCAGCGATGTGTTTGTCTTGTGCAAAAGTTCAGAGCCTGTCGCCACGAGCTCCATTTCACTGAGGGGAATGCTCGCAAGGACCATGGTCAGCTCTGCCGAGGGCCGTTTGGCTCTATTCACTCTCCACAGATGCTGTCAGACCTGCTGAGATTTTCCAGTGTTTTCTGTTTATGTTTATTTATTAGTGTCACAAGTAGGCTTACATTAACACTGCAATGAAGTTACTGTGAAAATCCCCAAGTCGACGCACTCCGGCGCCTGTTCGGGTTACACTGAGGGAGAATTTAGCGTGGCCAATGCACCGAAGCAGCACGTCTTTCGGACTGTGGGAGGAAACCGGAGCAACGGAGGAAACCCAGGTAAACACGAGTTGAAAGTGCAAAGTCCACACACAGTGATCCAAGCTGGAAATCGAACCCGGGTCTCTCGCACTGAGAGTCACCAGTGCTAACCACTGGGCCACCCATCCCACCCTTTGGTTCAGATTCCAGCATCCACAGTATTTTGCTTTTATTTCAACAAAAGCACTTTGCATTCTTATAGCTCCTTTAATGCTATAAAATATTCCAAAGTCCTTCACTGGAGCAAAATCAGGCAATTTGATTGTCTTACTGTCCTTACTGGGCAGGAGAGTAAAAGCTTGATAAAAGAGGCAGATTTGTAAAAGATTTCTAAGGGATAGATGGGAGTAAATTCTGGAGCTCTGGACCCAGGCAGATGAAGACACGGCTGACAATGGAGGGATGAAAGAAATGAGGGACGCAGAATTGAAAGAACGCTGAAACTTTGGATGGTTCCAGCGTTGGAGAATGTTAAAGATATCGGAAGGGGTGAGATCATTCAGAAAATTGAAGATGAGAATGAGAACTTTAAAATCAAGGCATTTCTGGACTGAATCCCAATGTCGGTCAGTGAGCACAGGATGCAGGGTCGACAGGCAGCCTGGAGTGAATAAGATCCAGTTTCATAATATGAGTGAGCATGGGGAAATAAATTTCTCTCTGTGCAACCACACTTTCATTCAGCAGTTAAACAGTTAATGTGTTCACCTTTTCAGTTATCAGATCCTGCAATGAAACATTATGAGCGGCACCGTAGCACAGTGGTTAGCACTGCTACTTCACAGCTCCAGGGACCTGGGTTCGATTCCTGGATTGGGTCACTGTCTGTGTGGAGTTTGCACATTCTTCTCGTGTCTGCGTAGGTTTTTTCCGGGTGCTCCAGTTTCCTCCCACACTCCAAATATGTGCCGGTTAGGTTGATTGGCCATGCTAAAATTGCCCCTTATTATCCTGAGATCCTTGGGTTAGCGGGTAAATATGTAGGGATATGGGGGTGGGATTGTGGTCGATGCAGACTCGATGGACCAAATGGCCTCTTTCTGCACTGTAGGGTTTCTATGATTCTATGATCTGACAACGGCTCTTAGTTTCAAAGTCCAACCATGAGAAAATCGATGGAGTTTTTAAACAGTTTCAGGGAGACACACAGTGATTCATTCCAGAGGCATGATTCCTATTGAACTGACTGTGTGACAGCAATTAATTACAAATTGTTTGTAACTAATTTTGTTCATAGTTCAAAGAGTTTTTAAACTGGCTCAATGATGTGTTTTCTAAATCGCACCTTCCAGTCGGAGGACGGAGACAGAATCAGAGTCGTTTCAGCACAGCAGGAACCATTCAACCCATCGAGATGTAATACAAATCTCAAATTACAGACATCAGATCCAATTACTGAACTGTGATTTGCTGAAAGAAAACCAGGAACAACATCCCGTTTGGTAGCAATGAGTTTACAAAGAGAAAACTAGCAGACTCCACACGGAAGGAAAGAATCTGCAGGTCAAGGTAAGATTTGTCTGCTCCTGTACTTTATGTATTTCTTTATTTTAAACCATTTTCTCAGTCAGACTATGTCACACGGGCTGCTGTAGCCATTCCCTTTCCTTGTGGTTTTGTACAGTGACTGAGCTGGAGCAGTGATGAAGATGATCTGTTTAACAGTGAGGCTCCCAGAATCAGACCACTCCTGTTCCACACCATTACTTTTCATTTTCAAGAGGGATGGAATGAGGTGAATCAGAGCATTCCCACATCCCAGTTCAGACCGGGCTGGGCCCTGGACCTTCCTCGATATGGGTTTTACCAGAACATTTGCTGTATCTTTTGGGGAAGGTTTCATTTTTGAATTTACAGGTAATTAATTTTAGGAGTTCTGGTGCCCTCAACATACATGAGTTTAGCTGCACAGTCTGCATCTCCCTGCTCCAACCAATTACTTTTGTAATGACAGCACGCTCAAGTGTTTGGCTAACAGTCAAAATATCAGATGAACACTGACATTTTGTAATGTTACAGATAGAAATTCACTGCACTGACTGAATTGGAAATGATAACCTTTCTAACCAGCCTTAAACATTGCTTCCAGCTGAATTGAGTGCAGACTTGTCAAACTGGTTCAATTGGTTTCTCTCTCCTATAAATGGAATCTCTAAATAATCTCATAACAGCTTTTACCAGAGGGTGAAACTGAGACACACGTTTTATAAACAGGCTCAGCTCAGATGGTCGGTGTCATTTCTACTGAGATAACCAGGAATTGGCTGCAGTGAACTGACAAAGGCAGGACCTGCACAGTGACAGCAAACCCGGTGTGATTGAGGTAGAGTGGCAATGTAGTTTCTGAACTGATTGTGAAGTATCCCTTTCTTCCTCACATTTAAATATGTTTCCTCCCAGGGAGATTATGCTCCTCAGCTCCCCACAGTGAATCCATCCTTTGTGGCAATAGCTATTATCTAACTGTGAGCTCCCGCAGTGAATCCATCCTTTGCAGTTATAGCTATTATCTAACTGTGAGCTCCCGCAGTGAATCCATCCTTTGTGGCTGTCGCTGTTATCTCACTGTGAGCTCAGGCAGTAACTGAGAAACAGTTTATTCAACAGTGGGACCCTCACAGCTCAACTTCTTTCTATTCCTCACCATCCCTCTCATTTTGAATCAGAGGTGATGCGATTAACCAGGGACAGGGTGCACAGGATCTCCACAGACAGAATGACGAGATTGTGGGAGGACCTTCTTGGGGCACAATGTGAGATAATACACTTTGGATTTAAAAGCGACAGATTTGAATCGAGTCGGACATTAATGACAGATGGTCATGCTGAGACTGATTCTTGATACAGAAATCAGTAAATGTTGGATTCAGTTTGAATAAGTTTTTACAGGTCGCTATAATGAGGTTAGTAGGAGCTCAGTGTGTTCCGCTTTGAATTACAGCCACAATGGCTCCAGATGGAGCTGAGCTGTATTGTTTGGTTAATACCTGAGATACAGGGACTGAGCTACTGATAGACTAGTTCAACTGGTTATATTTCTGAGACTAAATCAGCATTGGGTATAATTTAATATGCTGCCCCCATTTGTTGAATTACCTCAACTGATAATTCCTTCTCTGTAAGATCCTGTCAATTCCATTCATTAAAATGATAATAAATCCTGTTAAAGGAAAGAAAGCACTGTTCATGTTCTGAAGGATTGTGTGGTTAGGAAACAAATACCCATTCAGTAACACACAACGGGTTACTTGTGGTACCATCAGGATTGAATTGTGAGATCAAACAGTGCGTTAAACTGGGAGGGGATGGTTTGGGGAGCGGTTCAGAACAGAACCCGACATCCTTCAATGGAATTAGATCAATGATTGAAGGAAGAATACGCAGAGTAAGAAAACTTTAACCTTGTTCTCACAAAAAGCCAGTGCAGACATCGGAGCCTGCTCATTAACATAGAACATAGAACAGTACAGCACAGAACAGGCCCTTCAGCCCACTATGTTGTGCCGAGCTTTATCTGAAACCAAGATCAAGCTATCCCACTCCCTATCATCCTGGTGTGCTCCATGTGCCACTCCAATAACCGCTTAAATGTTCCTAAAGTGTCTGACTCCACTATCACTGCAGGCAGTCCATTCCACACCCCAACCACTCTCTGCGTAAAGAACCTACCTCTGATATCCTTCCTATATCTCCCACCATGAACCCTATAGTTATGCCCCCTTGTAATAGCTCCATCCACCCGAGGAAATAGTCTTTGAACGTTCACTCTATCTATCCCCTTCATCATTTTATAAACCTCTATTAAATCTCCCCGCAGCCTCCTCCGCTCCAGAGAGAACAGCCCTAGCTTCCTCAACCTTTCCTCATAAGACCTACCCTCCAAACCATGCAGCATCCTGGTAAATCTCCTCTGCACTCTTTCCAGCGCTTCCACATCCTTCTTATAGTGAGGTGACCAGAACTGCACACAATATTCCAAATGTGGTCTCACCAAGGTCCTGTACAGTTGCAGCATAACCCCAGGGCTCTTAAACTCCAATCCCCTGTTAATAAAAACTAACACACTATAGGCCTTCTTCACAGCTCTATCCACTTGAGTGGCAACCTTTAGAGATCTGTGGATATGGACCCCAAGATCTCTCTGTTCCTCCACAGTCTTCAGAACCCTACCTTTGGCCCTGTAATCCACATTTAAATTAGTCCTACCAAAATGAATCACCTCACATTTATCAGGGTTAAACTCCATTTGCCATTTTTCAGCGCAGCTTTGCATCCTATCTATGTCTCTTTGCAGCCTACAACAGCCCTCCACCTCATCCACTACTCCACTAATCTTGGTGTCATCAGCAAATTTACTGATCCACCCTTCAGCCCCTTCCTCGAAGTCATTAATAAAAATCACAAAGAGCAGAGGACCAAGCACTGATCCCTGTGGTACACCGCGAGCAACCTGCCTCCAGTCCGAAAATTGAATTTAAAACTATTTTAATATCCATGAAAATAAATAATATCAAGGTGTAGTAATCTTACCAAGGCAGGTTTTCCATCACCAAGCACCCATTTATTTACAGTGGCAGTTGAGTGCCATTCGACTGCTGTAGAGTGTAAATAGGCCCTGAGTCTACAACTGCTGGCCTGAGTGGAGCCAACTGTTTTCAAACCCCCACCGTGCCCGCTGATCTCCATCTGTGGCTCGTCGCTGGCAGTGGCCATGCCTGTGACTGGTACTGACGCCTGTACTGACACAGGTTCCCTATTCCGGTGATGGTTCATCTGTTTCCTGATTATCTTGACCTGCACTTGGACTTTGTACAACATGGGCCCGGTCTTTTCCATTACAATCTTGAGGACCCAATGGATGTCGCCCTTGAAGTTCCTCACATGGACTGGGCCACAGGTCTTAAATGCTCTTTCTGTTTGCACAGGATCCTGGTTCTTCTTCTGGGTCTTCAGTTGGGACTCCACCCTCCCTGCCAGGTTTGGGAAAAGTAAACTTTGTCTTGTTTGAAGCCTCCGTCCCATTAATAATTCCACTGCGGCAATTCCAGTTGTTGTATGAGAGGTTGGCATGTTGTTGAATAGAAATCGCACCAGTTTGGTCTCTATGGACACCGCAGGTTGCTTCTTAATGCCCAGATTAAAAGTCTGCACCATTTGATAATGGGTGATAGGGGGCTGTCCTAATGTGTTTGATGCCATTGGAAAGTATGAAGGTGTGAGAGTCGATGCTTGTGAAGGCAGTGCAATTGCCATTGTCAGAGAGCAGGATTTCAGGTATCCTGTGCGTGCTGAAACTTTGTCGTAGGTTCCCAGTGGTAGCCTGGGAAGTGGTGGAGTTCATCTGATGTATTTCCAACCATTTGGAATGTGCTTCGACCAGGATCAGAAACAGAGAGCCCAAAAAAGGCCCAGCGAAGTCTAACTGGACCGCACCCAGGGCCTAACAGACCACTCCCATGGATGTAGGGAGGCTGAGGGGCAGTTTTTGATTCTCCTGGTCCAACTCGCAGTGTTGAACCAAGTCAATAATACCCGTGTCAAGCCCAGGCCACCATACGTAGCTCCAGGCGAGCATTTCCATCTTTGAAATCTCGGGGGGCTGCGATATCTCGGAGGGCTGCGAAATCTCAGGGTCCTGCAAAATCGTGGGGTGCAGCGATATCCGGCGTGCTGCTAAATCTCGGCGTGCTGTGGTGTAATTCCATAAGGATCCGATATCATTCTGGGTGAGGGACAACTATGTGGAACCCACAGGATGATGCCATCCTCAACACTGAGTTTGTCTTTCCTTCTCCCAGTAGTGTATCATATCGTCTCAGGGCTGCCCACTGAATCGCCCACAGAGGATTATGCTTTGAATTCTCAGGGGACTGGGTCTTTTTGTGTCCAGTCCTGGGTCCCGGCAAAGGCATTGAGGTTAAGGGAAACCATCGCATGTCAAAGTAAGGTCCTATTTGGAGTCAAAATGAATTAGAGGACAAAAGTTACTGTTTAACCTCCAGCTGCATCGCCGCAACCCCCCACCCCCCCACCCCCACCCCACCCCACCCCAGCCCCCAGACCACCTTTGATATGGTCGGACATTCAGGGCCCAACAGGGAAGTTCAATTAGGAATAAACCTCCTGTAATAATTTACTAACCCCAGGATGGAATTCAATTCTATGGGGTTTGCTGGAGCAGTCGCGACCTGGCCTTCGCTTCCACCAAATGGACACTCTTGCCACCCACTCAATAGCCTGGGTGGGACAGCACGGTTGTTTGGAAGACACATTTGTCCCTTTTCATGCATTCCAAAAGCTCCAAAACTTGCCCTTGGATCTTTTCCAGGTTCGCAAAGAGCTCATGTCCCTAAGTTCCTGTGTTGTCCATGTACGCTGCCACCTGAGATTGTGGGGCTGGGTCAGCGGGGGGGGGCGGGGCTGGGTCAGCAGGGGGCGGGACTGGGTCAGCGGGGGGGGGGGGAGGGCTGGGTCAGCGGGGGGGCGGGACTGGGTCAGCGGGGAGGGCTGGGTCAGCGGGGGGGCGGGACTGGGTCAGCGGGGGGGGGGAGGGCTGGGTCAGCGGGGGGGCGGGGCTGGGTCAGCAGGGGGCGGGACTGGGTCAGCAGGGGGCGGGGCTGGGTCAGCAGGGGGCGGGGCTGGGTCAGCGGGGGGGAGGGCTGGGTCAGCGGGGGGGAGGGCTGGGTCAGCGGGGGGGAGGGCTGGGTCAGCGGGGGGGAGGGCTGGGTCAGCAGAGGGGGCGGGGCTGTGTCAGCAGGGGGCGGGGCTGGGTCAGCAGGGGGCGGGGCTGGGTCAGCAGAGGGGGCGGGGCTGGGTCAGCAGGGGGCGGGGTTGGGTCAGCAGGGGGTGGGGCTGGGTCAGCAGAGGGGGCTGGGCTGGGTCAGCAGGGGGTGGGGCTGGGTCAGCGGGGGGCAGGGTCAGCAGGGGGCGGGGCTGGGTCAGCGGGGGGCGGGGCTGGGTCAGCGGGGGGCGGGGCTGGGTCAGCGGGGGGCGGGGCTGGGTCAGCGGGGGGGCGGGGCTGGGTCAGCAGGGGGCGGGGCTGGGTGAGCAGGGAGCGGGGCTGGGTGAGCAGGGGGCGGCAGGGGGCGGGGTTGTGTTGGCAGGGGGCGGGGCTAGGACTGCAGGGGGCCGGGCTGGGACTGCAGGGGGCGGGGCCGCTTTGGCAGGGGGCAGGGCTGGGTCGGCAGGGGGCGGGACCAGGTCGGCGGGGGGCGAGGCTGAGTCAGGGTGTGAGGCCGGGTCGGCGGAGGGCGGGGCTGGTGTGTGGGGCCGGGTCGATGAGCTGACTCACTTTTACATTTCCACAACAGTGTAAGGAGAGGACAGAGACTGAGTTTGAATGGGTTACAACTATCGGGCAAGACAGTGACACAAATAGAGAAAATGCAACAATTTGCATTTGTATAGCACCTTTACCGTAAATGTTATGTCACCAGTGGCTGTGTGTAGAAGGGCAGTACTTTCCCATAATATTCTGCAGTGTATTGACTGGGTCCACTGCCAAGATGCCCACTGCAGTCAACCTGGAAACCACATGGCAGACTGAAGGAGCATCCCTATCAGGAATCAGTGCAATGAGGATTAGCTGTGTTGCCTTGCTGGACTATATATGCAGAGCACTGAGTCTTGCTAAAGATGTGGAGATGCCGGCGTTGGACTGGGGTAAACACAGTAAGAAGTTTAACAACACCAGGTTAAAGTCCAACAGGGGGAATTCAATTCTATGGGGTTTGTTGGAGCAGGCGCGACCTGGCCTTCGCTTCCACCAGATGGACACTCTTGCCACCCACTCAATAGCCTGGGTGCTCCAACAAACCCCATAGAATTGAATTCCCCCTGTTGGACTTTAACCTGGTGTTGTTAAACTTCTTACTGTGTTTACCCCAGTCCAACGCCGGCATCTCCACGTCTTTAGCAAGACTCAGTGCTCTGCTTATATAGTCCAGGCTATTATAGTCCAGCTTATATATTCCCCAAATAAACCTGTTGGACTTTAACCTGGTGTTGTTAAACTTCTATCTTGCTAAAGAGGCAGGAGACTGAGTGAATGTGAGGATGGTGCCTGGGAGAGTGAAGAATTTGCTGTGAGCGGAATGTGTTTTGTTGTTGACCTTGGACTATGTGAAAACCCTCATTTGGGTTAAACTTTGATCTGTATGAGAATCCGCTCTGGTAATCTGATTGTCCATCTTTTACACGGTGTTGAGTCTTTCCCTGGGAATTGATAAGCTGTCCAAGTTTAAATAAGGGTATATTTCGCAGTATTTTACAACCTGGCTCGGGCGAGATTCCGATTCCGGGGCGGGCGAGGCAGTAAAACTCCGGCCATTGTGGGTAAAGTTCGGGTCAAAGACGAGCTCGGTGTTTATTTCCTTTCTTTTCTGTTTTGCTGAGTATCTGAATTCCTTTCAATAAATGTTCATATTTATTATTGGATGTTGATAACTGTGTGAGTTGTTGAAATGAGTGAACTCCACTCTGCCGATCACAATCCCCACTCTCTTTAGACATCAGAGTAGTAAAATGTTCCAAGTCAGTTTCCAAGAGAAAATTCAATGGGAAGCAACGGCCCCGGGACAATTAAAGGAGCAGCTGGGCAGGTGACCAATTTTGGTCATTTTGTTCATCTTTTTAAGGCAAACCTGGGAGGAGGAGGGAAAGGAAAAGCGGCCGAGAGTTTTAGGGAGTGAATTCCAGAGCTCAGGATTTGGTCTCAGTTGTTGACAAATTATCCTCAACATGTCAGATTGGGGAAGTTGGAGGGCAGAGATGTCGCTGGCTTGCAGGGCTGATGAAGCTTACTGTTGTATATTGATAGTATTTTAGTTGTTCCTTATCAGCAGCCTTGCAGCTGAACAAGGGCACTTTAAGTGAGGGATTGCATGACGTCATTGGGATGATCCTGTCTGTCGTTTGCATAGGTAACTGGGCAGTGCAACATTACACCCTATAGTGTTAACTATTCCTGAATAAAGCTCTGAAGTGTTACCCAAACTCGAAACGTTGGCTCTATTCTCTCTCCACAGATGCTGTCAGACCTGCTGAGATTTTCCAGCATTTTCTGTTGATATGGCGTGAATAGGAATGGATGGGCCATGGAGAGATTTGAGCATTTAAAATTGAAATGTTGTCAGGCTGTCAATCGGTGTCAGTGGTGTATAAAGGTGAAGGGAATGAGACTTAGTGCGAGTTAGGATTCAGGAAGCAGAGTTTCAGAGCAGTGAGACTGTAGAGCTCGATATCAGCAGCTTACATGTGGAACCTGCTTCCAGGTTGATGAGAAATAGAAGAGGGCCAATGATAAAGATAATGGTGCGGGAGAGACCAGTGTTACTGATTCACTGGATGGAAAGTAACAGGTAAGAATTGAACCAAGAGCCTTTGATGCATTTCTACTCAGCTGGACGACAAGAGGCAGGAGTTGGAGAAGGTTGACATGGCCAAGCATGTTAAGGGCTGCAGACGGGTGAATGAAGATACTTCATTGACTTTTGTCAGAGTCGGATAGGATAGTATTTGTGATTTTAAGAGGAGTGGTGGCATTGTGACAGGGTATAAACATGACTGCGTGGTGCTATTGCAAAAATGGCCATGGATTTGGGAGGTAACAACATGTTCAATGAGTTTGAAGAGGGAAGTGGAAACTGGAGATGGGACAGTGGCTTGTCAGGGTGAAGGGTGGAGTTTTCAAGGAATCTGATGAGAACGACTGGTATTTTGTGAAACTGCTGTCAAATCTCAGAGTTTTCAAAGTTTATTTATTATTGTCTCAAGTAGGCTTACGTTACATTGTAATGAAGTTACTGTGAAAGTCCCCTAGTCAGCACAAATCTTTCTGAATGTGTAAGGAAACCGGAGCATCTGGAGGAAACCCTTGCAGATGCTGGGAGAACATAGAATCCCAATAGTGTAGAAAGGAGGCCATTCGGCCCATCGACAATAATCCCACCCTGGCCCTATCCCCATAGCCTCACATATTTCCCCTGCTAATCCTCCTGACACTATGGGGCAATTTAGCATGGCAATCTGCCTAACCCGGACATCTTTCGGACTGTGTGAGGAAACTGGAGCACCCGGAGGAAACCCACACAGACACGGGGAGAATGTGTAAACTCCACACTGTCACCCGAGGTTGGAACTGAACCCGGGTCCCTGGCGCTGTGAGCACTGTGCCACCGTGCCGTCCAGGCAGCCGTAAATTGTACCGATTTACAGGTTCTCAATAAATCTATCCTGCGCATCTTTGGAGTGCAGACGGTGCAGTGACCCAAGCCAGGAATTGAACCCGGGTCCCTGGTGCTGTGAGGCAGCAGTGCTAACCACTGCGCCGCTAAGACTACTACTAATATTGCGGTAACATGTGAGATTGTAATATTCTGAAATATATCTTACACACCAGTAAAGATCTCAGCCCTCTGCTTCTGATTTTGTATTAACATCTGACCCTGACATTGATATTATCCTCATTACAGAGTCTCAGAATCCGGAAACATCTGTCAATATCATGGCTGAAGGTTCAAACAAGGGAGAATATCCAATGTCTTCAACAAGAATTGGCATGGACACAGGTAGGATCACAAAAAAATACAAATATCATTCCTATCCTGCCTGCAGCTCACACCGGAAGAGGGAACGGGACAGGGACTGAGTAGAAAGTTGGAGTGAGTGACCATCTGGAGCAGGTTTAACCAAGGTTTGGCCCGGGGGCTGGGTGTGACCCGTGAAGCTCCTCTACATGGTCCCAGAGAACATTTTCAAATTATTGTCAAACAACTGAGTTCCAATTCAAATTCAGAGCTTGTTTCTCTACTCCATTTGCTGCTGATAGGCCGACTAGTGAGAGCATCAGCAGCTAACGAAGGAGAGAAACAATCTATGATTGGTGGAGCAGTGAACAGTGTGCTGAAGGCTGGTGTTGGGCAGGCGCGGCGGGGCCGGGTGGATAAACTCACTGAGCTATTCGTGTTTAGAAATCCACATTCCCATCTATCCTCAATAACACTTGGCTCACTTGCATCACAAAAATTCATCCACCTCCGATTTAAAGTATTTAATTACCCGCCACCTCCAACCTCTTCTGAGGCAGAGAGTTCCAGAGGGCCACATCAGCTCTGAGTGAAAAAATCTCTTAATCTTTGACCTAAAAAGGCAGATCCTAATGATAAAACAGTGCCCCCGAGTTCTGGACTTCCCCACAAGATTCAAAATCCTTTTCATGTCCTTGTTGTGAATATTGTTCAGCATCTTAAATACTTCAGTTAAGTCACTGCTCACTTTTCTGAACTCTGGTGGAAACAATCCCAGTTTATGCAACGTTTCTTCATAACACAACCTGCTCATTCTGGGAATCACCTCTTCTGAATCGCCTCGAATGCATTTACATCCTTTCCTTAAATAAGGAGCCCAAAAACCGCATGCAATTTTCGAGATGTGGTCTTACCAATGCCCTGTATGACTAAGGCATAATATCCTTTTGGAGTTAAATTCCCTTCGTAATGAAGGAGAACATTCCATTAGCCTTCATTATTTGCTGCACGTGCATATTAACTTCTTGTAACTCATGTCTGCAGCTCTGAATTTTGCAACCGTTCTCCTGTTTAATAATACTCTGCTTTCTTATTCTTCCTGCCAAAACAAACAACTCCGCATTTTCCCACATAATACTCCACCTGCCAGATGTTCCCCACTCACTCAATTATACGCAACCTCCTTTGGTGGAATTTTCCCGTGCTGCCTGCCACAGGAATCGGAGCAGGCAGGACATGGATCATGCAAAGGTCCATTGAACTCAGGCGGGATTTTCCGGCATTGGGGCGAGCATGGCAGGAAAATCCTTCACAACATACTTTCCCACCAATCTTTGTCTCTTCTGTAAATTTAGCCGTGATGCCTTCACTTCATTTATTGCATGATCTGAATTGTATCAAGTTGAGGCCCCAGAACAGACCCCTGCGGGACTCCACTTGTCTCATCCTGCCAATCAGAAAAACACCCATTCATAAATATTCTATGTTTTCTGCCAGCCAATCTTCTGTCAATACTAATATGTTACCCCCTAAACTGTGAGCTTTTATTTTCTGCGAAGCATTGACATGACACCTTCGCAAATGGCCTCTGGAAATCCAAGTGCAGCGTGTCTGCAGGCTCTGCTTTATCTAAAGAGCACATTACTCCTTCATAGAATTCCAATGAATCAGCTCAACACAACTTCCTTTGCACAAAACCACAAAATTTCCTTGAATTTTTCAAGTACCCGGCTACAATCTTCTTAATGATCCATTTGTACACCTTACCCACAACAGGCGTCAAACTAGCTGGCCTATCGTTTCCTGTTTTCTGCCTCCATCTTTTATTGAATACACAGGTTAAATTTACTGGTCCTTCACCCTGATGGAAACTTTCCAGAAGCTAGGGAATTGTAGGAAATTAACAGCAGCACATCTACTACCTCATTAGCCTCCTCTTTAAGATCCTGGGATGAAATCCATCAGGACCTGGAAAGTTGTCAGTCCATAGTTCCTGCAGTTTGCTCAGTACCAATCCTCCTAGTGACTGTAACTTCATCAAGTTCCGCTCTCTGTTCAACCTCTTGATTTAAAGCTGTTACTGAATGGTTTTCATACCCTCCAGAGTGAAGAAAACAGCAAAATATTTGTTCACTTCATCTGCTATTTCATTATTATCTTCTATTATCTCCCAATTCTCACTTTACACAGGACCAGCACCCACAGTACCTGCTCTTTTCTTACTTAAATAATTATAAAAACTCTTGCTGACTGTTTTCACTGTCTTTAATCTGCTATCTGTTTAAGTTTAGAATAAAAGTCTCAGACCCACTGTTCTCCCTGAAACTGGCACTGGGCAGGAAACGTTCTTTTGCACTCTTGCTCTTTGCATCAGTGAACAGTGTCAATCCCCCTCACTATATTCTCCTGGAACAAAGTGTCAATCCCCCTCACGGTATTCTCCTGGAACAAAGTGTCAATCCCCCTCACTATATTCTCCTGGAACAAAGTGTCAGTCCCCCTCACTATAGTCTCCCGGAACAAAGTGTCAATCCCCCTCACTATAATCTCCTGGAACAAAGTGTCAATCCCCCTCACTATATTCTCCTGGAACAAAGTGTCAATCGCCCTCACTATATTCTCCTGGAACAAAGTGTCAATCGCCCTCGCTATATTCTCCTGGAATAAAGCATCAATCGCCCTCACTATATTCTCCTGG
Source organism: Mustelus asterias (assembly GCF_964213995.1). Lineage (NCBI taxonomy): Eukaryota > Metazoa > Chordata > Chondrichthyes > Carcharhiniformes > Triakidae > Mustelus > Mustelus asterias. Next base: position 157,789 of record NW_027590104.1, read on the forward strand.
AACAAAGTGTCAATCGCCCTCACTATAATCTCCAGGAACAAAGTGTCAATCCCCCTCGCTATATTCTCCTGGAACAATGTGTCAATCCCCCTCACTATAATCTCCTGGAACAAAGTGTCAATCCCCCTCACTATATTCTCCTGGAACAAAGTGTCAATCCCCCTCACTATAATCTCCTGGAACAAAGTGTCAATCCCCCTGACTATATTCTCCTGGAACAAAGTGTCAACCCCCCTCACTATAATCTCCTGGAACAAAGTGTCAATCCCCCTCACTATAATCTCCTGGAACAAAGTGTCAATCCCCCTGACTATATTCTCCTGGAACAAAGTGTCAATCCCCCTCACTATATTCTCCTGGAACAAAGTGTCAATCCCCCTCACTATAATCTCCTGGAACAAAGTGTCAATCCCCCTGACTATATTCTCCTGGAACAAAGTGTCAATCCCCCTCACTATAATCTCCTGGAACAATGTGTCAATCCCCTCGCTATATTCTCCTGGAACAAAGTGTCAATCCCCCTGACTATATTCTCCTGGAACAAAGTGTCAATCCCCCTCACTATATTCTCCTGGAACAAAGTGTCAATCCCCCTCACTATAATCTCCTGGAACAAAGTGTCAATCCCCCTCACTATATTCTCCTGGAACAAAGTGTCAATCCCCCTCACTATAATCTCCTGGAACAAAGTGTCAATCCCCTCGCTATATTCTCCTGGAACAAAGTGTCAATCGCCCTCACTATAATCTCCAGGAACAAAGTGTCAATCCCCCTCACTATAATCTCCTGGAACAAAGTGTCAATCCCCCTCACTATATTCTCCTGGAACAAAGTGTCAATCCCCCTCACTATAATCTCCTGGAACAAAGTGTCAATCCCCCTCGCTATATTCTCCTGGAACAAAGTGTCCAGCTATTTATTTCTCTGCCTGATGGTGCACGTTGCCTGCAGTTCGGCTTCCAGATCAATAATCCTGATCCGGATTTCCTCCAGCTGCTTACACTTTCTGCAGACATGTTTGTCAGGAATCGCCAATCCACCGAATCCGCACATTTCTGGAGTGTCGGAGGAAATCGGAGCACCTGGAGAAAACCCACGCAGACAGGGGGGGAATGTGCAAACTCCACACAGGCAGTGACCCAAGCCAGGATTTGAACCCGGGACCCTGGCGCTGTGAGGCAGCAGTGCTTGCCGCTGTACCACTGTGCCACAGGAGTTCCAGGATTTTGACCAAGTAACAGGGAGTGAGGCAGGCTATAATTCCAAGTCAGGATATATAGCTTGGAGGGGACCTTCAGGTGGTGTGTTCCCAGGCCTCCGCTGCCATACCAGGTGATCAAGGTCGTGGTTTTGGAAAATGCTATCTAAAGATATGGAACAGTGATTAGCATTGCTAACACAGCGCCACAGACCCAAGTTCGATTACAGCCTTGGGTGACTGTGCGGAGGTTGCATGTTGTCCCCGTGTATGTGTGGGTTTCCTCTGGATGTTCTGGTTTCATCCCACACTCCAAAGATGTGCTGGTTGGGTAGATTTGTCATGTTAAATTGCACCTCAGTATCCAAAGATATTTAGGTTAGATGGATTAGATGTGTGAGATGACAGGGATAGGGCAGGGCAGTCGTCCAAGGGAGTATGCTCTTGTGAAGAGTTAGTGCAGACTCAATGGGTTGAATAAGCTCCTTCTGTGCTGTTGGGGTTCTATGGTTCGATGGATCATTGGTGAGTTGCTGCAACACATCTTGTGGATGCCACATGTTGCTTTGGTTGAGGAGGGAATGCATGTGCTTCGATTCTCTCTTGTTAGACATCATAATTCCTTGGCACTTGTGTGGCACAAATGTTACATGCCACCTCCACTTGGCAGCCAATTCAGCATTACCATCATTGGCCATTATTGATATTTTGGGGATTGTTTTTCACCAGGGTGACCAACCATCCCAGATTTTTGGGACCGTCTTATGTATGAACCCTGTGTCTCTGGGCTGTCTCTTGCTCGGAAGCTTGTTGTCCTGTAACTTGTGTTTCAAATTCAGCACATGCATTGTGTGTGTTAGCCGAGGTGCAGCCCTTCTGGCAGGTAGCTCTGACACGTCTGGGAGTGACCTCCCCATCCCCCTACACCTGCCCCAGCACGAGAGATTTGGAAGCACCCTCTCCCCACCTCCTCCACCCTCATTCTGATACCAAAGCTATTTCCTTACCTCATAGTTGGTCACCTTGACCAGAAACTGATCAGCTATATAAATGCTGTAGCAACAAGAGCAGGTTGGAGGCTGCGCATTCTGCGGAAAGTTAGTCAGCTTCTGTCTCCTTCGAGTCAACAATCCACAAAGTACAATGTTTTAAAAAAGTTTTTCTTTGTGTCATAAGTCAGCTTACATTAACACTGCAATGAAGTTACTGTGAAAATTCCCTGCTCGCCACAGTCTGGCATCTGTTCAGGTACACTGAGGGACAATGTAGCATGGACAATGCACCTAACCAGCACGTCTTTCAGACTGTGGGAGGAAATCGAAGCACCCAGAAGAAACGCACACAGACACGGGGAGAACGTGCAGACTCCGAACGTGCAGACTCCGCACAATCACCCAAGCTGGGAATCGAACCTGGGTCCCTGGCACTGTGATGCAGGAGTGCTCTCCACTGTGTTGCCCAAGTAAGGTGTAATGGAAAACTTGCAACTTGCCTGATAACTGTGACTTCACAAGCACACAAGAAGTTCTACACCACTTAGGAGAATGTAGCCCACCTGATCAGCAGCCCATCCACCACAGAAGTGCCTTTGCCACCAATGCACAAAGATAGCAATATGCATCATTTACAGGATGGACTGCAGCAACTCACCAAATCGCCTTTAACAACAATTTCCAATCCTGCGATTTCTGCCCAACCAGAAAGACAATGACAGCAGAAAGATGGGAAGATCACTCTCACTAATTACAGACTCCCTCCAATCCACACAACACCCTCACTTCGAAGAAGACCTTCACTGTCACTGGATAGAGAGCCTGTCAATACCTTTCGAGCAGCACTGAGTGTACAGACACCAGGAACATTGCAGCGGTTCAAGAAAGTGTCTCACCAGCTTTCCAATGGCAATTAAGGATTCACAACAAACTGCCCTTGCCAGGAACCCTCACATCCAGTGACTGATTTTTTAAAATATTGAATTTATTTTTGAAATTGGTAGTCTCTTGTGAACCATGGGTACTAATGGGTCTGGGGCAAAGGTGGTTATTGGGAGTCAGGTCAAATATGTTATTGCTGAATGTTTCTGTATTCCCACAGGTGTTTGATACTGTGGCTCACGAGCCTTCAGTTGCTTCCTGTCAAGGGAAGTTTCATTGACAGAAATGTGTTTATTTTTCTCCATTTGTGTTTACAGATCCGAACTCCGCAATCACTCAGTTCCTGACAAAGTGTGATGATTACCAACTGTTCCAGCTGACAAAATTCTACCGGGATAGGCTGGAGCAGGCGATTGAAGGAGGAGTGGATGGGGTCAGCTTATCGTTAACATACGAGAGGATTTTCACTGGACAAGAACATCGGGTAAGTGGGAGGGATGAGTTCAGGATGTATTAACAAATGATGACGAAAGAGCTGGTTCTGTCTACATCATCTTCTAGCAGACAAGGAATCAGATGCTGCACTGATAATGAAGTTATTGACCAGTACAAATCCTGTTATTAGTCTGCACCAGACTCAGGCATGAGATGAGGATGGCCTCAAGGGTGGACAGCTTTGGGAACCTAAAGCCACCAGTTTCTTCTCAGCATGCACAACTTACCCCACACGGGTACAACAGCAGAGTGGCTATGTTACTGGATGAACAAACTGAGATCTTAACTCCTAATCCAGAGACGCAAAGTTCAATCTCATTGTTTGAGAATTTAGAACATAGAACGTAGAAAAAATAATACAGCACAAACAGGCCCTTCGGCCCACAAGTTGCGCCGGTCATGTCCCTACCTACCTAGGCTTATATATAGGCTTACCTATGACCCTCAATCCTATTAAGTCCCATGTACTCATCCAGAAGTCTCTTAAAATACCCTATCGAGTTTGCCTCCACCACCACTGACGGCAGCCGATTCCACTCACCCACCACCCTCTGAGTGAAAAACTTACCCCTGACATCTCCTCTGTACCTACTCCCCAGCACCTTAAATCTGTGTCCTCTCGTAGCAGCCATTTCAGCCCTGGGAAAAAGCCTCCGAGAATCCACCCGATCTATACCTCTCAACATCTTGTACACCTCTGTCAGGTCACCTCTCATCCTTCGTCTCTCCAAGGAGAAAAGACCGAGCTCCCTCAGCCTATCCTCATAAGGCATACCAACCAATCCAGGCAACATCCTTGTAAATCTTCTCTGCACCCTTTCAATCTTTTCCACATCCCTCCTGTCATGAGGCGACCAGAACTGAGCACAGTACTCCAAGTGGGGTCTGACGAGCGTCTTATAAAGCTGCATCATTATCTCCCGACTCCGAAACTAAATCCTCGATTGATGAAGGCCAGCACACCATACGCCTTCTTAACCACCTCCTCTACCTGCGAGGCCGATTTAAGAGTCCTATGGACCCGGACCCCAAGGTCCTTCTGATCCTCTACACTGCTAAGAGTCTTACCCTTGATATTATACACTTTCATCCCATTTGACCTGCCAAAATTGACCACTACAGATTTATCCAGGTTGAACTCCATCTGCCACTTCTCCGCCCAGTTTTGCATCCTATCTATGTCACGCTGCAGCTTCTGACATCCCCCCAACCTATCCACAACACCACCAACCTTCGTGTCGTCGGCAAACTTACCAACCCACCCCCCCATTTCCTCATCCAGGTCATTTATGAAAATGACAAACAGCAAGGGTCCCAGAACAGATCCCTGGGGCACTCTAGTGGTGACCCACCTCCATTCTGAAAAAGACCCGTCTAAAACCACTCTCTGCCTTCTGCAGGCAAGCCAGTTGTGAATCCACAAGGCAACAGCCCCTTGGATCCCATGCCCTCTCACTTTCTCGTGAAGTCTTGCATGGGGGACCTTATCGAACGCCTTGCTGAAGTTCATGTAGACCACATCTACCGCTTTTCCTTCGTCAAAGTGTTTAGTCACATTTTCAAAGAACTCCACCAGGCTCGTAAGGCACGATTTGCCTTTGACAAAGCCGTGCAAGCTACTTTTGAGCATACTAAACTTCTCTAAATGTTCATAAATCCTGTCCCTCAGGATCGTCTCCAACAACTTACCAACCACTGAGGTTAGACTCACCGGTCGGTAATTTCCTGGGCTATCACTATTCCCTTTCTTGAATATAGGAACCACATCCGCAATCCTCCAATCCTCCGGAACCTCTCCCGTCTCCATCGACGACACAAAGATCATCACCAGAGGCTCTACAATCTCTTCCCGCGCCTCCCACAGTAACCTGGGGTACATCCCATCCGGTCCCGGCGACTTATCTATCTTGATGCTATTCAAAATTTCCAACACATCCTCTTTCTTAATGTCCACATACTCAATCTTTTCAGTCTGCCTCAATCCTGTGGTACAACGACCCAGGTCTTTTTCCACCGTGAATGCTGAGGAAAAGTATTCATTAAGCACCTCTGCTATTTCTTCCGGTTCTGTACAGACTTTCTCACCTTCACCTTTTATAGGTACTATTCCTTCACATCTCATCCTTTTACTCTTCACATATTTATAGAACACCTGAGGGTTCTCCTTAATCTTACCTGCCAATCCTTCTCCTGACCCCTTCTGGCTCTCCTAATTTCTTTCTTAAGTCCCTTCCTACAAGCCGTCTACTCATCTAGATCCCCATCATCGCCTAGCTCTCTGATCCTTTTGTATACTTACCTTTTCTTTCTCACTGGGTTCAGCGCAGCTTTTGTGCACCACGGTTCCCGTAACCTACCAACACCTCCCTGTCTCATCGGAACGTTGTCATGCAGAACTCCAGACAAACATTCCTTGAAAATCTGTCACCTTACTTCCTTGAGAATGCCTCCTTCCAATTTACGCCTCTAATCTCCTGCCTGATGGCTTCATATTTCCCCTTACTCCAGAATGAACTAAGCTAATTAAATAAGATTAGACTGTCTACAAAACCAATCTGCTTCACTAAGGGAAGGAGACATGCTGCCCTTACTCAGCCTGGCCTGTATGTGGCTCCAGACACACAGTAACACAGTTGACTCTTCACTGACCTCTGAAAAGGTCTAGAAAACAAGGCAAACTAACTACAGTCAGGTATAATAAACTAAACTGGGTGCACCACGCTGGACTGGATTCGCTAACATGGCCCAGTCGACCCTGCAAAGTCCTCACTAACATTTATGGACTTTCAGCACATTTTGCAGAACCCATTCCACAGATATGTGAAGCTATAACCTGCCATCAATATGATCCTGTAACTATGATGATCAAACAAGGTCCCAGACTCCTCCCCTACTGTTCCTGGATCTGTATGTTCCCACCAGATGGATCTGCCAGAAATTACAGCCCAGTGGTATTGTATAAACGTGGAGAGTCCTCAATATTATCTTTGGACCCCACAAAATCTTATGTCCTGAGGTCAAATATAGACAAGAAAACCTCCTCCTGATCACTGCCTTCCTTCAGTTGATGAAAATGGACTTTTCCATGTCAATATGATTAAAAAAAGAACAGGCACAAAATTTACTCATGGGGCTGGCAGGGCACGGCGGTGGAGAGGGGGCTTAATTTCTCCAGTCAAGCCTGTCTCAGTAGCACGATTACTGACTGAACTTCCCAAGTTTTGAAAGTCAGATCAGCCAGAATGAGCTTGTGGCTCTTGGCAAGTGAACGTGGAAAATCCTAGTTTTGTTCTCATCCATCTGACAGTCGCAAATGCACCAATCCATGACAGTATCAGTAAGACTTACCGCACAGTCCTTGGTGGAGATGAAGTACTGTCTTCAAACTGACAAGTGGTTCTGCTGTTTGCGATGTTATCCCCGTGCTAAATGTAATAGATATTGAATAGATCGACTGTTTCTAAACTGACAGTTGGCCATCAGTCACAGTATTGTATTTCCCCACAATCTATTAGATAATAGCATGGCACACTCACACACCACCATTACAATCAAACCAGAGGCTCGGTCCTGGTTCAATGAGTTGCGTTGGAGAGCATTGCAGGAACAGCATCAGGAATATATAAAAATGATGTGGCAACCTGGTGAATCTACAACTAGCCACAATGGTATAGAGAGAGAAGCAACTTGAGCCTCAACTAACAGCATAAAGCTTTGCAGTCCTGCCATGTCAGTCATATGATGTTAGATAATTAGACAACAAATGTGTAGGGGGGATTCCACAAACATTAACATCAGAAACAGCAGATCCCAGCTCGTGGCTGACAAGACTGAAGCATCCACAACCACCCTCAGCCATAAGTGTTCACTGATAATTCATCTCAGCCTCCTCCTGAGATCCCCATCATCACAGAAACTGGTCTTCAGCCAAATGAATTCCCTCCACATGATATAAAGGAATGACTGAGGGCATGATGTGCAGAGACACCGACAGCATCCTGGCTGTAATGCTGTAGGTTCGTGCTCCAGGACTAGTCACACTGTGAGCCAAGCTGTTCACCCCAGCTAAAGCATTGGCATTTACCCACCAATATGGAAAAAAATCCCAGGAAAGTCCATGGTAAAAAGAGCAAATGCAATCGAGTTATTACCATTTTATTCGTCTACTTACAGTTATCAAAACAATGGAAGGTATATCGACAGTGTTTTGAAGTGGTATTTGCTCAGCAATTACCTGCTCGCAGATACTGAGTTTGCACTCTGCTCCAGAGCTCCTTTGGTTCAGACATGGTTAAAAGAATTACAGAGGAGAGGTGATAGTGCCGATCGTTCACATCAAGACAGCGTTTTAAATTGTGTAGCATCAAAGAGTTTTGGAAAAATTGGACTCAGTGGAAAACAGCAATCATATCACCCCTCAAACTTTTATTTTCCAGTGAGGACATGTTCACTTTACACACTGGCTCCCACTCACCCCCACCATTGTCTCACAGGTTCGAGTTGTTCCCATCTGAAGCTACAATAAGCTTGTTGTACTGAGGGAAACACAACTGAATGTAATATTCTGAATGTGATCACACCAATGTTTTTAGGAAGGCACAGGAGTATCTCAGTTTCTTGGTTCAATGTTACCCTTTTAATACATCGCAACATTAAGTTTACTCCCAAAGTAACACAGAGAATGGCATTAATAATCATTTAATTTCAGAATTTTATAGAATAGAAGCTGGAAAAAAGGACACAATGTGGATAACACTGCGAATATTGTGAATCTGAAACAATATGGAAAGGTGACAATAGATCTGTCGGTATCTGTACAAAGAACAGGGGAACAGTTCAGGTTTAACTCTCATGTGGACTGGCAGAAAAAAGGCAAGAGTTTGAGTGGGACTGGAGAGACCAGAGGAAAAAGTCAGGATGTAGCGGAAAAGGAGTGAACTGTTCAGTATTGCTGTAACAAAAGCTGGTCTAGCCAGCGATGCCCACATCATTGTCTGTTTCCCTCACAGACTCCATCTCCAAACCACTTGATTGTATTCCTCTCCCAGCCTCTGACTGAGACCTAGCCAGACTATCTGTGATTTCAGCATTCAGTATCAAGCAGAACTCCATTTCCTGCACAATTGCCAGTGCAGAAATATCCTTATTGTCTGCACGTAACACTGCAAGTCTGTACCCCTACCTCAGCACAGCGCCTGCTGAATCCTGTTCCATGTCTTTGTTCACCCCAGATTCAGCTGTTCCAATGTTCTGCTACATTGCGTCTTATCTTCAGCTACTCAGATTCTGCTGCCTTTACTGTGCTCCCACTAGACTCCAGATAACACTGTGTGCTCATAAACCTGTAATGGCCCCCAGTCCTCAGATGCCTTTGCTTTAAAATGTCCATTCTTCTATTTGACCTGAGTCAATGAATTTGAACCTTTCCTTTCTTGTAAACTCCAGTCTGAAATTCTCCATTGCTCTGACTCTGACATTCTGCGGCAGGCTCTCCTTCACACCCCGCAATAGTAGCTAAATATTATCTGTCAAAAATTATCTAACTCCTCAATCGTCCTTACTGAGCTTTCATACGTACTAGTATTTTTTTTTAAAGTTCTGTCTCTGGCATTTGAATTACTGTGCAGAAATGATTAAGTGATTAGATTTTTCGCCATTATTATTAGCTCATTTCCCTGACATAAAGCATCAGTCGGTATTTGGATTACTCAATGGTACTTTATCAGTCAAATTTCATTTTAAAATTCCTGCTACTTAAATAACTTGATGATCAGAATAATCATTTTTCTGCCATCTGAGTTCTGATTTGCCGCTGTTTTATTTGCATACACATGGGGAACAGGGATAGACCATTTAGTTCCTCGATACTGTCCCGCTGTTAAATAACATTGCGGCTTATTTAATAGTACCCTCAAATCTGCATTCCCCCCCCATTCCCTATAACATATCAGCCCCTTGATATCAAAAGTCCATCTACCTCTCTCTTAGAAACATTCAAAGACTCTGCTTCCACCATTTTTTTCAGGAAGAGGGTTCCAAAGACTCTTGACCATCTCAGAGAAAATAGACTTTTCCTCATCACCTCCGGATTTCTGAGTAAATCACACAGTGAGGCAGCAGGATTGAGGTTTCAGAGAAAAGTGGGTCAAATTATTCATCATGAACCTGATATCATGGCAGACACTGAGAGACAAGCAAACAATTACATTAAAATGCTGCAGATTCTCAGTGATCCCTCACTCTCTGCAAATATATTTTTGATTCTAGTTCAGTTGATTCACATTTGTTTATCGTTAATGACTGCAATGAGATGTGAAGATAATTTTCAGTCCGTGTTCGTTATGGATCAGGACCCGGCCCAGTGACTGATTTCTGAGCTGAAAGCAACTGGGAAATCCCATCACTGAGCAGGTCCTTTCCATCCCATTCTCAGTGTTTATCTTTCACTCTGCGTCTCATTATTCTTCATTACTATTCTTCATAGAAAGTCACTGAGCTCGTGGATAAGGGAAACCGGGTAGACAGTTCCAAACTTCTGCTCAATCTGGTGATGGAAAAAGGATCTCGGGCTCGAAGGGTGATGTGGGAATCCTTTGTGAAAATGCGTCACGGAGTCCCAAAACTGGATAAAATACTGAAAGAAATACAGGAGCGTGGTATGGTAAAATCACAGTGAATTCAATTTCCCATTTAAACACTGTCGATATCACTGATTTGATTTCATGAATTTATTTAAACAGGTTCTGATGCATTCGATGACATGAACATTGCACAAGGTTTATCTGAATTGCCCAGTCGCCTGAAAGGTAAGAGATGAAATGGAGATTATAAACTATTTAACTTCTGAGAATCTGAATGATTGATTACAACCTTTGTTTAAGAGGTTGTGAAAATCTGGGAATTGGAAAGTTAAAGGCTGGGGTAACTGGGCTGAACATGATTGGGGTTTGTCACTGTTCCTCAACTATACAGAGATTCATTCCAGTACACAGGATTTCTCTTGTAATCATTGCATTTTTTTCTCTTAATTAAATTGCTGATTGCTATTATTTTGGAAGTCTTGTGTACACCTTGCAGAATCCCACTACCCTGTAAATCTCAGCATGAACCTTATAGAAACACAGTAACAGAGAAAATGGTTGCGGGGTAGGCCATTTGCCCACTTCCTCCACACAGCTCACCCTCCCACCTACTTTTGTGTAGTCTGCACGTTTGGAGAGATTAGATTTAATTCATCCGTCTAAATCATTAATATATATCATGAATAAGTGGTCTTGTGGTAATTGATATCAGCCTTTTAATTGATCACAACTTTATCTTTCAAGTAATTGGACCAAGTCACGGAATTCTCTTAACAGCTGTTTTAATCATCTGTATAGTGACGACTCTGGAAAGTCACAGGTCACAGTCTGTAATGAATCAGAATACAGAATTCCTACATATATAAACAATTATAGTTTCAAATTCAGTCACAGGTAATTAGCATATACCAATCACATTTTAGGAGTTACCTCAATCCACTCAGTTATTGATTAAACTTGCATCATTCAGATATTAAAACCAATCACAGTCACCTTAAGCTACTGGTCTTAGTGCTTCTCTTTGAAAACTTCGATAAGAACTTTTTTTTCATAGCAGCTTATGTGACATTAACCCTTTCAGTGGTCTCCCAGCACCGTGCAGTATCCCACTAGTCACAGTCTGCTATTTGGAAAAAAGACCCAGTTATTGCTACTCTGTTTCCTCCCTGCCAGCTTATTTCCTGTCCATCTCAATACACTGCTCCCAAATCAATGTATTGAATTTTACATGCTCATCTCTTACCTGGGACCGTGTCAAAAGCCTTCTGAAAGTCCAAATAAATCACAACCATTGTCACCTTCGTCACCTCTGCTAGTTGCTTCCTGGAAAAAATTCAAGTAGATTTGTCAAGCAAGAATTCCGCTTCATATATCCATGCTGACTGTCCAATCCTGCCACTGTTTTCAAATGCTCTGCTGTTAATGAACTATAGCATTTTCCCCACGACCAATAGAATGTTCCAGAAAACTATTCCGTATACACTCCAGGAATTTCTACTCTACGTTAGTGTGTCTGATTTCACTTGGCCAGTCTATATGCAGGTTAAAATCTCCCACAATTACTGATGTTCCTTCATCACATGCGTCACTAATTTCCTGTTTAATGCCATCCCCAGCCTCATCACTACCGTTTGTGGGTCTATCTACAACCCCCGTTAACATTTTGCATAAGTTCATAAGATATAGGAGCAGAGATCGGCCATTCGGCTCATTGAGTCTGCTCCGCCATTCAGTCATGGCTGATATGCTCCTCATCCCCATTTTCCTGCCTTCCCCCATAACCCTTCAACGCATGAACAATTAAAAATCTATCTAACTCCTCAAATTTACTCCTGTCCCAGCATCCACCACACTTTGGGGCAGCAAATTCCACAGATTCACAACCCTTTGGGAGTAGTTTCTCCTCAACTCTGTCTTAAATTTGCTATCTCATATCCTATCACTGAAAGGATAATCCGTTAAATCAGGGGTGTCCTTTTAACCCAATGTAAGAACTAAGATAAATATATTTTCAATTTCCCAAAACTAGGTTATAGGAAACAACAAACATAATTAACCATGCATTATAATTATTGTTAAACAGTTCAAATGAACTGTGAATGTTTACTGGTTTCATATTACACTTAGCAAAGTAGATTCTTGTTCTGTTTCCTGTTGCCATCATGGCAGAACTGTTATCAAAACACAGTTAATGAATCTACACGTACAACTGCTGAAACATAGTTATTGATTACTGAAATACACTACAACAAAGGGATGGGTATTCTTTGAATTCTCTGTCCGAAGGCAGGTTTGAACCACGGCTGAATGATCTCCGGCACGGGTAAGGCAAGGAGTGAGGTTCCGATTTTGCCCCAGATACAACGGGGATCGGACCCCATGCTGCTGACACAATATGGCCCACAATCTGACCAACTGAGCCAACCGGCTCCCCAGTAACATGGGTGACCAGGCAACAGCCTGATAGAATAGGAGAACTTTCCATGTTCAAAACTGTTGGTATTCCAATGCTCACACAGTATGAAAGGGAACCTGTTGAAGGTGGGATACAGTCACAGTGAGACTCCTGAACAATTACAATCTCTCCATCTCCCATTCATATCCAATATCCCATTTACCATTTCTGCAGCAGATTGGGAACACCGACTAGTTCACAGACTGATGGACCCGAAAATCGCCTGTCATGTAACCATGATCCTTGCAGACTCCCAGTGAGGTGTCTGTATTAAGGGCAGGTTGGAAAGCATTAACCATCAGAGAGAAAACATCACCTTTATAAAATCAACAAGTTATGGAAATATTAAAGTTAAGTCACGATCTGAGACTTTAAATGGAAATTGTTGATTGTCAAACGAAGTTTCCAATAACTTAATTTTAATTCCTGCACAAACCTGGACGGACACTGTAAAGTAAGTCTAACAATTCAGCAAAGATGGTGTTTTCATGCAACTAACATTTCTCTCTGTTCTCATTGAAGATCTTCAACAGAAACACAAGGAGACACTCCGGGTACAAACTGAAACACTGAGAGTGAACACTATCCTCATAAAGGAGAAGGTTAAGATTTTCCAGCTGGTTGATCGATACGCTGAGCTAACGGTTATTTCTACTGTTCGAGATCGGACACTTGTCGAACATGAACTGCTGGCAAGAGGCCGAGACCATGAAGAATGGAGAGAGAAACATCTCCGGAAAGAACTGGAAAAAATCCGAACTGATCAATTGTTCCAGAGCAGCTTTTCCCAGAGAAAATCCAAATCTGGGAATTCAGCAGCAGTGAGCGGAGTGCCGGGAATTGGAAAAACAACAATGGTACAAAAGATTGTTTATGACTGGGCCACTGGGAAAATATACCCACACTTTCAATTTGTTTTCAGTTTTAAGTTCCGGGATTTGAACACTATTAACTGTAGAATAAACCTGAGGAATTTGATACTGTTTTTCTATCCTTACTTTGGGAATATTCTGGGAGAGCTCTGGAAGAACCCAGAGGGATTGCTGTTTATATTCGATGGTTTGGATGAATTCAAGGACAGTACTGATTTTGCCGACAATCAGAGAAATACAGAACCTCAGTCCATGTGCACAGATCCTGAATTCCGGTGTGAAGTGTCTGACATTGTGTACAGTTTAATACAGCACAAGCTGCTCCCAGGATGTTCAGTGCTAGTGACCAGCCGCCCCACTGCATTACATTTATTGGAAAAGGCTGACATCAGTGTCTGGGCTGAAATCCTGGGATTTGTTGGTGATGAACGGAAGGAATATTTCAACAAGTTTTTTGAAGATCAGACGGTGGCAGCAGCTGTTTTCAAACACGTGGAGGAGAACGAGATCCTGTACACCATGTGTTACAACCCTTCCTACTGCTGGATCCTCGGTCTGTCACTGGGTCCCTTCTTTACACAAAGAGACAGGAAACAGCAGCAAGTTCCCAAGACCATCACCCAACTATATTCCTACTATATTTACAACATTCTGAAAAACCATGGCCGAGAGATTGAAAACCCCCGTGATGTGTTACTGAAGCTTGGTGAGATGGCCTTCACAGGAGTCTTCGAGAAGAAGATTGTCTTTAGAAATGAAGATTTGATCAAGTACAATCTACAACCTTCCCAGTTCCTGTCTGGGTTCCTGATGGAACTTTTGGAGAAAAATGATTCTGCCCAGAGTGTGGTTTACACATTCCCACACCTCACCATCCAAGAGTTTGTAGCTGCACTCACACAATTCCTGACTCCAGATCCCGGGGAGATCGGGAAACTCCTCAGTGAGACCCACAGCGAGAAAGATGGGCGATTTGAGATATTTCTCCGTTTTGTTGCTGGTCTGTCCTCCCCACAGTCAGCTTGGCCCCTGGTGAAGTTTCTGGGTTTGTTTCTTCATCAAACAACCTGCCGAGTGATTGACTGGGTGAAGGAGAAGGTTGAAGGGCAGATTGGAGACACAGAGACTGAAACTGGGAAGAGGAAGCTCCTGAACACATTCCACTACCTGTTTGAGTCTCAGAATAAAACACTGGCTCGGAACACAGTGGGATCTGTGGAAACACTTTCATTTAGTGAACTGCGACTGACCCCGATTGACTGTGCGGTCCTGTCTCATGTCATTGGACTCTGTGATACAATAAAACACCTCGATCTAGAGGAATGCTACATTCAGTGTGAAGGGTTCCGGCGGCTGGGACCCGTTCTGCACAAATGTCTGGAGTTGAGGTAACTGTTTGGTCTCATAGTGGATATTTTCATTGTTGAGAAGCCATTTCTTTTGTTCTAATAAAACAGAGGCATGTTCATTCGAGGACGTCAAGAGAGAAACAATGTCCAATGGTCACAAAGTGTGGGAGAATGGCACAAAGTAATAATGCTCATTTGAGAGCAGATGCAGATATGATGGGCCGATTGGCCTCCTTCTGAACCTGTAATAAATCTAGATTCTCTGATAAAACTACATCATTTCAAGAAGGCAGATTCTCGTGGAATAGGCGTGGATAATAAATGTTGGCATAACCAGCGATGCCCACGTTCCTTGAATGAATAAAAACATTATTGGGATGAATTTTAAATGATTATTGCTGTAAAGGCCTCCCTCCAAAATCTGAAAAAGGATCATTCCCTCTCCCAACAGAAACCATCTGATTCTGTACGATGCTATACAGAAATTAGTTTGTCTTGTTCGGTGCAGCTTACAGTTTGTGTTTAATTATGATCAGGATTATTTTACTGAGCTCTACCTCTGTTATGTATTACAGTCGGTGTGTGTTATATTGGGACAATGTCCCTTTATAAGTCACGTGATCACTGGTGACATCATCAGTTCGGGTTGCTTTCTGAATGTCTGCGTTGCGCTGCCTCTACTGGCAGCCTCTGTGAACTCCGTCTTGCTTCCTGGATTAACTGGTTGTAACTGAAACTCAGAGCTTCTATCATTCATTGTGGGCCTCTGAATAGAAGCAACCATTTCTTTAAACCTTCATAACTCTTACAACGTCGTAAACCTTAAATTAAAATGTAGGGACAGTTTAAATTGAAACCAAAAACCCGCAGGCAGGCAGCTTTGTTTAACATGAAGTGAAATTAAAGTTTTGGCCCTTTCTGAGCTCACAAGCACAGAAACACAAATTAAATTTAAACTCATGAATTACTGTGTAATGCCCACAAACACAAGTTATTACATAACAGTGAAGCCCAAGATGCTGTTTTCTTTATTAATTGCTACCTACACTTGTCCTGCTAACAGCAATGATCGATGCACATATGTGTTCAGTCCCTCTGATCCTGCAATCCGTTAACAATTCGACCGATTATTTTATATTGCTTCCTCATGTGCATGTTTCCTGAAAGTATCACCTTACCCGCCTCTGCATTTAACTTAAGCTGTCACCTGTCTGTACACTCCCCCATGGTCTGTTTTTCAGTCCCAAGCTCTTCTCACAGTTTACAATGCCTCAAACTTTGAAATTTCCCTCGAGACAGCAAACCATAGAAACCCTACAGTGCAGGAAGAGGCCATTCGGCCCATCGAGTCTGCACCGACCACAATCCTCACCCCAGGCCCTACCCCCATATCCCTACATATTTTACCCTCTAATCCCTCAAACCTACACATCTCAAGACACTAAGGAGCAATTTTAGCATGGCCAATCAACCTAACCCACACATCTTTAGGCTGGGAGGAAACCGGAGCACCCGGAGGAAACCCACACAGACATGAGGAGAATGTGCAAACTCCACACAGTGACCCAAGCCGGGAGTCGAACCCAGGCCCCTGGAGCTGTGAAGCAGCAGTGCTAACCACTGTGCTACCGTGCCGCCCAAACACCTAGATCATTCATATATATCAGGGAAAAGCAAGGATCCCAATACCAACTGCTAGGGTTCTCCATTACCGACATCCTCCAGCCTTAAAAATATCCATTACTCTTTGTTCATCCAATTTTGTATCCACGTTGCTACTTTCCCATTTATTTTATGAGCTTATGCCACAAGTCTGTTGTGTCACTGCATCAGATGATTTTTGAATATCCATGTACACCACATCAACAGCAGAACCATCACTGACCCTTTCTGTTGCTTCCTCCAAATCACAGCAATATAAAGCCAGTCGAAAATGGCATTTTTTTACCAACCAATGAATTTAGTTTCCTCCGTGTCACTATTAGATTCACCATTTCCCTTTTGAACTCAGCGTGGGCCGGCTCAGAGTAGCTGAATGATCAACTGACCCTCCAACCCTCAGCTAAGTTTAACACTACTGCTCCAGGCTGGAGCCGCAGACTTGACTCAATTGGATTGACCCACTCTTTTCGGTTGTGGTTACTGCCTCCTGGCCCTCTCTTCATCCACTCCAACAAACTGAGATAGCTGGGAATTAAACCTGTATCAACTGCTTGGAAAGCAACTATGCTCACTATTATATCACTACCATTACATTTCGGGACTCCTGTGGTGTAGGTGCACCCACAGAGCTGTGAGAAAGAGAGTTCCAGGATTTTGACCCAGTCACTGTGAAGGAACGATGATATATTTCCAAGTCAGGATGGTGTGTATCTTGGAAGGGAACTTCCAGGTGGTGATGTTTCCATTCATCTGCTGCCCTTGTCCTTCCAGGGATAGAAATCACAAGACTGGACAGTGCTGTGTAACGAGCCATGGTGAGTTGTTGCACTGCATCTTGTAGATGGTCCAACAACCATAACTAACTTTGTTTGTGCTGGTATTACTCCAATCGGCAGATAGTTTTCATGGAAAGAAATCATAGGAACCCTACAGTGCAGAAAGAGGCCACTCGGCCCATCGAGTCTGCACTGACCACAATCCCACCCAGACCCTACCTCCATATCCCTACATATTTTACCCACTAATCCCTCTAATCTACGCATCTTGAGACACTAAGGGGCAATTTTTTTAGCATAGCCAATCAAACGAACCCGCACATCTTTGGACTGTGGGAGGAAACCGGAGTACCCGGAGGAAACCCACGCAGACACGAGGAGAATGTGCAAATTACACAGAGACAGTGACCCGAGCCGGGAATCGAACCCAGGTCCTTGGAGCTGTTAAGCAGCGGTGCTAACCACTCTGCTACCGTGCTGCCCATTTCTCATTTCCATTGACTTCAGTTTTTCTCTGGCTCCTTTTTGCTACATGTAGCCATATGCTGCCTTGATGTCAAGGGCAGACACTCTCCCCTCTCATCCTGAGTTCAGCTCTGCTGTCCGTGTTTGCATCAAGGCTGTAATGAGGTAGGGGGCTGAGTGTCCCTGAGTAAACACAAGCTTCAAGTCAGATAGCAGGTCATTGCTAATTAAGTGTCACTTGTTAGTCTCGTTAGCCTTCCATTACTCTGCTGATGATCGAGAGTAGACTGATGGGGTGGGAAATGGACAGATTGGATTTGTTCTCTCCTTTTTGTTTACGGTCATATCTGGACAATTTCCCACTATTTTGGGTAAACATCAGTGTTGTCGCTTCACTGGAACAGCTTGGCGAGGAACAGAGCAACTTCTGGAGCAGTAATCTTCAGTACAGTTACTGGAATATTGTCAAGATCTGTGGTCTTTGCCGTATCCATTATCTTTAACTATTTCTTGACATCATGTGGAGTGAATGGAATGAGCTGATATCTGTGATGTTGGGGCCCTCTGGATGGTTCAGCCACTGAAGTTAGTTACTAATATTTGAGCCATACCTTTTGCACTGATGTGCTAGTCTCCTCCATCATGAGGATGGGATATTTGTGGAGCCTCCTCCTTCTGTTGTTTCATCGTCCACTATCATTCACAGCTAAATGTGGCAGGACTGCAGAACTTACATCTGAGCCGAGGAAACCAGAATTTCCTGAATGAGGAAACCTGCTGCTGGAAAATCTCCAGTCAAACCGTCAGTGATATGAAACAGGGTTTTTGGATAATCCTTTTCCTATGTGAGGATCTACCGGGAAGAGGGAACTCCCGGCAATTCCCGGAGATAGAACACTAGCCATACCTGCAGAAAATGTAGAGCCTGTTTACTGTGGAATGTAGCGGGAGACACCCCTCCCCTATAAACTAGTCAAACAGAAATATTTCAACTTTCTAATGGGAGAATAATCTTTCCTGGTTGTGTCAAATCTAGGGGATGGATCTTAAAGCAACAGTTAGCACAGTTTCACACTTTAACTCGCCCTGAGATACTATACAGATGATACAATGTCAATAGTTAAGAAGCACAGGGAATTCCGAGGGATCCACTCTCACAGCTTTATCATTTAACCCTCAGTAAAATGTACAATTCTCATAAAATCCTGGATTTATGTAACAGCAGAAATGATTTGAATTTCCGGAAACGTAGCAGGGTCAGTGAGATTCAGGAGGGTAATTCTGATGATCAGGACATGAGACCAGAATGTGGGACATGTTTAAAAATTACTTGCTTGTTCACAGGATGTGGGCATCACCTCCTCTAGGGACCATTAGCAGTGAGAAATAAATGCTGGTCGAGCCAGCGACACCCATATCCCAAGAACAATTAAACAAAATATACATTTTGAGAGGTGTAAAAGTGATTTCCCCCAGTAGGCAAACCAGTGAGAGTGAATTGTTCATCATTTTCCAATGCTGACGATTGCCTTTTCCATTCAACAGAAAGGGTTTGATATCTGATTTAATATTGTCACATTTATTAGTGCCAAAGCATACCGTACATAGGGAAGGAAAGGAAAGAGTCCAGAATGCAGTGTTACAGTCACAGGGTGTAGAGAAAGATCAACTTGGATGAGATATAATATCGTAACTTGAATCAGTTCACCACTGGTGCTAAGTTTCTGACACAAAAACAGATCCAGCTATTTTTCCTGCTGAACATTAATCTGAATTTAATGTGTTTCTCACTTCCTCCATTTAGTCTGGGTGACAATGAAGTGGGAGATTCAGGAGTGAAACTATTGTCTGCGGCTCTGAGGAATCCAGAATGTAAAATACAGAAACTGGAGTAAGTATCAGACTGTGTGAGATTGTGTTAATAATCAGTGGATGTCTGACACTGTAAATTATTATCAGTGTCAGTAATAGTGTCATTAATAATCATTCCTGTCAGTCTTCGTGTTAAACACCACGGATTCGCTCTGATTCCTGAAATCTTTCTCTCTATGATCTCCAGTTTGGAGAGTAACAGCCTCAGATATTCTCACCTCTGCTCTCAGTACAAACCAGTCAGTGATGTGTCTGAACCTGAGTTACAATAAACTGCGAGATTCAGGAGTGAAAGATTTAACTAATCATTTATGATTATTCTCAAATCCATTCATGAGAATAAAAAAGATGGACAAAACAATTAAATGTTTATAGAATTCCCAGATATGGCTGGTCACATGTTCAATTTAGTTTATTTTGTCATTCAGATTATAGATGTTTATGTCTGTCGGCTTCTCAGTTTGATTAAACATAGAAAACTGCTGTATATTGGTAAGGCAGATTACAAACTACATTGGATTCTGATGAGTTTTATCCCGAGGGATCCACTCTCAAATTTATGTTAAACGGAGCTTAAGGAGCATCTGAAAAGAGAATGCAGAGATGGAGGTGGGGAGGGTTATGAAGAGAATTCCAGAGCTCGCAGCCCAGCAGTTCAAGGCACAGCTCAGCAGGCAATGGCAATAATCACAGTGCAGAATAGTCTGAATGATGTCCCTATTAATAATGGACATTGTTTTTAAGAACACAAATAATGATACTAAATATACCATTGCTGTCAGTATTTGTTATTAAAAACACTGTCCGCTATTAGTAGACACAAAATAAGCTTGGGAGCAAAGATGAAGACCATGAAATAAAAGAGGCAAAGGCAGCCTGGTTATGAAGTTATCTGAGTGACAGGAAACAGGCAGGAGAGGTGAACTGTACCTTTTCATTTATAGGAAGCTGCCAGTGGCTTTCCCCAGCAGCCAGTACTGTGTTACTACGACTAATTTTCTTTATATGTACTACCAAATGAGACTTGGGTTTATCTAAAGATGAGATGTGAAGCTCCAGCACACGACCATCAGACCACAGAGTGGACGCAGCATATGATAGACCGAGCTCAATCACACCAAAACCAATGGATCAGATCAGAGATCTGCTGTCTTGCCATATCCAGTCATAAATAGTGTTAGACATGCCACAAAATGTTGGACATGCCGGTTACATTAGGCGACAAGGTGGCACAGTGGTTAGCACTGCTGCCTCACAGCGCCAGGGACCAGGGTTCAATTCCGGCCTTGGGTGACTTTATGTGTAGAGTTTGCACATTCTCCCAGTGTCTGTGTGGGTTTCCTCTGGGTACTCCAATTTTCTCCCACAGTCCAAAGATGTGCAGGTTCGGTTGATTGGCTATGCGAAGTTGTCCCTAGGTGTCTCAGGGTGTGTAGGTTACGGGGATTAGTGGGCCATATATGTGGAGTTACAGAGATAGGGCCTGGATATGATATTCTTTCAAAGAATTGGTGAAGACTCGATGGGCCAAAGGGCCTCCCTTCTACACTGTGGGAATTCTATGATTCTATAAACATGCCACAAGAATTCCATCATTACTGATGAGGGAACCCAGAGCATCAGTGCCATCTTCAGCCAGAAGTGCTGAGTAGAATGATTAATCTCGGCCTCCTCCTGAGGTCCCCAACATTACAGATGACCATTTGATTCACTGCATGTGAGGTAAAGAAATGACTGAAGGCACTGTGTACTGCAAACTCTGTCAGCCTGGCTGTACCCCAGCAATGGTACTGAAGAATTGTGCTCCATAACTAACCATTCCCCAAGCCAAGCTGTTCCAGTACAGCTACAACACTGGATCTACCGGACAATGTGGAATAAAACAGGGCAAATCCAATCTGATGAATTGCTGCTCCATCAGTCTGCTCTTGATGGTCAGAAAAGTGTCATCCTTCCAGTGCCTCATGAACATCACTGCAGGAGTTCCTGAGGGTGATGTCCAAAGCCCAACCACCTTCAATTGCTTTATCAATGTCCTGCCTTCCATTATAATGTCAGAAATGAGGATGTTCACTAATGATTGCACAATGCTCAGTACTGTTCACAATTCCTCAGAGACTGAAGCAGTCCATGCCCATAAACAGCAAGACCTGAACAAAACAGAAAATGCTGGAAAAGCTCAGCATGTCTGACAGCTTCTGTGGAGAGAAACAGCTCACCCTTCGAATCTGGATGACTCTTCGACAGAGCTAGCGTCTGAAGGTCTGAAGAACGTTCAGGCTTAACCTGATAAATGGCAAGTAATGTTTCACTGCACAAATGCCAGGCAAGGACCATCTCCAACAGACGGGAATCTAACCATATTCCCTTTACATTGAATGGCAGCACCATCGCTGAATCCTCGACCATCAACATCCTGAGTGGTGGGGGCGCACTGGGACCATTGAACAGACACTGAACTGTAAACACTATGGCTCCAAGGGTAGATAACAGTCTGGGAATTCGGAGATGAGGAACTCGCCTCCTGTCTCCCAAATTTTTCCCACCATCTCCAAGGCACAAGTCAGCAGTGTGATGGAATCCGCTCATTTTGCTGGATTGTCTGCAGCTTCAAAAACACCGAAGAAGCTCATCCATGGAAAAGGAGCCCACTGGATCAGCTGGCCATTCACCAAACTAAACATTGGCTGTCTCTACCACTGACGCACAGTGGCAGTATTTTACCACATACAAGGTGGAATGTAGCAGCTCACCAAGGTTCCTGAGCCAGCATCATCCAAACAGGCACTATCCATCACCGAGATGGCCAAGGATATGAGAAGGATGGGACACCAACCAGCTTCAGATTTCTTTCCAAACCACTCACCATTCTGACTTGGAATATATTGCTTTTCCATCACTGATGCAGGATCATAATACCGGATGACCACGAGGATGGCCACTCAGTGTTGGCAGTGCAGCAGTCATCTCTGACTGACCGGAACCCTTCACAGAGAGACTGACATGTTCCTGAAGATTGATGCTGCTGTCTGGACATTCACCACTAACCTCGTGGAGTTGTATCAAATTAAGAGGGACATACATCGGTTCATAGAAAGGAACCTTTCTCCTTCATTTTAGGGGTCAATAGCCAGGGGCATATTTAAAGCGATAGGCAGGAGTTTCAGAGGAGAATTGATGATGGCACAGTGGTTAGCATTGCTGCCTCACAACGTTCGGGACCTTTGTTCAATTCCAGCCTCGGGTGACTGCCTGTGGAGTTTGCATGTTCCCCCCGTGTGTGCGGGTTTCTGTCAGGTAATCTGGTTTCCTCCCACAGCCCAAAAATGTGTAGGTTAGGTGGATCGATAATGCTAAATTGTCACTTAGTGTCCCAAAATGTGTAGTGTCGTTGGATTTGCCATGGTAAATGTCCAGGTCGGGATTCCATGGAAACGCTTTTTCACCCAGAGGCTGGTGGGAATCTGGATCTCACTGTCTGAAAGGGTGGTGGAGTCAGGAACACTTGCAACATTTAAGAAGCATTCAGACAAGCACTTGAAATGCCGCAGCAGACAAGGCTATGGAGCAAGTGCTGGAAATGGATTAAATAGATTGCTGCTTGATGGCTGACACACACGATGGGCCGAAGGGCCTCTTTCTGTGCTGAAAAACTCTATAAAGGCCCAGGGGTGGAAGTTATGAACCAGAACCTGAATTTTCACTGATTCCTGTGATTTCTCTCTCTGTGATCCCAATGCAGTGGAATGTCAATCACATTGATTTTTGTGCCCTGGGTGTAGGGGAATAATGTGACGGTGACTCTGAGGACCCTTTCACATGCTTACAGGGGGACACACGTCACCCAGTCACACAGCCCTTGATTTGTGAGGAAGAGGAAAGAGTGAATGGATGCATTCGGGTGGATGGAGCTATTACAAGGGGGCATAACTATAGGGTTCATGGTGGGAGATACAGGAAGGATATCAGAGGTAGGTTCTTTACGCAGAGAGTGGTTGGGGTGTGGAATGGACTGCCTGCAGTGATAGTGGAGTCAGACACTTTAGGAACATTTAAGCGGTTATTGGATAGGCACATGGAGTACACCAGGATGATAGGGAGTGGGATAGCGTGATCTTGGTTTCAGATAAAGCTCGGCACAACATCGTGGGCCGAAGGGCCTGTTCGGTGCTGTACTGTTCTATGTTCTATACAATTGTTAAGATGCAGACCAGAAACTCCAAGGTGTTTTGTGAAGTTAGCCTGGACCCTTGGTTTTACATTTGATTTTGGCATTGATGAGCATGAGGTGTTTCACTCCAGGTATGAATCAAGTGACCCACTAGGATGCTTTTATCAAACACAGTTTATTTAAGAATGCAGTTAGAATATAAGAACAAGAATTAGCATAACCTTTACCAATTGCAAGACTTAGACATGACACACTATAACTCTTAACAGCTAGCTATCTCTGTTGTTCCAATACAAAGCAATACCCACAGACATACACCCTTCTCCAACATTAGTTAGCACAAAAACAATTATGCTCACGTGATGCCGATTTCCAGCTTTTTAACACTTCCGGGCAGCCAACAAACAATTGTTTTCAGAGAAGGATGTCGCCTCCGAACAGCCCAACCACAGAGAGGTAACCCCAGTCTCTGACAGCTTTCAACACAGCAACACTTAAACAGCAAATACTCCAACTTCAGAGAGGGAAACAGCAGTGCTGTTTGTCTTAAGTTCAAGCAGCTTCTGAAAGAAGAATTGAAACTAGAATGTTCTGTGAAAAATAGCTGTCCCTCAGTCACATGACATAACCTGTCAATCACCCGCAATCAAGCTCTACTCTGCCATCCCAGGGGGAAACACTGAAACAACAGAACACTGCATTAGTTCAGATTAAAATCAACATGATGTCAATTATACTGCTTCAGTAACAATAAAGGAAACCGGCTACAGATAGCACAGTGCCGACAACATAACCTGCATAGAAACATGATTAAAATAGAAACTAGAAGCAGGAGTTGGCCATTCGGCCCTTCGAGCCTGATCCACCATTCATTTTGTTCATGGCTGATCATCGAATTCAATATCCTTCAATGTTCAGTATATTTCTTCAAGGCATAGTTTGTAACAAAATGTACATTCCAACACGTCCTTCAGCCGGTTCCATGTGACCGGTGATGGGCACCAAACTCTGTGTTGCCAGAGAGTCTCCTGTGTCCATCCATTCAACCGCACACTCTCAGCTCCACAACCAATGTCACAATCAGCGATTTCCCACACTATCTGCTGTTCTCCCAACTGCAGAGCTGCTAATTCTAGGTGTGAGGATTACAAAACCTGGACGCTATCACGATTTTTAGTTCATTTCCTGACGTTTCGTGCTCTCTTCTACAGGCACATAAAGTTCCATTGTTACTCTCCCATCAAAGACACAAGCCTATGCTGGTGAGAACCTGACTGACCATCATGTCTACATAGGGAAAGCCTCTTGCCTGTGACCATCCCATTCTCACAGTGCTGGAATTATCTGACTGACCAGAACCTGTTTGGGAGCAGATATCCACTCCATCTGACAAAGGAGCAGCACTCCGAAAGCTAATGGCATTTGCTACCAAATAAACGTGTTGGACATTGGCCTGGTGTTGTTAAAACCAGAACCCTGCAGAGAGAGGCTCACATGTCTCTGACATGTTGATGCTGCTCTCTGGGCATTGCCTGTGTCTGTGTGGGAATTACCTTTCGACCATTTCACTTTCATTCTCATTCGACCCCATATGCCTCAGGTTATATGCGATCAAATGCTTCACCACCTTGTCAGAACTTGGGAAGTTATTCATCCTTTTGCCTCACTGCAACCATATAACCCACGCCTGCTCAGGTCTCCAGCAATCTCCATCCCGATATACTTGGATTGATGTGGCAGATACTGTCCAGTCCTGAGAGAACAGAAATTTGCTCCAAACTCAGGTAGCCTTGGGGAAGAGTACCAAGTGTTGCCAAGTGCATCATTGAATTGAGTTTAACCTTTCTCCTCCCATTGCAGCCCTGTGTTCAGTAACCAGGTCTTCCTCACTGGTCTCTCCAGAGCTGCTGCCTATCAAAGTGCTGCCCGTGCCAGCATTGCCTGAACCGGGACTTCCCCTGCAGCGAGTGGTTAAGGGCTGGAGTTCACTGTCTGGGAGTGTGGTGGAGACACGTTCAGTTGAACATTTCCAAAGGGAATTGGATTATTATCTGAAAAGGAAGGATGTGCAGAGTTACTGGGAATATTTGGAGGAATGACACTTAGTAAATTGCTCATTCAGAGATTGAGTGCGGACAGCATGGACCGAATGGTCTCCTTCTGCTCTGTAACAATTCTGTGATTCTACCTGAGAGAGATACCAATGGCCCTTTGTGGACACTGGCTAAATTACCTCACCCTGTTGACACTGCAACATCACCAGCTTCCAGTGAAAATCTCCATACATTTCCAACCATTATCTTCACAGAATTATTGCGGAACACCACGAGGCGAAATGTGTCTGCACCGGCTCACCAAACTAGGATTAGGAATTTGTATCATTCGACTGCCTTCTCCTCGTATCTTTGCACATTGTTTCATTCGATTGTTCATCGACTGCCCTCTGTGATGCCTCGAATCAGCCTGCCCCCACCACACTTCCAGACTGTACATTCCAGACCCGTACCACTGGCAGTGTGAAAAAGGTTTTTCTCTCATCATCTTCAACCCCACCACACACTCCATTCCTGAGCCACTGACCATCCCATGTCCCTCCCTGTGACTCAGGGTAAGGACATGGGAATCCTGTGCTCTTCCCTTTCACCATCATCCTTTTTCTCATTTAATCACTCCGGCACTTCCATTTTGTTATTTCCTTGTCACTCGCCCATCCCCAGCTCCCTGTCACTTAAAACAATTTAATTCACTGCTACTCATAAGTTTTAATTTTAGCTAATTGAACTGAAACTAAATATGTTTCTCTCGTCACAGATGCTGCCTGTCCTGCTGAGATTTTCCACATATTTTATTCATATTTCAGATTTACAGCATCAATATAATTTTGCCTTCTGTATCAACTGAAGTTGTGTTTCTTGAATGTCCCGCGCTGTACATTATTATTGTTAATGATCTTATTCTTAAAAACACTATGGATTTTTGCCCTGATTCATGTTATTTTTCTCTCTGATCTCCAGTCTCCATGATAATGATCTCTCAGATTCTTGTGCCGAGGACCTGGCCTCTGCTCTCAGTACAAACCGCTCACTGATAGATCTGAATCTGGGTTTCAATAAACTGGGAGATTCAGGAGTGAAACTGCTGTCTGTGGCTCTGAGGAATCCGGACTGTAAAATACAGGAACTGTGGTAAGTAGCAGACTGTGTGAGATTGTGTTTATAATAACTGAATATTCAACAATATAATTTCACCACTGGTATTTGTATAAAAAACACTGCCCATTACTATTGGCGTCAGTTATGAATAAGGAAAACTGCTTTTCCTCTGACTCCTGTTGCTTCTCTCTCTGATCCCTGAACAATGGGATGTCAGTCCCACAAACCCTTGTGTTGAGGGAATGGGGGAATAATGTTATGTTTCACCCTCTGAGGTTCTCTCCTCCTCCTCAGATGTGCACAGCTCTCCCGGGACACAGCATCCATTGAAGTGTGAAAAGGGGGAGAGTGAGTGGATGACAGTAAATGGAGGACAGGACATGGCGGTGGAGTCTCACTGTTAGTAACAGATGTCAGTACAGCAGCGAGAAGTGAACTTAGTTCAAGATGCAGAATCAGTTTGGATAGAGATAAGATTTAACAAAGTTTGGGAATCATTTATCGGCTCCGAACAACAGTCACAATCTCCAACACAATACACAGGAAAAATAATGGGGCCTTGTAAAAACATATTGCAATAACGACGGGTGACTTTAATCTACATATACAAAGAAGAACAAAGAACCGCACAGCTGAAAAGCTGGGCTGAAAAATGGCAAATGGAGTTTATGTAGGGATGAGGAAACAAGGTTCAGATGGCTCGATTGAGGGTTACAAGTTAGCAAGGAATGAGCTGAAAAAGGGGCTGAGGAGAGCTAGGAGGGGACATGAGAAGTCCTTGGCGGGTCGGATCAAGGAAAACCCCAAGGCTTTTTACTCTTATGTGAGGAATAAAAGAATGACCAGGGTGAGGTTAGGGCCGGTCAAGGACAGTGGTGGGAACTTGTGTATGGAATCAGTAGAGATAGGCGAGGTGATGAATGAATACTTTTCTTTAGTGTTCACCAAGGAGAGGGGCCATGTTTTTCAGGAAGAGAAGGTGTTACAGGCGAATAGGCTGGAGGAAATAGATGTTCGGAGGGAGGATGTATTGGCAGTTTTGAATAAACTGAAGGTCGATAAGTCCCCTGGGCCTGATGAAATGTATCCTAGGATTCTTTGGGAGGCGAGGGATGAGATTGCAGAGCCTTTGGCTTTGATCTTTGGGTCCTCGCTGTCCACGGGGATGGTGCCAG
Organism: Mustelus asterias; assembly: GCF_964213995.1. Lineage (NCBI taxonomy): Eukaryota > Metazoa > Chordata > Chondrichthyes > Carcharhiniformes > Triakidae > Mustelus > Mustelus asterias. The sequence goes on from NW_027590104.1 coordinate 185,886, forward strand.
AGGACTGGAGAGTGGCAAATGTTGTTCTTCTGTTTAAGAAAGGGAATAGAAATGACCCTGGTAATTATAGACCGGTTAGTCTGACTTCGGTGGTTGGTAAATTGATGGAAAAGGTCCTTAGGGATGGGATTTACGACCATTTAGAAAGATGCGGATTAATCCGGGATAGTCAGCACGGATTTGTGAAGGGCAAATCGTGCCTCACAAATTTGATAGAATTTTTTGAGGAGGTAACTAGGTGTGTTCATGAAGGTAGGGCGGTTGATGTCATATACATGGATTTTAGTAAGGCGTTTGATAAGGTCCCCCATGGTCGGCTTATTATGAAAGTAAGGAGGTGTGGGATAGAGGGAAAGTTGGCCGATTGGATAGGTAACTGGCTATCTGATCGAAGACAGAGGGTGGTGGTGGATGGAAAATTTTCGGACTGGAGGCAGGTTGCTAGCGGAGTGCCGCAGGGATCGGTGCTTGGTCCTCTGCTCTTTGTGATTTTTATTAATGACTTAGAGGAGGGGGCTGAAGGGTGGATCAGTAAATTTGCTGATGACACCAAGATTGGTGGAGTAGTGGATGAGGTGGAGGGCTGTTGTAGGCTGCAAAGAGACATAGATAGGATGCAAAGCTGGGCTGAAAAATGGCAAATGGAGTTTAACCCTGATAAATGTGAGGTGATTCATTTTGGTAGGACTAATTTAAATGTGGATTACAGGGTCAAAGGTAGGGTACTGAAGACTGTGGAGGAACAGTGAGATCTTGGGGTCCATATCCACAGATCTCTAAAGGTTGCCACTCAAGTGGATAGAGCTGTGAAGAAGGCATACAGTGTGTTAGCTTTTATTAACAGGGGGTTGGAGTTTAAGAGCCGTGGGGTTATGCTGCAACTGTACAGGACCTTGGTGAGACCGCATTTGGAATATTGCGTGCAGTTCTGGTCACCTCACTATAAGAAGGATGTGGAAGCGCTGGAAAGAGTGCAGAGGATATTTACCAGGATGCTGCCTGGTTTGGAGTGTCGGTCTTATGAGGAAAGGTTGAGGGAGCTGGGGCTGTTCTCTCTGGAGCGGAGGAGATTGAGGGGAGACTTAATAGAGGTTTATAAAATGATGAAGGGGATAGATCGAGTGAACGTTCAAAGACTATTTCCTCGGGTGGATGGAGCTATTACAAGGGGTCATAACTATAGGGTTCATGGTGGGAGATATAGGAAGGATATCAGAGGTAGGTTCTTCACGCAGAGAGTGGTTGGGGTGTGGAATGGACTGCCTGCAGTGATAGTGGAGTCAGACACTTTAGGAACATTTAAGCGGTTATTGGATAGGCACATGGAGCACACCAGGATGGTAGGGAGTGGGATAGCTTGATCTTGGTTTCAGATGAAGGTCGGCACAACATCGTGGGCCGAAGGGCCTGTTCTGTGCTGTACTGTTCTATGTTCTATGTTCACAGTAACAGGCCCTTCAGCTCACCAAGCCTGTGGCGCCTCCTAACGCTTATTCAGACCCAGAACCTACTGCCAATTTGCCGTTTCTATTCCTCTGTTTGTCTCTTGTTCATGTGTCTACCAAGATGCACCTTGGACATTGGAAACGTGCATGCTTCTGCCACCTCCATTGGCAGTGCCTTCCAGGCACCCACCACCCTCTGGGTGAAAACTTACCCCACACACCACCCTCGAAACTTTGCTCCTCTCACCTTCAACCTGTGCCCTCTTGTAGTTGACCATTCCACCCTGGAGAAAAGTCTCTGACTATCCACCATATTGATGCTTCTCATAATTGTGGACACCTCCATCCGGTCACCCCTCAGCCTCCCTTTTTGTAGTGAAAGAATCTGTGTTTATACAACATCTCCTCATAACCTAACGTCCTTGACCAGGCAACATTCTGGTAAACCTTCCTTGCACCCTCTCCAAAGCATCCACATCATTCTGGGAGTGTCGCGAACAGAACTGCAAGCAATATTCAAATGTGGCCAACTGAAGTTTCATACAGCTGTAACATAACTTGACAACTTTTATACTCGATGCCCCGGTCGATGAAGACAAGCATGCTGTCTGCCTTCTTGACCACCTCATCCACCTGTGTTGCCACTTTCAGGGATCTATAGACTTGTACACACAGATCCCTCTGGAGGTCAATGCTCCTGTGGCTTCTTCCATTTACTGTATAAATCACTCAGATTGTCAAAAGTTGAATAGAAGATTCGTTCACAGAATGTATTCAAGCAATTTCTTGGAGAAGCACGTTCCAGTGCCAAACACAAAACAAGCTGCTTAAGACATGGTGATGTGCAAATGTGTGGCGTTTCCAACAAAAATAGATTCCTTTTATTTGGAGAAGAGCAGCAGAAGTGTTCCAGCCGTTGCTAATTCAAGGAGTGTATTAGATTAAGCGAAGATGTGGCACTGGGGTTGGCACTGCTGCCTCACAGCGTCAGATTCCCGGATTCATTCCAGGTTTGGGCGACTGTGGAGTTTTCACGTTCTCCCAGTGTCTGTGTGGGTTTCCTTCGGCTGCGCCTGTTTCCTCCCATAGTCCAAAAAAACTGTGTAGGTTAGGTGGATTGGCCATGCTAAATTGCCCGTTAGTGTCCAAGATGTGTAGTTTAGGTGGATTAGCGGCGTAAATATGTGGGTTACGGGAAACCGGGCAACTGCAGATCTATTAGTCTGACATTAATGGTATGGAAATCCTATAGTAATCTGTAATGAAGGAAGAGATAACAGAACACTTAGAAATTAATGGCAGGATTAGACAGGCCTAACATGGATTCATGAAAGGCTGGCACGGTGACACATTGGTTAACATTGTTGCATCCCAGCCAGGGGCCCGGGTTCAATTCCAGCCTTGGGTGACTGTGTGGAGTTTCTCCATTCTCCCCGTGTCTGCGTGTGTTTCCTCTGGGTGCTCCGGTTTCCTCCCACACTCCCAAAGATATGCATGGTAGATGGAGTGGCCATGGTAAAATGGCCCTTAGTGTCCCAACATGTGTAGCTTAGGTGGATTAGCCCGAGTAAATTTGTGAGGTTATGGGGAGCGGACCTTGGTAAGTTACTCTGTCAGTGTGTCTCGATGGGCCGAATGACGATTCCTACACTAGGGATTCTATAGTTGCATGATTCACAAACAAGAGGTTATGAAAGAAAATTGGAGCACATGAGATTGGGAGGAATATACCAGCATGGATTCAGAACGGGTTAGTGGACAGAAACAAGGAGTTGGAATAAATGGGTTATTTTTGGGTTGACAGCCTCTAACTAGTGGAGTACGGCAGGGATCAGTGTTTGGGTTTCAGCTATTCAGAATCTACATGAATGACATGGATGTGGGGATCAAATATAATATTTCCAAATTTGCGAATAATGGAAAACTAGGTGAAAATCTGAATTGTGAGGAGGATACAAAGATGTTTCAAGGGGATGTGGAGAGGCTCAGGGAGGCTCCACAACTGGAGTAATGTGTACAGTGTTGAGCTCTTTACTTAAAAAAGGATAGAATTGTATTGGAACCAGTTCAGAGAAAGTTCACTCGGCTGATTCCTGGGATGGAGAGGTTTATTTTACGAGGGAAATTTGAGCAGATTGGAGCAATATCTATGAAAGTTCAGAAGATTAAAAGGTGATCGCATTGAGGGGATGAGACAGGGTGGTTGCTGAGAGGCTGTTTCTTCTTGTAAGAGAGACCAGAGCAAGGGGACAGCTTTTAAAATGTAATTGTCAGTCCCTTAAGACTGAGATGAGGAGAAATTTATTTTTTTAGATGGTGGCTGGTCAGTGGAATTCTCTTCCCTGGAGACTAGTGGCGGCAGAGTCATTGAATATATTCAAGGCTGAGTTAAGAATGATTTTGGATTGAGAAGCGAATCAAGTGTTACGGGGAAAAGAGTTGAGACTATAATTAGATCAGCTGTGATGGAGTATGCTCGAGGGGCTGAATGACCTTCTGCTGCTCCGAGGTATTTTGTTCTTATCCCAATACGTCCTTCAGACTGCTCTCTGTGACCAGTGAAGGATAAACAAGCTCTATGCTTTGTCCTCACCAGACGCTCTCCTGTGCCCATTCATTAGGCCACCCACTCAACCCATCTCACCAGCAGTAATTACCCACTCTGCCCCCAGGCCTTCCTGATCCAGCACTTCATCTTGCATTGGCGTAAGGATGGCAAGACCTGGATGTCTCCACTCTTCTTCACTCATTCCCTGATGATGTTTGCTCTCTTTCCAAACACATAAATTGTTACTCATCAAACACATGCAGTATCCCAGGGTTGTCCAACGTGTGGACCAAGGGGCGAATGTGACCCTCGAAGCCCCTCAATGCGGCCCCCGGAGCGAGTTTCCAGAATCTCAGTCACACAGTTCAGTTTGAATGGAAGAATCTGCATGGAGCTGCTCCTCCAATCACATCCCGTTTCTTTCCCATGTTTGCTGCTGATAGGTTTTCGAGCCAATCTGCAGCAAATGTGGGAGAGAAACAATTAGTGATTGATGAGGATTAAACACTAATAATCATCTTTAATTATTACTCATTATTGTGCTCAGCAAGTTTTTCTTTTCATTTCTCAGTTCAGTTTTTCATTGAAATTTCTGCTGTGCCAAACTGTATCATTCTGAAATTTACTCACCGGCCCCTTGAGTGAGAAAAACATTGCCATGTGTTTGCCCAGTGAATATGTTGGTCAGCCCTGCTCGAGCCTATGCTGGTGCCAGCCTAACGGACATGTCTCTGACAGTCAATGCTGCTGCCTTTGCATTGTAAGAGTTTTAACACCAGGTTAAAGTCCAACAGGTTTATTTGGTAGCAAATACCATTAGCTTTCGGAGCGCTGCTCCTTCGTCAGATGGAGTGGAAATCTGCTCTCAAACAGGACACAGAGACACAAAATCAAGTTACAGAATACTGATTAGAATGCGAATCCCTACAGCCAACCAGGTCTTCAAGAGACAGATAATGTGAGAGAAGGCAGCATTAAGCACAGGTTACAGAGATGTGTATTGTCTCCAGACAGCACGGCCAGTGAGATTCTGCAAGTCCTTTGCATTGCCAGTGTCAGGGTGGAGATGTTCTTTCCACAATTTCCCCCTCATACTTATTCACATATCAGGCTGTGCTGCACTCACCGTGACAGAACACATCAGGACATTGATCCTTTTCCACTCTGTAACCACGGGTCTGAAACCTGCTCGCCTCCCAGCAATCTCCATCCAGACTGGCTTGTACCGATGGGATAATCTCCTCCCATCCTGAGGGAACAGGACCTCCCTCTGAGCCTGAGCAGCCTGGTGGAGCCCCTCCAGGGAGGGGAAGGGGTCGGGGGGAAAGCCTTGTTCTGCTTTCTGACATTTCAGCCCCTCATTAAATAAGCAGAGCTCCCTCGCTGCTCCCTCCAGAGCTGCAGTGTTTGAACGTCCTGTTGGCTGCCTTTGGAGATGGTGCCAGCATTGCCTGAACCGGGACTGCCCCCTGCCCAGGCTGCCTCAGTGGGCAGCTCCCCCTGCCTGCCAGCCGTTAATTGTCCGCCTCTGACAATATCACCTTCATAACTCTGCCTATCCTGCCCACACGGACACACCACCCATTTCCAATCCCCATGCTGGGACTTCAGAGCTTCTGGTAAAATCACAGCCATTATCTTCAACCTCACCACAAACTGCATTCCCAAACCACTGACCATCCCATGTCCCTCCTGAGCCACTCCGAGTAAGGACATGGGGATCCTGTGATTTATGGTCCTGTCCCATCATCACTTTTATCATTTAATCACTCCTGTAATTCCAGTTTGTCCTTTCTTTGTTTCTTCCCCAGCCACCCACCGCTGTCACTTCAAACCTGTCAATTCACTGCCCGTTCCCAGTTCCAATGGAAGCTCAAACTTTACCCCTGTTTCTCTCTTCACAAATACTTAGCTAACCTGCTGAGCATTTCCAGTTTATTTATATTTCATTTTCAGCATTGAGTATTTCCTCATTCTACAGAAATGCAAGTTGTGTTTTTGGAATGTCTCATACAATACATTGTTATTGTTATTAACAGTATTATTTAAAACACTGGGGATTGAGCCTGATTCCTGTTATTCCTCTCTCTGGTCTCCAGTCTGCATAAGAACGCTCTCACAGATTCTTGTGCTGAGGATCTCGCCTCCGCTCTCAGTACAAACCAGACACTGAGGATTCTGAACCTGGAATCAAACTCCTTCACAGATCAATCTGCCCCTGCTCTCCGCCACCTCATACTGACCTGCAGGAGTCTGGAGTGGATCTCGTGAGTGTTTTTGTTCATTTTTCGAGTAACAATTAAAATATAAATGGATTTAAAATATAAATGGGCCTGAATCTTCCAAGCAGCGGCAGTGGTAAGCAGATTGGCGCTATGTGTGAAAATCCTCCCAACCTGAAACTGCTGCATATTTCTCCCAGAATCTTCAGCACTGCGACCCCAGGGAGCTCCATCAGAGTAGAGTCAGGGAAGAGAGAGCACAAACCCTATTTACAGCACAGTGACCCCGGGGAGCTCCATCAGAGCAGAGTCAGGGAAGAGAGAGCACAAACCCTATTTACAGCACAGTGACCCCGGCGATCTCCATCAGAGCAGAGTGGACTCACGGTAGAGCGAGCACACCTTATTTACAGCACAGTGACCCCGGAGAGCTCCATCAGAGCAGAGTGGTGTCACGGTAGAGCGAGCACACCCTATTTACAGCACAGTGACCCTGGGGAGCTCCATAAGTGTTAGTTGATTGTGGGAGTGAATGGCTTGGTGTGTCGCTGGATGAATGGTTCATCAGGGAGCTGAGGAGAGGTTCAAGGATTAGTTCTGGGTGTCGGGAGGGTGGTCGAGTTGTATTGTGTTGGGTTGGAGGGTTAATCAGCAGTTTGGATGGTGGCTGGGAGTTGGTAATGTTGTTGGGTGTCTAGTTAGATTTGGTTGCGTGGTCGGGGGTTGGGATTGGTTTATAGCTTTGGAGAGTAGTGGGTTGGGGTTGCTTCTTGAGTAATCAGTTTAAGTCAGAGATATAGTCAAGAATGTATTCAAGAGGCGGCTGCATATAGCACTTGGGGCGAACAGGATCAGAGATTATGGGGAGAAAGCAGGATTCGGCTTTTGAGTTGGACGATCAGCCATGATTGTGATGGATGGTGAAGTAGGCTTAAAGGGCCAAATGGCCTCCTCCTGCTCCTATCTTCCATGTTTCTATGTCAGGTCAGGGGAGGGTGGGACGGATGAGGCCAAGTTGGGAGGTTTAGTCAGAGTTGTTCAAGTGCTGGAGCGGAGGTAGAGATGATTTACGGGAGTGATAGCCTGTCAGGGGGAGATACCAGCAGTAGCCAGGCCTGTGAGACCACAGCTGGTTCTGCTGTGGGACAGGGTCGGGCAAAGAGCAAGCGACATAAATAGGAAAAGGGATGAGATCCTGAAATGTGAATACAGAGAGTTAGGCAGAAGGCTAACGTGTAGGACCTCGAAGGTAGTAATTTCAGGACTACTATCGGTACCACGTGCGAGTGAGAGTAGGAATAGGAGGATTAGGCAGATGAATGACTGGCTTGAGAGCTGGTGCAGGGGGCAGGGATTTAGATTTTTGGATCATTGGGATCTTTTCTGGGGAAGGGCTGATCTGTTCAAGAGGGATGGGTTACATTTGAACTGGAGGGGGACTAACATCCTGGCGAGGAGATTTGCTCGAGCAGCTCGGGAGCGTTTAAACTAGTTTGGCAGAGGGGTGGGATCCAAAGCAGGAGGGAGACAGAAGAGAAGTTTGAGGACAGCACGGAAGTTAAAGAGAGCACGTAAATTAGTAAAGGCAGTGTCAGTAATCCTAGTACCAGACACATCAGACAGAAGCAAAGCAGACAGCAAGGGAAGTCCAGATTAAACTGCATTTATTTCAATGCAAGAGGCCTGATGGGTAAGGCAGATGAACTCAGTGCATTGATGGGTACGTGGGACTGGGATATTATAGCAATTACTGAAACATGGCTAAGGGAGGGACAGGACTGGCAGCTCAATGTTCCAGGGTACAGATGCTATAGGAAAGATAGAACAGGAGGTAACAGAGGAGAGAGAGTTGCACTTTTGATGAGGGAAAGCATCACGGCCGTACTGAGAAGGGAAATATCCAAGGGTTCGGCCACTGAGTCTATATGGGTAGAACTGAGAAATAAGAAGGGGGAAATCACTTTGATAGGATTGTACTATAGGCCCCCAAATAGTCAGCGGGAAATTGAGGAGCAAATTTGTAAGGAGTTTGCAGATAGCTCCAAGAAAAATAGGGTTGTAATAGTCGGAGATTTTAATTTTCCCAACATTGACTGGGACAGCCATAGTATTAGAGGGTTGGATGGAGAGAAATTAGTTGAGTGTCTTCAGGAGGAATTTCTCATTCAATATGTGGATGGCCCGACTAGAGAGGGGGCAAAACTTGACCTCCTCTTGGGAAATAAGGAAGGGCAGGTGACAGAAGTGTGAGTGAGGGATCACTTTGGGACCAGTGACCATAAGTCTATTAGTTTTAAGATAGCTATGGAGAATGATAGGTCTGTCCCAAAAGTTAATATTCTAAATTGGGGCAAGGGCAATTTTGATGGTATCAGGCAGGAACTTTCAAAAGCTAACTGGGGGTGTCTGTGGGAAGGAAAAGGGACGTCTGGTAAGTGGCACGCTTTCAAAAGTGTGTTAACCAGGGTTCAGGGTAAACACATTCCTCTTAGAGTGAAGGGCAAGGCTGGCAGAAGTCGGGAACCCTGGATGACTCGGGATATTGAGGCCCTGCTCAAGAGGAATAAAGAGGCACATGACGTGCATAGGCAGCTGGGATCAAGTGAATCTCTTGAAGAGTATAGGGGGTGTAGGAGTAGAGTTCAGAGAGAAATCAGGAGGGCAAAAAGGGGACACAAGATTGTTTTGGCAGATAAGGCAAAGGAGAATCCAAACAGCTTCTACAAATACATAAAGGGCAAAAGAGTAACAAGGGAGAGAGTAGGGGCTCTTTAGGATCAACAAGGCAATCTATGTGTGGATCCACAAGAGATGGGTGAGATCCTAAATGAATATTTCTCATCAGTATTTACTGTTGAGAAAAGCATGGATGTTAGGGAACTTAGGGAAATAAATATTGATGTCTTGAGGAGTGTACATATTACAGAGAAGGAGGTGCTGGAAGTTTCAAAGCGCATCAAAGTCGATAAATCCCCGAGACCTGATGAGGTGTATCCCAGGACGTTGTGGGAGGCTAGGGAGGAAATTGCGGGTCCCCTAGCCGAGATATTTAAATCATCGATAGTCACGGTTGAACTGCCTGAAGATTGGAGAGTGGCAAATGTTGTGCCTTTGTTTAAAAAGGGCTGCAGGGAAAAGCCTCGAAACTAAAGGCCAGTGAGCCTCACATCTGTGGTGGGTAAATTGTTGGAAGGCATTTTGAGGGACAGGATCTACAGGCATTTAGAGATGCAAGAACTGATTCGGGACTGTCAGCGTGGCTTTGTGAGTGGAAAATCATGTTCACAAATCTGATTGAGTTTTTTGAAGGGGTAACCAAGAAGGTAGATGAGGGCAGTGCAGTTGATGTGTCCATGGACACTGATTAGATGCTCTGACTGTGACTGTTAATGTATGAAATGAGAGGGGAGAGATACAAAATGGTGCACTTGGAATACTGTGTGTGCAATTCTGGTCACCCTATTATAGAAAGGATATTATTAAACTAGAAAGAGTGCAGAAAAGATTTACTAGGATGCTATTGGGACTTGATGGGTTGAGTTACAAGGAGAGGCTAATAGATTGGGAGTTTTTTCCTTGGAGCGTAGGAGGCTGAGGGGTGACCTTTTCAGGTCTATAAAATAATGAGGGGCTTAGATCAGCTAGTTGGTTGATATCTTTTCCCAAAGGTGGGGGAGTCTAAAACTAGAGGGCATAGGTTTAAGTTGAGAGGGGAGAGATACAAAAGTGTCCAGAGGGACAATTCTTTCACACACAGGGTGGTGAGTGTCTGGAACAAGCTGCCAGAGGCAGTAGTAGAGGCGGGCACAATTTTATCTTTCAAAAAGCATTTAGACAGTTACATGGGCACTATGGGTCCAGAGGGATATGGGCCAAATGCGGGTAATTGGGAATAGTTTCAGGGTTTTTTTAAAAACGGGTGGCATGGACAAGTTGGGCCTGTTTCCATGCTGTAAACCTCTGTGACTCTATGAGTGGGTCTAGTCAGATTGTGGGAGGTGGAGTATGGGGATCAGTGGAAGTGATTGGGGGACTCGCTCGTGCTATTCAGGTATTAGCCCAGGTGGTGAGCTATCTAACATTACCTGAGTAACTATCCAGGTAAACTTTGTGGATCTGTCCCAAGTATCTGACTCTAACTGCAGCAGGGGAGTTCCCCAGTAGTAGTTAATACCTCTGGGACAATTCCCAGGTAGATCAGTGCGTCAGGACATCCACAGGGTCCCGATGCTCATCTTCGGATGTGTGTCTGGTCTCTGGCGATCCAGAGACCAGAAGATTTGTCCCATTAACTCCAGTCTCCTGTTATTTACTCTGTTGTTCAATCTGTTTATTTCCTGTTTCATCTTTAATCTGTTTCAGGCTGTTTGGTAATCAGTTCAGTCCAAATGGAGAGAGACAGCTGGAGTCGCTGCGGGAATCCAGACGGGGACTGAGAGTGACAATGTGGACATTTCAATCTATAAACATTGCTGCTCCACCGGTTACAGTGAAATCCTGAATTGTGAAGATCTTCGACAGCTCCTTCCAAACCCTTCATTCCTGCCCCTCTCCCTCCCTATTCCATCAGCCCCTCCAGCCTGGCAGTGATTTCCCTGCTTACCTGGTTTCCCAGCTGGAAAACTGTTGTAGTTTTAGTCTCCACATTGAAGGAAAGATTGCTGCAAACCATTGTTTAAGCAGCAATGTGTTGTCAGTGTTCTCAGCAACAGAGTATTCAACCTCCTTTCAAAATGGAGCAGCAGAGATCATTCTCCAGAGAGAGAACAGTGTGTGTGTGATTCTGACAGTACCCAGCAGAGGGCAGATTGGTCAATCTTGTCAGAGTTTCCTCTCTGTCTCTGTGAATGAATTAAAGACTCCACCAGCCTCTCCTCAAAATCTCTTTCACTATCTGGTGATTAAAGTGACACAATGCCGCCATCTGCTGGTGGCACCCAGCTACTGCAGGGGCTGTTCTTCGTGAGCCTCAGACAAGTTCAGTCAGTCCCATGTCTGCATCTGGGACCCGGTTTCTGCAGCGTGAATATTGAACAATATTGACAGGGATTGGAGTTTGCAGCAGGAACCCCGGCTGGTGAATTAACCCTTTTATCACCAGACACTGTACATGAACCCTGTTCCCTCATTCCCTATGGGAGATATTGTCTGGAGGTTGTAGTTGGGGATGATCTCAGACTGTAATGTGTACATTTGGTGCAGTTATCAGACACTAATCCCATTCAGAATGGGAGTGGGTAAACTCTGCTGCACTCTGTAACTCCTCTGTCAGACATTGTCAGTTTTAATCTTACACAGTGGATCAGTTTTTTTTTAATGTTTCCAAGATAATTCTCTCAATCTCACAGACTGATTCTTTGAAAATTGGAAATACAAACATTTTGAGACACAATTACAACCTTTAATCACATTTTGTCCGTGTTCGAAAAGAAAATAATTTCCAAACAAACTATTCCCCTTTTGCAGCTCTTGCTTTCCAATTCCACAGGTTTCGGTGAGACAGAGAGCAGCTCAGTTGGAATCCAAATGCTCTCATTCCACTCTCGCCCCCCTCCCGTTTACCCTGCCAATTATCAACCTCAACAAAAGTTCCCACATATTTATCTGGGACAGTTTCAGTGTTGAAGCAGGGTGACCATTCCTTAACCCACAACACATTCACACGGTAAATGTTGCTTCAATTATTTCTGGAACTGTTCACATCTCAAATGCACAGGTTGATTAACGTGATTCCGTTCCAAAGATGGAATGCGTTTCTGTTTTATAATCTCAATCTCTCAGAGGCACTGACATCCCCACGTAAAAACACACAATCACAAGCATAATCTCACACAGACACTCGCACAGAGACACAATCATGGAAACTGTCTCACACGGACATACACATACACACATCTGCACATCCTACACACATCCCTCCAGATGCACACACTGACACCCACGCACTCATTCACACACTGACAAACTTATACATATGCTCACAGGAACAGAAAAACACACCCTCTCGAACACTCACATATAAATCCACATACTGACACACAGAGAGACTTAGAGAGAAAAACACAGAATCTCTGTTAAATACACACAACACGCAGCCATACACCCACAGAAACACATCACAAACCCATGCATTACAGCGGTTAATGAATTCTCAGCACCCCATCACCAAATGAAATTGAAGTTGGACGACAGTGATAACATTTCCTCTGAAACCGACATCCCTAGAATGAAAGCAACACAGGAACACTGGCGCAGCATTGCACAGGATCGGAGCCTCGGAAATGCAGTTTGCTCTTTCCTTGTTCCTTCCATCTCACTGAGCAGATGCAGAGCGAGAGCATCGAAAGCGAGAATTCACAATTTCACTCTGTCCCCGCACACTCACCTCAGCTTTATTTAATTTCTGAATATATGATTTATTTTGGATTACCCCAAAGATCTCAGGACAGATGCATGATGTCAGATATTACCATTATTTATCAAACTGTTTATTTTACCATGACAGATGTTGCTGCTCTGTAATTGTAATGGATATTCCTAATTTTATCATCTGTATAACTGTAGTTATTTACAATTAAATACATACTGGTTATTTAGTTAAATGCTAATTGTGAATCATTGGAATGCTGAAACTAATACGTACACAAGCTAATAAAGAGCGGGGGACTAGTGCAAAGATTGTAGCTAACAGTGAGCGTGAAACTGAAAAGACCATAAGATACAGGAGCAGAATTCAGCTATTCTGCTCATCGAGTCTACTCCACCATTTAATCACAGCTGATAAGTTTCCAAACCCATTCTCCCGCCTTTCCCCCATAACATTTGATCCCCTGACCAATCAAGAAAGTGACTACCTCTGTCTTAAATGCACTGAATGAGAGAGAGAGAGAGCGAGGGGGAGGGTAGGTGAAGAGCGAGTGAGGGAGGAGAGAGGGGGAAGAGTGTGTAATGGGGGAGCACGATGGGAGATAGTGTGAGGGGAGAATAGGTGAAGAGCGAGTGAGGGAGAGAGATAGTGAGAGGAGAGATAATGATGTGGAGGGTGAGAGGACAGAAAGTAAGGGGAGGGTGTGACGGGGCGAGAGCGACCTGGAGTGAGAGTGAGGGGGAAGAGAATGAGGTGTAGGGAGTGAGGGGGAAATTGAGGAGGAGGGAGTGACGGGGAAGAAATTGAGGGGGAGAGTGAGTGGGAAGAAAGTGATGGAGCACCTGATGGGGAGTGAGTGAGGGGATGAGAGGCTGAGGGAGAAGAGAATGAGAGGTAGAGGGTGAGGGTGAAAAAGGTGAGGGTGAAGTCAGTGGGGGGGAGACAGCGCGAGGGTGCAGGGGAGAGAGTGCAGGGGAGGGTAGGTGAAGAGCGAGTGAGGCCAGAGTGAGGGGGGGGGGTGGTGGGGCGGGGGGGGGGGGGGGGGGGAGAGTGTGAGGGCAGAGCATGATGGCAGATAGCGTGACGGGAGAGGGAGTGAGAGGGGAATAGGTGAAGACCGAGTGAGGGAGAGAGACGGAGAGAGAGTGATGGGGAGAGTGAGAGGAGAGAGAGTAAGGGAACAGGATGTGAGGGGGAGAGCGTGACGGGGAGAGAGTGAGCTGGAGTGAGAGTGAGGGGGAGAGAGAATGAGGGGGAAGAAAGTTCGGAATAAAGTGATGGGGAGGGAGCGACCTGGAGTGAGAGTGAGGGGGAAGAGAATGAGGTGTAGGGAGTGAGGGGGAAATTGAGGAGGAGGGAGTGACGGGGAAGAAATTGAGGGGGAGAGTGAGTGGGAAGAAAGTGATGGAGCACCTGATGGGGAGTGAGTGAGGGGATGAGAGGCTGAGGGAGAAGAGAATGAGAGGTAGAGGGTGAGGGTGAAAAAGGTGAGGGTGAAGTCAGTGGGGGGGAGACAGCGCGAGGGTGCAGGGGAGAGAGTGCAGGGGAGGGTAGGTGAAGAGCGAGTGAGGCCAGAGTGAGGGGGGGGGGGGGTGGTGGGGCGGGGGGGGGGGGGAGAGTGTGAGGGCAGAGCATGATGGCAGATAGCGTGACGGGAGAGGGAGTGAGAGGGGAATAGGTGAAGACCGAGTGAGGGAGAGAGACGGAGAGAGAGTGATGGGGAGAGTGAGAGGAGAGAGAGTAAGGGAACAGGATGTGAGGGGGAGAGCGTGACGGGGAGAGAGTGAGCTGGAGTGAGAGTGAGGGGGAGAGAGAATGAGGGGGAAGAAAGTTCGGAATAAAGTGATGGGGAGGGAGTGAGGGGATGAGAGGCTGAGGGAGAAGAGAATGAGAGGTAGACTGAGAGGGAGAGAGGGTGAGGGAGAAAAAGTGAGGGGGAGGCGGTGAGAGGGAAGAGATTTTGGGGAATAGAGTGAGATGCAGAGATTGAACGGGAGATATTGTGAGGGGTAAAGAGGGTAAGGAGGCGTGATTGTGAGGGGGAGAAAGTGAGGGCAGATAGAGTGAGCTAGAGTAGGTGAAGAGTGAGTGAGGGGACAGCGCGATGGGAAATCGATAGATTGAAGAGAGGGGGGAAGGGGGAGTGAGGGGAGAAGGTGAGGAATGAATGAGGGAGAGAGCGTCAGAGGAGGGAGAGTGACAGGGAGAGTGTAAGGGGAGAGAGTCTGACGGAGAGAGGGTGACAGGAGATAGAGTGAGGGGGGAGAATAAGAGGAGAGAGAGTGATGGGCAGAGAGAGAGTGAGGGGAAGCGAGAGAGTGACGAGAGAGATTGAGGGAGTGAGATTGAGAGGAAGGGGGAGAGAGTGAGGAGAGTAAGTGAGGGGAACAGTGAAGGGAGACAGCGTGAGCAGGAGAGAGGCTGAGGGGATAGTAAAAGAGAGTGAGGTGGGATAGTGTGATAGCAGACTGAGGGGAAAGACGGTGAGGGGGAGAGAATCGGGGGAGTGAGTGAAGGCGAAGAAAGTGACGGGGAGAAAGCGAGGGGGAGATAATGGGGGGAGAGAGAGAGACTAAGGGAGAAACAGTAATGGGAAGAGTTTGAGGGCAGAGACTGAGGGGGAGAGAGTGAAGGAGAAGGGATTGAGAGAATGAGGGGCAAGAAATTAAGGGGGAGAATGAGGGGGACGAAAGTGATGTGGAGAGAAGCTGAAGGGAGAGAATGAGGGGAGATTGAAGGGGAGAGAGTGAGGAGGAAGAAAGTAAGGAGGAGATAGGGGAAAGAGTGAGGAGGAGGGAGTGTGGAAAAAATGAGGGGGAGGAAAGTGAGGGAGAAAGGGGAGGGAGTGAGGAGACGAGAGGCTGAGGGAGAAGAGAATGAGGGGGAGAGAGGGTGGGGGAGAGAGAGTGAGGTTGAACAGAGTGAGGCAGGTTCAGTGAGAGAGTGAGGGGAAAGATTTAGGGGAATAGAGTGCGGTGGAAGAGATTGACCGGTAGAGAGGGTGAGGGGGGAGTGATTGTGAGTGGGGAGAAAGTGAGGGTAGATAGAGTGAGGGTAGAGGTCGTGAGGGGGAAAGTAGGTGAAGAGTGAGTGAGGGGGGAGATAGGGAGGGGAGAGAGTGAGGGGAGACCACGATGGGAGTTCGAGTGAGGCAAGTAAGGGGAGAGGGACTAACAGGGAGAGAATGTGAGGAGTGAATGAGGGAGAGAGAGTGAGAGGAGTGAACGTGACGGGGAGAGAGTAAGGGGAGAGGGACTGACAGGGAGAGAGTGAGAGGAGCTAGAGAGAGGCGGAGATTAAGTGAAGAGCGAGTGAAGGGGAGAGAGTGAGTGAGGGTAGTGAGCAAAGGGAGATGGAGTGAGGGGAGAGAGATGGGCAGAGTGAGTGAGGGGACAGCGGAGGGCGAGTGAGGGGGAAAGGGTGAGGGGAGACAGTGACAGGGAGATAGATTGAAGAGAAGAGAGAGGGAGATGGCGAGAGAGTGAGGGGAGTGAGTGGGAGAGGCTGAGGGGATGGAAAATAAAGGAGAGTGTCTGAGGCGGGATAGTGTGATGGGAAAGACTGAGTGGCAAGACAGTGAGGGGGGGGAGAATGAGGGGAAAGTGTGAGGGGAGAGAGACTAAGATGGAAAGTAAAGGGGGGAGTGTGAGTGCAGAGACTGAGGGGGAAGAGTGAAGGGGAAGGGATTGAGGGGGAGAGAATGAAGGGCAGTGAGTGAGGGTTAGAGAGAGGGTGAGGGGGAATTAAGTGGGGAGGAGACTGAGGGAGAGCCTGTGTGCGGGGGCATGAAGCGGAAGAAAGTGAGGGGGAGGGAGTGAGGAGGAGAGAGGGTAAGTGGGAGGGAGAGAGGTTGAGGGGAGAGAGAGTGAGTGGGAGAGTGAAAGGGGAAGAGTGGGGAAGTGATTGAGGGGGATAGAGTGAGTGGAATGGTGAAGGGGAGAGTGTGAGGTGATGGGGGAGATAGAATAAGGAGTTGAGATTGAACGGATGATATTGTGAAGGAGAGATAGTGTGAGGGAGAGTGAGTCTGAGGGGAGAGAGTGAGGTTAGGGAGGGTGAAGGGTGAGAGAGTACGAGGGGGAGAATAGGTGAAAAGCGAGTAAGGGGGAGAGAGTGAGAGGAAGAGAGGAGAGAGAGTGAGGGGGAGAGAGCATGAGGTGGGAGAGAGTGAAGGGGAGAGAGAGTGAGGGGGGAGAGAGTGAAGGGGGGAGAGAGTGAGGGGGGAGCCGGTGAAGATGAGTGAGGGGGAGTGAGGGGAGAGATTGTCAGGGAAAGAGTGACGGGGAGAGAGAGGGGAGAGTGAGTAAGGGGGAAGTAAATGAAGAGTGAGTGAGGGGAGAGTGAGTGAGGGGAGAGTGAGTGAGGGGGAGAAGAGAGAAAGGGTGAATTGGGAGGGGGTGAGAAGGGGAGAGAGGGTGCGTGGAAGAGGGTAAGGGGACAGAGGATAAGGGAGAGAGATTGAAGGGGAGAGAGGGAGTGAAGGGGAGACAATGAGGTGGAGGAGGAGGGAGGGGGGAGGGAGAGGGGGAAAGAGAGGAGGGGAGTGAGCACGATGAAGAGAGGGTGAGGGGGAAGGAAAGCTGTGGGTCTCTTTTCCACTCACTTTCCTGCAGTCCTTCCCCGCTGCTCCATTTGCTTCGATGTTGCATCTTGTATAAATGTCAGAGAAAATCCCAATGTGATTTGTTGTTTTAATGGTGGGGGGAGGGTGGAAGGGGCAGGGTCTGGGGATCACTGGCTCCCTTTACCCCCTCACTCCTTCCAGTCGTGTCTGGGACAGTTTTGGGGCTGGAGAGTTCTGGTTCACTGGGGGAGGGGGGGAGAAGACTGTTCTCTGTCCCCGAGGTTTATGATGTGGAGATGCCCCTTCAGGGGCAGCGCTCCGAACGCTTATGGTATTTGCTACCAAATAAACCTGTTGGACTTTAACCTGGTGTTGTGAGACTTCTTCCCGAGGTTTAATGCAGCCTCTGTGACTAGGCCTCAATTCAAGGCCTAATCTCAGAGGGCCCTCAGAATGTCCTTTTGTATTTGGTTCATTCCCGAACAGTGTCAGTGCTGAAGTGGGAGAACTCGATGGTTAAAAACAAAATAATTCATTTAATTCAGGATGTGATTGTGGGTGTTCCTGCTCTCTCTCTCTCTCTCTCTCCCATCGTTCTCCTTTGCTTGTGAGTTATCAGTCAGAGAAATGGGAAATGGAGGGTAACAGTGAGAGAGGGGAGAACTGGAGGGTAACAGTGAGGGAGGGGGGAACTGGAGGGTAACAGTGAGGGGGTGGGGGGATGGGGGAACAGGAGGGTAACAGAGCAGTTTTCTTGTGGGATCTTGCTGTGTGTATTTTCCCTGCAGCCTATCCTGCTGGGAGACCGTGGTTCCGCTCCCCAAATTCAGTGTACTGACAACTGACTGTGATTGCTTCCATCTCCCACCACTGCCCCCAGCCTCATTTCTCAATGTGAATCAGTGATCAACACAAACAGTGGTCACAGGGTGACATGATTTAAAATGGTCAGACAGAAACCTTTCAGAGAGCATTTCAATCCAGATTCATCGTCAGAGAGAGAGAGAGAGATTATCCAGAGCAGGCGAGAGAGAGAGAGGAGGGTGATGGGTACGTACAGAGATAGGGGGAGATAAACAGGCAGAGAGAGAGAGAACAGAGATAGATCATCAAGTGCAGTAGAGAGAGAGAGAGGAGGGGGTGGATAGGGGCAGAGGTGGTGGGGGTAAGAGAGAGGGGGAATTAGAGAGAGAGAAACAGAGAGGAGTGACTGTGCTGGAAGTGGAAGGTTCCCTGTTCATATCAAATGTACAAACAGCACCAAACCTGGAGTGATGTTCCTTTATTTAAACTGGGGAGGGGTGGAAGGAAGAGGCGGGGAGGGGGAGAGAGGGAGAGCTGTGGTTCCCTCATTGCCCACTCACTTTACCCCAATCTCCCTTAAATATCACATTGTACCTGGCCATGTTCAGACTCTGTGTGTGTGTGTGGGATCTTGCTGTTCACCCATGCTCTGTGCCTCCTCCCTGCCCCATATTCCTCACACTCCAACAGTGTCCACATTTTAAATATAAAAGATTGAGTGAAAGGAGGGTGTGATATCGAGAGGAACAGGGTAAGGCAGAGCTGCAGAGAGGATGTTCGATCGAGTTCTCACAGGTTCTTGGAATGAAAAAGGCTGCGATTGGGACCTGGTTTAATTGGCCAGTTGGACAGTGCCTGTGTTTTACTCTCAGTAATGTCACGGTGCTGTGTGAGAGCTCAGGGCAGCGCTTCAATCTACTTTTACTGAGTTTCTGTTTGTAACATTCTCAGTCTCCCTCTCTCACTGCGAAGCACTCGGGAGGGAGAGGGAGCTGAAATTCACATTCCTGAGCCTGGGGAAAGGCGTGTTCTCCATCCTAGAGTCCTACATGTGTTTTTAGACAGGGTGGTGGGATTTGTGGATGGAAAGGGTTGTTCAGTTTCACTAGGGGTGGGGGAGGGGATGCGGTGGGAGAGGGACTTGTTCTTTGTACCTGAGGTAGGCCTCAATTCGAAGCCTGTCAGACTTGGCCTCAATTCAAGGCCTCTGTGACTAGAACTCAATTCAAGGCCTGTGTGACAAGCCCTCAATTCAAGTTCTGTGTGACGAGGCCTCAATTCAAGGTCAGTGTGACTCGGCCTCAATTCAAGTTCTGTGTGACTAGACCTCAAAACAAAACCTGCAGACAAGGCTCAGTTTAAGGCCTGTATGACTCGGCTTCAATTCAAGTTGTGTGTTACTAGACCTCAATTGAAGGCCTATGTGATGAAGGCTCAATTCAAGGCCTATGTGACTCGGCCTCATTTCAAATCCTGTGATCCATTGTGATCCATTGTGCCATCCATTGTGATCATGGCTGATCATGCTTTCCTCTGCGTGCTCCGGTTCCCTCCCACAGTCAAAAGATGTGAGGGTTAGGTGAATTGGCCATGACAAATTGACCCTAATTTCGGGGGGATTAGCAGGGTAAGTGTGAGGTGTTATGGGATAGGGTGGGACTGTTGTCGGCGCAGGCTCGATGGGCTGAATGGTCTTCTCCTGTTCCTATTTGCCACGTTTTCCTTGTGAAGAAACTCAGAAGAGGTTGTAGTCGGATCTATTTTCCCAAAACACAGATCCTTTAAGGCAGAACCAAACAAAGAGAAAAAAAAAACATCGAGAATATCAGTCTGCTTCTTAGCTTGCAGGTAAAGTGCTTCCAAAAAACGTAGCTGAAAGCCTAAAGGAAAAGAACCCTATCACCTGACTGCCACAGCTTAGCTGCAGCCCCCCAATGACATCACTCAAGCTGTAAGCTGCATGGCATTTACATTGCTTTAATGTACACCCACATGACAATGTCCAAGCAGAGAGTTCCCATTAGATGCAATTGTACTGTTCTAAAATTTTTTGTGATTTGCAGTGATTGAAGGGGGAGGGGTCTGGAATGGGTTTGCTTCGGTGAGACTGCAATTAATGTTGCTGCAACTGAAAGATACCTTTATCCTGACAAAGACCCTGAAACTAATGTGGGCCCTGAATCTAATAGGCACAAAATCTAACATAGACACTGAAATATTGTTAACGCATCCTAACATAAACAGATCCTCCAATTCTAGCTGAAAACTGCCACACCACATCGCTGCAACTAAAGAGATATCCCCAGATTAACATCAGTCCAAACGTGCCCCAATATAGATACTCATCAAGATGTTACCATAGTGACAGGTCCCAGCCCTACTCTCTGAAAACACATAGCGCTCTGACCCATGCTCTGCCAGCACAGTCCTGGCACCTTCCATGCTTTGTTTGATTAGCAGCAATCCTCCGCCCTGCTCTGCTACCATCATTTTGCCTGCATTCCATCTCTATTGCAATAGAGATCTGCTTCAGCCAGTTCTGTTACCATAATGACAGGCTCTGCACCCCAATCCCCCCCCACCCCCCACTCTGTAATTCCCCTACCACCCCCCGCCCCCCCCCCCGCCCCAACCTTTCCTATCATAGATTAAAATGCACCACATGTTCTATTAGTTCAGGGACAGTTGGTGCACATGGACAGTGACATGAACCAAACACACGCTGTCTATAACTTAAAAGAATTGGTCCATTTACAAGTAAAATCAGATCTTGACTTCATGGGAAATTTCAATTATTCATCTATTTGAATCATTGGATAGATTTCACAATTCTACTGAAGGGATATATTAGCATAGTTTTCACCTGCTGCCTGAACTTTGTCTGTGTTATTGCATAGATGCAAGTGTTTGTGCAGCAACTAAGAAGTTGACGCATGGTGCCCAATTTTATGATAAAATAGCCCACAGCAATATCCGTAATCTGGAGAAATGTCATGCGTGTCTGTCTCGAAGAAAACACCAACAATGCCCATAACAGAATACAATTCGCTGATGTAGCAAACAGTAAAATGATGGATTTCCTCCTATTCTCCAATTTTGGGTCGAGGTGAGTCTTCTCAATGCTCTGAGCACGGAGTCTCCTGCGGGCTCTGCTGGTCACTAAAATGTTTCTGACGGTGAAGGTATTGAGCATTATAATCAGGATAAATGGAATACAAGGTGTTAAAATATATTGCAGCAATTCGATTGATGCCCACATAGGGGAGCTTATAAAGCCGCCTGTAAGTCTACAAAGCCATAGTCTTTTTATAAATGCATATGAAACTGTGAACGTAAAACACCAGAACATGTTTTTTAAACAGCTCAACCCAGTTACTGTTCCCAGAGCCACCGCTGCCGATTTCACGGTGCAGTGTTTACCTCTCAGCTTTCCGCAACATCTGGCCACAAATCTATCAAAGGTGAAAGTCACGGTGAACCAGACAGAACAGTCCGTGGTTGTGTGAAGAATTGTACTTTGGTATTGCACACTTTGAGAGAGTGCAGCAAATAATAAAAAATGTAAAAGGTAAACATGCAGAATCTGCTTCATTATCACGTCGAAAATAATGACAAATAGTTCTGCTGTTGCCATGGCCACTAACTAGCAGGTGACACATTTGGAGAGACCACATGTTCCACGTGTTAGTATCAAACCAGTAAATAGGTTAGTTGCAAGAAAGTGAAATACACAGTCACATAGACACTGGACATAGAACAAAGTAAACACTTTAATTAAAAAGTTATTTTAATGTTCAGCGTTACTGCTCCATTCACAGTTGCCTGGGAATATTGCACCTGAACAAAATAAAATAAACTCTGCCTGTGTTCGTGCATGTCTGTGTGCGTGCATGTGCGTGTGTGTGTGTGTGTGTGTGTGTCTGTGTTGTGTCAGAAAGACCAGAGACAGGACATGTGCGAGTGTGGGTGAGGGATTGTGGGAATGTGAAAATGAGTGTGATTGTACGTGTGAGAGAAAGGTGTGCAAGAGAGAAATGTGTGTGTGTGTGTGTGTGTGTGTGTGTGTCTGTGAGCGTGGGAAAAGAAAATAGAGTGTTTGTGTTTGTGAATGTTGGCTTACATGTGAAATTGGGAGTGCATGCATGAGTGTGAGAGGGATATAGACTTGGTGTTTTGTCTGTGCTTGTTTGAGTGTATCTATGTAAGTGAGTGAGGTGGTTAGTCTATATTTGTGTGTGGGAATGAGAGATTCGGTTTGTGGTTTTGTTGCATTGAGGAAGTGAGTGTGTTGCAGAGAAAGCTTGAGTGTGACTGTAACTGGAAGAGAGAGTGAGTCTCTAGATTGTTCGTGTGCATCTGTCTGAGTCAGACAGTGAGTGATTACGTGTGGGGTAAGAGAGCGACTGGGTTTGTGAGCGGGTGAGTTTGAATTTGATGGGGGAGTTGGAGAGTGTACATTTATACTGTAGTGAGAGTGTGAGTGCTGCTGTGTGTGTGAGTGGGGGAGTGAATGTGTGAGCGGATGAGTGTGCATTTTGAGGGGGAGTTGGAGACTGTAAATTTATACTGTAGTGAGCGTGTGGGTGTTGCTGTGTGTGGGAGTGAGGGAGAGAGTGCGTGAATGGGTAAGTTTGTATTTGGTGGGGGGAGGGGGCGGTTGGAGAGTGTATGTTTATACTGTAGTGGGTGTGTGAGTGTTACAGTGTGTGGGAATGAGGGAGTGAGTGTGTGTGTGGCAGCGGAGTCACAGAGTATACATTAGTCAGAACACTGAATACAGGAGTTGGGGCGAATTGCTGAAGTTGGACAAGACATTGGTGAGGCCACACTTGGAACACTGTGTACAGGTCTGGTCACCCAAATCTAGAAAGTATATTATTAAACTGGAAAGAGTGCAGAAAAGCCTCACTAGGATGCGACGGGACTAGATGTTTCCAGTTATAAGAAAAGGCTGGATAGACTGGGACTTCTCTCTCTGGAGCGTAGGAGGCTTAGCGGAGATCTAATAGAAGTATATAACATAATGAGGGGCATAGATCAGCTGGATAGTCAATATATTTTCCCAAAGGTAGGGGAGTCTGAAACTAGAGGGCATTGGTTTAAGGTGAGAGGGGAGAGATGCAAAAGGGCCTAGATGGACATTTTTTTGACACAGAGGGTGGTGAGTGTCTGGAATAAGCTGTCCGAGTTAGTAGTAGAGGCAGGTACAACTTTGTCTTTTAAAAAGCGTTCAGGAAGTTACATGGCTAAGATGGGTACAGAGGGATATGGGCCAAATGTGGGCAATTGGGACTAGCTTAGGGGTTTAAGAAATGGCGGCATGGACAATTTGGGCCCAAGGGCCTGTCTCGATTCTGTAAACCTCTATGGCTCTATGACAGGTCTGCCATATGACGAGAGATTAAGCCGGTTAGGATTAGATTCCCTTGAATTTAAAAGAGTGAGAGGGGATCTCAGAGAAATTTATAAAATTCAAATAGCGTTAGACAGGGTTGATTCCGAAAGAATCTCTGTAATGGCGGGGGGAGTCCAGAACTAGGGTCATAGTTTGTGGATACGGGTTAAACCTTTCAGAGCTAAGGTGAGGAGAGTTTTCTTCACCCAGAAGGTGGTGAGCATGTGGAGTTCAGTACAACCGATTGTAATTGAGACCAAAACTTTGTCTGATTTCAAGAAGAAATGAGATGCAGCTCTTGCGGCGGAAGGGGACAAGGTATATTGATGGGGCGGGGGGGGGGTGGTAGGTCGGGAGGGGGGGAGGAGGGAGGTGGGGAGGGGGGGGAGGAGGGAGGGCGGGGCGGGGGATCATGATATTGAATTTGATGATCAGCCATGATGGAAATGAATGGCGGAGCAGGCTCAAGGGGCCGAATAGCGAACTCCTACTTTTGGTTTCGATATTTCTCTGTTTAGCGCTTTTGCCTGAAATTTGCCTTGTAAGAATCTGGTCATGTTTTTTTCTTTCATAACAATGCCATGGACTCATCGGAACCATCCCCTAAGTTCCTTACATGTACCAGATCATACATTGCAAAAAAATATTTCTGTCCTTGCAGAATCGAAGTTTCACATTTGGTTTTCCTTTTGGGAAGCCATTCACCCGGTTAAGTTTGGGATTTGCAGTCTCACAGGGGCGGCACGGTGGCACAGTGGATAACACTGCTGCCTCACAGCGCCAGGGACCCGTGTTCAATATCGGCTTCGGGTGACTGTCTGTATGGAGTCTGTACATTCTCCCCATGTCTGCGTGGGTTACCTCCGGATGCTCCGGTTTCCTCCCACGTGCCAGAGATGCACGAGTTAGGATGATTCGCCATGCTCAATTGTCACTTAATATCAGAGGGACTCGCAGGGATAGGGCCTTGGTGGGATTGAATATCATTGAATTTCACTTCAATGTATCTCGAAGCAATTGACTCTGCTTTTTTTGTTAATTATTTGAACTCTCATCAGTTATCTTCCTTAAGGATCCTGGTCTCAATTCACCTCAAATTGACACTCCAACGTTTTGCCATTCGACCCCAGAATTAATCGCCCCTCTCATATTCCTCCACGTCGAACATTTCCGCTAGTTTGTGTTAATGCCCATGCACTTTCAGTCTCTGTCATCTTACTTCCACTCTCTCAACTCAGTAACACTCGGACCCCCCTCCAAAAGAAACCCCACACCCCATTTTTAGTTGACCTTTGTGAATGGATGTCTGGATTGAGGTTTGCGACAAACCAGGCACAGAGATTCAGCCTGAGTGGCGACATACGATAGGGCAAGGGGAAAGTGAATGGTAATTTTTCTTGGGGGGGGGGGGGGGAGGGGGGGTCGGGAGTGGGATGGGACGTTGGGGGGTGGGGGGCACTTGATGGTGGGTGGAGTCGATGATTCAAATATGCTGATCCCGAATGTGGTTGGCTGTCCAATCTGTCTCAGGGAATACACCGTTTTGATGTCAAATATCAAAATGGTGACACATGATGTGCCTGGAGAACGCGGGAAACAAAGTGTGCATTCCTTACCACTCTCTCGGTGCTCCTCTCGAATCAGTGATCAGCTGTCAACTGTCGATTTGTCTCGGCAATGCAGATAATTTGCTGCAGCCAAACTGTTTGTTATCAATAACTATATTAAATAATGTTAAACTAGTCACGGCCAGTCAACTGACCATTGTTGTTTTGGAAGCCCCGGAATCCAAAAATCAAAACGGGTTAACGTAACCTGTTTGTTTAATGACATAAATTAGTTTCATTCTCCATGGATTCGTGACAATTATGCCTCACGGGAGGGCGTCATTGTTTCATTAATAAGGGAATCACCTCGATAAGTTATGAACTGGTAACAGCAGCAACAGGAAACGGTGGCTCAAGTGAGAGTTATGGGAGGGATTGGAACTGTAGTTTGAAAGATGACAACAATTGATCCAATTCTGACAGCAATAATTTGGAACGGTTCAGCAATGGATGAGAATCTGAGAACAATAGTTTGGGATGAAACTGCAATGGATCAGGATCTCAGAACAATAGATTCGAAAGTTACAACATTGGAAAGGGGTTTATCAGTGTGGCTTCACCTTGCCACTACAGCCAGGTGGATGGATACACGGATCGAATCCGCACTTTATGTTATTCAGTACTTTTATTATCCTGTTCTCGCTCTGATTGGTGCTCCTTGTGATTTTCTCTATTCACTTTTTAATGGTGTACGTAACGATGATCTGTGCTGCTGTTCCTATATCTGTAAATTGGATGAAGGAACGATATCTATCAATTATAAATTGCTAATGATATTAAGGTAGGCAGGGAAGTAACTGTGAGGACACTAATGAAGAGTGTGAACATATTGTATGTTTGAACTTTAATCCTGGGTTTATAATTGAACATGTCCAATCCAACACTTTGTTGTGAATTTGATTTCTGAATTTTCTAAAATTTATTATGTCACCATTTAAAGAATACTATACAATTCTGTTTCTCCATCCAAAATGGATAAATTCACATTTAATTACATTATACCATTTTTATCTACGTTACATTGCATTCCCTATGTATTTGCCCACTTAATCAACTTGTTTAAATCACATTGAAGCCACACAAACACACACCCACCCACCCACCCACACACACACTTGTGATGGTTCTTCAGCGGGATTTGGACAGGCTGTGTAAATGGGCAAGGACAGGGCAGATGGAATATAACGTGGATAAGTGTCTAGTTCTCCAATTTTGGTAGAAAATACAGAGAAACAAGGTAATTATGCAACGGTGCAAAATTGGAAATAGATGATGTCCAGAAAGTTCTGGGTGTCCTTGTTCATGGGACTCTAAAAGCTAGCATACAGGGACTGCAATCATTTAGCAAGGTTAATGGTCCGTTGGCCTTCATCGCAAGGGGATTTGTGTAAAGCAGTAAAGATGCCTTGCTGCAATTGCACAGAACCTTGGCCAGACCAGACCTGGAGCATTGTGTACAGTTTTGTTCTTCTTAACTCACTTAGGATTTGCTTGCTCTAGAAACCTGCATTAAATTTTATTTTCTCATTGTGAGAAATAATATTTCCACTTACTAAATAAGTGGAAATATTATATCTCACAATGAGAATGGGCGGCACGGTAGCACAGTGGTTAGCACTGCTGCTTCACAGCTCCAGGGTCCCGGGTTCGATTCCCGGCTCGGGTCACTGTCTGTGTGGAGTTTGCACATTCTCCTCGTGTCTGCGTGGGTTTCCTCCGGGTGCTCCGGTTTCCTCCCACAGTCCAAAGATGTGCGGGTTAGGTTGATTGGCCAGGTTAAAAAAAATTGCCCCTTAGAGTCCTGGGATATGTCGGTTAGAGGGATTAGCGGGTAAAATGTGTGGGGGTGGGGCCTGGGTGGGATTGTGGTCGGTGCAGACTCGATGGGCCGAATGGCCTCCTTCTGCACTGTAGGGTTTCTATGTTTCTATGTTAAATACAGCATCTTCAGCAGCATCACATTGGGAGAGTCACTGGGATTTTTAACTGGAATCCTCAGATGTGAATTCCTTCAGATAGAAAGTTAGAATTCATGAATTGAGATTAAATTCAAACTGGCCAGTATATTCTGCTTTCTGTTAACTCCCCTCTCACCTCATCAATCTCTCTCTCACCCCAAATGCTCGTCCCTTACCCAGTATCTCACTCCCCCAACTCCGTTATTCCTTCCCCCTCTTACTCTCTCCTATCACACTATTCCTTCGCACCCTAAAACCCTTCTCCCACTCACTCACTCTCCCCCTCACTTTCTCTTCCCTCACATTCTCTCCAACTCTTTTCCCGTTACACTCTTTACCCGTCGCTCTATCCTCCTCTTGCGCTATTCCGCCTTGCTCTCTCCATCTCACTCTCTCCCCCCTCACTCTTTTTCCTTTCGCATTATTCCCGCACTATGCGATGCCTCAAAGTCGCCCCTCACTGTCTTCCCTCACTCTGTCTCCCGTCACACCCGCATGCACACATGCATGCACACACAAACGCACTGAGACAAACAAACACACATACACTCACGCTCGCACACATACACACACAC
Source organism: Mustelus asterias (assembly GCF_964213995.1). Lineage (NCBI taxonomy): Eukaryota > Metazoa > Chordata > Chondrichthyes > Carcharhiniformes > Triakidae > Mustelus > Mustelus asterias. The sequence continues at coordinate 213,371 of NW_027590104.1, forward strand.
ACATATATAGGCACACACAAGAAGACACACATACACACACACATGGAACACGCAAAGCTGCACACACAGAAACACAAACTGAGACAGAGACACACACGCATGCACACACACAAACACATGAACACTCTCACACACAGACACACGCACATACATAGAAACACACCAAGACAACAGCCAGACAAACACACACACGCACACACACCCCTGTGTCTGTGGGCATTTTCTCAAGTCTGGGTATATCCCTTCAGTCCCTGAAAGGGTAAACGTCCCTCATGAAAAGCATGACGGTTTTTATAACGAAGCCCCTGATCTTGCTGAGCAAGATCCCACAAGATGCAGTCAACAGTGTGGAGTCGTTTTAAATGTGGTCAGTTTTTATACAGAGGTACAGAGTGAGGCAGTGTGAGGCTGGGGCAGTGAAATCCACATCCCGGGAGCCTCAGAATTAAATGGAGACCCTGTTCCCCCATTTAGAACCCCCGCACCTCAATAGCAGCTTGTACCTCTCCCTCTGCCTCTAACACACTACATCCAGCTGCTCTATCTCTCTCCCTGATTCTTTTTCTCTGTCTTTCCCGCTCTCCCTCCATCTGTTTCTGCAACATTGCTGTCATGTAGAAAGCCACACACTTGTCCTCTTCACACAGCAAGATCCCAGAAACGGCAACATGCTGACAGCAAAAAACCCTCCTCGGTCCAATAGCTACCCCGAAATGTTAAATTAACAACCTCCCTTTCCGCTGTTTTCAAGCTTATGAACTGTTTAAATCAATACATTCAGTCGATACTTTGTATCTGATATCTTTATGCTGGGTTAGGTCAAGTTCACCTCTTGTCCTTCGCAGCCTTCGCCTCGCCCTGTCTGACCTCCTTGTAGAAGTAGAGCTCTGGTTCTTCTGTTCTCTCTCTCTCTCCCTGCGCCACGCACATCCCTCTAATGCAGTTTATTCCTGCAGACAATTCCCTTCACTTCCTCCCCCCATGTCACATCTTGCTCTTCTTGAGCTGGATATCTGTCATATCTCTGCTCACAGGACCACCATGTTCCTGTCCCTTACACTGTGGATTTTTTTTTAAACTGTTGTTTCAATCAATGTACTGAGCAATCGATGCAAACGGATATTTCAGCATTTTCTTTAACACTGTTCTGAATTTGGGCTGAGTGGCCACATAAATAAAGGTGTTTGTGCAGCAGCTTAAAGTCTGCAGCATATAGGCGATGTCCTCAAAGATATCATAACCACTGCCATCTAAAAAGAGTTCTGGAACATCAAGCCTATATAAAACATAGAATAACCACAGAATTATGAAGTTGCTGGATATGGCAAAGAGTAAAATAATAGACTTCTTTCTACTCTCCATCTCTGGGTCACTGTGTTTGTCTCCCTTGTTCTGACCCTTCAGTGACTTGCGAGCTCGGCTGGCCATTAAAATGCGTCGGAAAATCAGAGCGTTAAGGATCAGAATTACTGCGAATGGGATCATTGGAGTTAATGCTGTTGAAAAGTTAGTGAACCCCTGCCATCTAGGATCAGTGTAAAAGATTCTCTTATTTTTACAGTACCACGATACATTGTTGATTATTTTCCTGGGTTCATATCTAAAGTAACGAGGCACATTTTTTAGACAGAGTAGAATGGTTGTTGTTGCAAGAACCACAGCCGCAGTTTTTTCGGTGCAATATTTAGCTTTCAGCTTCTGGGAACCAATGGCGATAAATCGATCAAAGGTGAACATGACGGTGAACCAGACAGAACAGTCTATTGCTGCACGGCGAAGGACACTGACAACGCTGCACACGGGGGTCAAGTCCAGGAAACACCGTGGGTAATAATAGAAAGGGAACCGCCGCAGTATGATCTCAAAGATAATAACCATCAGATCCCCGGCTGCCATGGCGACCATGTAGCGAGTGGTGCAGCTGGAGAGGTCACACTTCCCCCGGAGCAGGACCAGAATCGCCATTAAATTAACTGTAGACAGAGAAGGGAACAGAACATGGAAATGACGCAGCAACTCTGATTAACATATTATTTCATGGCGGAGGCACGCCTCTGAGAAGACCAACAGTTTTTGTGAAAGCCCATGTTGCCTTTGAGAAGGTGATCGGCCTTCTTGAACTGACAGTGAGGTGGGTGATGGAGGAGGGGAAGAGTTACAGATAAGAATTCAATCTGAGGATGCATGAGTCCCATAGGTGGATTGCTTGGTTGGTATTGGGTACTTGAGACTTGCAGTCTCCCCTCGTAAAAGTGAATGTTGACTCTTCATTTGATGGTAACTACGACCTCTATCGCCAATCATAAATCATCCACGCCCCCCCCCCCACCTTTCGTCCCAATCGTCCTCTTACTATCTGTTATTCAAACTAAAACTGTGATATTCACTTACAGCAAGAAGCCATTTTTTATCCTGCTCTCTCTTTGCTTCTCTTATTTGAGTTGTTTTTAAGTTCTCTTCACTTTCTACAGTGAATCTGGTCCTTCGTCATGTTAACATCCTCGACCTTTTCTTACTTTTTCTTATTGAACTTAATCCCTGTCTTTTTCGGTATACAGTGAGCTCTGTAATTGTTCTCTCTGCCTCTTCCTTTGCTGGGAATATACGTTGACTGTGGCTGAATTATCTCTGAGATGATGATGGCCCATTCCAGAGGTGCTGCTTCTGCCGTTTACTGTTCATTGCAGTTGATCACTTGAACACTGCTGATTGTAAACATAATGACTCAATATACAATTTTCAATGCCATTATTCCTTTCTACTTTAATAAAAGCAACTGATTCAACAAACCATACCATCATTAATAAACCACAACACTTACAAATTTTGATACATTCTGAAAATATTAATAAACCTTATCAACATTGAAACATATTGCCAAATAAATAGCCTGACCTCTTGCATTAATAATGTTAGAAATATGAAGAATTGGCTTTCCTATTTTAACTTAGTTTCAGTAGGATTTAAAAAAAACTTTAAAGAACACGAAAGTCTCACCATCTGTTCTGGCCCCACCTCTTAGTAAACTCCATCACCAACCATTTAACTTCGAATTTTCCTGCGATGACAGGAATTGTTTTAATTTCAAACTCCCCAAAACTTCCCTGGATCCCTCTTCCTGCTCTTTCCAGGTAAGCGAGTGGCCCTGAACCAGGGTCTGGATCAATATTGTCCCTGATAGATCCTTGCATTCCTCTTCTTCTGGCTTCCGTTCCTCACTCTGCACAAGTCGTGGAAAACCTCATTCTTGAATCTGCTTTTCTCTTCTCCCCGGTAGGTCTCCTGTTGTGCTCAGCAAACTCATCTCATTACACTCCCACAAACAATGTGATAATGTGCCATCGCTGCCAGACTGGTTGAGATGTTTCCACATTTGCTGTTTCAATGCCTCTTTTTCAGCATCAGCGGTATTTTACTTTAATGTTTTTGAGATCTTGAGGGCTCTTGAAAGGATGGGTACCAAGTGGGAGTCTCCTCGTAGAAGGGAGATTACAAATGGAGGTCCCAAGTCAAAAGAAGAGGTCTCTCTTGGTTTTGGGATGTTTAGAGATTATTTCTATCAATCACAGAAAGTGATTTGTCTGTCGACTCTGTTCCTCAGAAAGCCGTAGCTGTTGTGCAATAACAGTGGGATGGACGCCCATTGGTTTTTCACACAATTTCCCGCACTTCCAGGTCTGGCTCATGCCCACCTGGGCAATGTAAAATTCTGACCCGTGACTTATGGAAAAGCAAAATACAACTCATGCTGAAAATCTGAAATCAAATTTTAAAAATGCTGGAAATATTCAAAAGGCCCAACAACAACTGTGGAGAGAGAAACAAATTCAACAATTTGGATTGCATCAGAACAGATAATGCCAAAAAAAAAGAATTTTAACATTGCCAGGGATGGGATTTGTCGCAACATGCTATTAAGGGATGGCAGCAAGGCATCACTGGAAAGGAAGTGTGTCATTCAGTACTGTTGTGACATTCAATATATTCAATGCTGATTTTAGTAGATTTATTTGATAAATAAACGACGAAAGTCTTAGTTCCAGACTGGAGGTAATTCGAATTGAGAAAAAATCATGTCACTCGTGATCTTATTGACTAGTGGGGAAGGTACTAATGCAATACTCCGGTTCCATTCTCACATGTTCTGATAGTCACAATCAGCACAATTTTCCGGTGACTCAGAGTCCAAATTTTGCATGGTCAGTGTCCCCTCGAGTTAGTGCCAATCTAACCTACAATCATAGATACCTGTATTGTAACTTTCCCTCAGAAACTTTCCGTGTTCTGATATCTAATTCAACAGTACCCACTGTGGGACTCAAGAAATAATCGCTTTATAATTGATCGGAATTGTGGCCACAGATTGCTTTTCCGTGCAGAAACCAGAATTAAATCATGCAAGCGATTGGGAAAATGTTACAGATATCTGCACAATGGTCAGCATCAGATCAGCGTATAACACATTAAACAGCATATGGCACATTGAACAGATTAAAAACAGGCACAGACTCACACATAGATTCACACAATTTTAAAGCATTTGTGATTTACCAGGAACACCAACGACAGCAAGGACCGTATAGAATACTTTCTTGACCCATTGCATTGGACGATGCATTGTATTCCGTGTAACGGTCTATCTCTCTGTATACTGGTGGAAATCTGCCTCAGATAAACTTTGAGTTGTTTTCAGAAAGTCCTTAACTTATACTCTGCGGAATGTCCACAGGGTATAGAAATTACATCATTACTTAGTGTTCTTTGAAATACTGAACAAACAGATGACGCCACCTGTCTTAAATCCCTGTTGTTCTGACCTATTTTTAGCTCTGTTTTTAAGTTGGAAATAAAGTTCCACGTCATTTCTCATGAGTGCTAAGTTGAAGCTGCATTCACTCAAAGTTGGCCATTTTCCAATGAGCAACATGCCGCACATCTGTCGTTGTTTGGGGTGAATACTCGCAGCCACCATATCCAATTCAGCACACACTGGTCATCCTGCACCACATCAGAGTGTGTTTATCTCCCTTACTGATCTTTCCTCGAAGAACATTTGTTATTCGTCATCATTGGTAAATTGACATTCGGACTCCATACTTTTATCCACACAGAATCTGAAGTTTTCTCATGTTATTTTGGAACGGTTTCCCGTAATTCTTGGTTGTCCCATGAATGACAATATCCGATGACATTGAAAAGGGTCAGAATATGACATGTGTCTGTAAGATTCACTCTCTTTCCTCTAAACTCCAATTGGTATGGGCGCAAATTATTCAGTTTATTCTCAGGCGACAACTCCGTCATTCCTGGAAACAGCCGAGTAAATTCTATGAACTGCCTCCAATGCAAGTTTATTACTATGTAAATATGAGAAATTGTCCGCAACAACTCTGGATGCGGCCTCACCAATGCACTGGCCTGTTGTAGCAGGAGTTCCCTAGATGTGAGCTGCAGTCCTATTTGAGTAAAGGTCAACATTCAATTTTTTGCTGTATATGGAAGATGACATTTCCTGATCCATGAATGAAAAAAACAAGCTCTTCTCCACTGCAATCTTCTGTAGTCCCTCTGCATTGAAACAACAGCCCGGGTTTCTGTTCTTCTGACAAAGTGTATGACTTACAATTGTCCCAGTTGGTACTCAATATGACATTTCCTGCACATTCCCTGACACTTTTAATATCCCATCTGCCCTCCTCACATTTCCCTTAGTCACTTTGTGAGTGTGAGCACAACTGTGTGCAATGCACACGGCCTCATCATCTAAAACATTGGTCATATATCGACCTTCTGAGTACTTAAGGACCCTTCTTTGATCCCAGCGGCAAAATAATAGTTTTATCGTCCTAATTGGAGAGGAGTTATCCGGATTTCCCGTTTCCTGGTAGATGTTTTATCCTCTCTCGCTGCTAATGTATTACCACTAGTGTTGTGAGCAAACAGCTGGCATGTTTTTTAATGGCATGGGTTTATGAACTATGTACAATAGTTGAGTGATTCTCCTTTAGTCCACGTTGATTCTTACAGCCTCTGTGAGCATCAAGACATTTCTTAATCCTATTTTCCGCATCACAAAATGATGCTGCCTCTGTTACCTTTTTTCGTAAGTATCTTGTTCGTCCTTATATTATAATGGAAATATTCAGTTTTTCAATCATATAATTGATTCCAGCATTCTGTCCGAGGTCTGTGCTGGCACGTTACATTTTTCCATCTTATATGGATGATTGAATTGAGGACAGTGAAGATAGGAGGTCGAGATTCGCACTTGACACAAAGGCATGGAAGATAACATATCGTGAGGGGGGCATGAGGAGATTGAATATAGATCTAGAAGAGTTGTGTGTGTGCACAATCTGGAGGTGGAGAGTGAGGGAGGAAAGTGTGAAGTTCTTCTCTCTGGAAGGAAAAATCAAAAAGGGAATATTATTTAGAGGATGAACAGCTGCAGAATCCCAAGTTGTAGAGGGATTTGGGTCTTCCAATGTATAAGTTGCAAGACGTTAGCACACAGGCTCAGAAAGTGGGTAAAATGGCTGATGGAGAGATATGTTTAATTATCAGAGGAACTTAACATCGAATAAGGATGTTATGCCTTAATTATACAGTGATTGGTGAGACCTCATCCCTAATATTGTCGGTCTTACAGCATCAGGGTCCCAGTTTCGAATATGGGGTTGGGTGGCTGTGGGGAATTTGTAAGTGTGGGTTTCCTGCAGCTTTCCCCCAGAGTCCAAATATGAGCAGGTTAGGCGAACTGGCCATTCTATATTGTCCCTTAGTGTCTGTTCCAAGGTGTGTGTATTACAGAGATATCGGGGTAAATACGTGAGTCTAAAGGGGATCGGGCCTCGGCGGATTCTCTGCTGGAACAGATTTACATTTTACCTGCGCATATGAATCACCGAGTATCACTTTGCAAAATTGCAACCTCACATTGCTCAGGAACACGGGTCAGGTCTGATTGTTGAAATAATTACTCAGAGGCCGCTGTCCCTTCACCAGATTCCCTTTATTTACAATGTTAGTTCCACTCTTAAAAGTGTTTCAGGTACAAAGTCAGAATCCAGATCGTCAGTAGCCCTGACACTCCTCAACATATATATAGGCAAGGCTCCCTGATTGAGCAGACAATCATCAACTCAATCAGGGAGCTGAGACATCAAGAGACAAACCTCATGTGCCTCGTTGAGGTCGTTTCACCCCTCCCACCTTAACTCCAAAGAACCTCAGTGCTTCACGCCCCGCATGCATCCCTTGTGATGTTTCAGCGCCGGTCTGGTTCCGCCGACAGAGTGTCTGACATGGGTGGCGCACATCCACTCCTCTCTGATGAAGCGAGTGCCAGAGTGCTGGTTCACTCCATTCCTCAGGAGGCAAAGGAGTATCCGTGGCTTCATGTGTCGTGTTCATTTCCGGCTGCAAAATCCTAAATACAAATGATGGAGAGCTCGGTCCGTAATGGTGGCCGGCTGGCCATAGCTGGCTTCGGCATGAACTGGTCTTTGGAAGCCTACACCTGGTCCAGACGTTTTTTACTAGATGGCCTCACCCACGCATATTTTATTGGATGCCGGACCCCCTTAGACACAACTGTACCCTGCGGGACCCTTGGCGTAATTTTTTCAGCCAGTACTTTTTCACCTGCCTCCAATTGCCTCTCATGGCTGCTGGTGCCATGGCCTCCGCTTTGAGCTTCTTGCTGCGTTTCCATTCTTCTACCAAACGTTTCAGGAAGATCAAAGGTGGAGTCGTCTGCCCATGAGCAATTCCGCAGGCACTATTCCCATTGTGGTATGAGGTTTTTCTCCGATATCAAGTAACATTTGGGAGAGTTTGTTGTCTATTAAGGCTGCGGGCTGCTTTCTTTACAGCAACTTTTAAAGTCTGGACCACTCTCTCCACTCGGCTGTTCGACAATGGATGGTGTGGTGTCATTCTGATCTGTTGAATCTCATTCAACTTCATGAACCTGGTGAAGCCCTGGCTGGAAAAGTGATGTCCCGTTGTCAGAGATCAGCACCTCCGGGATCCTATGCTTGGAACAGGTGTGAAGTTTCTCTCCAGTTACCGCTGTGGTCGCGGGGTTCACCCTATGGACGTCCACCCACTTGGGATCGGTCGCCAATATGACTAGAGACATCGAACCGATGAATGGGCCTGCATGATCCATGCAGAGCAGAGTCCAAAGGCAAACCATTTGCACGGGTGTAGGCGAGCTGCTGGTGGCAACACTTGCCCCAGCTGGCATTGTTGGCAACAACACACAAGCGCCACAATGTCCGTGTCCACTCGCAGCCACTCAGCATAGCTCCTGGCCAACATCTTCATTCTGGACACTCCTGTGATTTAGTTCAGCCAGTATGGAACAGCGGTCCTGACATGGAGAAACCCATCGTGCCACATAGAGCAGTATTCCATCTTCAACAGTGAGCTCCGATAAGGGTGGAATTGGGGTTGTACTGGTCTTTCCATTTCTCCCATCAGCACTAACTGTTTAACTTTTGAGAGGACCCAGGATTTTCCATCCAAAGTTCTGTTACGTTCAGCCACAGGACGGACATCCAGAAAATTTATGGTCATTACCGTATCTTCTACTTGTGGCACCATCAGTGGTGTGTCTGCTAAAGCAGGCTGCTCATGGCCTATGCGTTTGCTACGTGGCCTCCCAGCCGGTGTTCCAACTGATAGTTGTAGTGGGAGAATAATATATCCCTCGGCTGAACACGGGCTGATGCTACCGGTAGCACCGCTTTGTCCTCTCTGAATAGTCGCAATATCGGATCGTGATTGTGGACAATCACAAATGTACACCAATTAATGGATTGATAGATTTTATTTTGCTCCAAATATTACCGCCAACCCTTCTTTATCAATATGAGCGTGCGTTCTTTCTGCTCTGGCGAAGGTCCTGGAGGCATTTTTAATTGGATGTTCCTTTCCACTGAGCTATCTGTGTGCTATTACCACCCCAAAGCCATACAGGGATGCTTCAGAGGTTAGCCCAAACTCTTTTCTAGGATTGGAGTGTTGCATGACACTCGACGATGACACCTGTTGCTTTATTTTTTTAAAAGCCAGGTCCTGACGGGGTGATCATTCCCAAGCTTGACTCCTTTTTAACAGGTGACAGATAGATTGCTGGTTTGGTATAAATTTGCACAGCATCTCAGTAGCCCTGACAGTCCTCAATATATTACCTCAATCAGGGAGTTCATAGTCTTGGAAGCCAAACTCATGTGCATCTCCGAGATCATTACCGTTGTGATGTCCCTGGGAAGAAGGTAGCAACACTTTGCCACCTGTATTGTCAACATGGAGAAACGACCAGTAATGTTGAATGGAACAATTGCCAGTTATATTGAAGTATTAAGTGTCGATTAGTGTCACCATGAGTAAATTTAGATTGGAAGCAAGGCCAATAATGTTTTCATCATTTATACTTTTAGGGTTAGATCTGTGATCTCTGGTGGATTATTTCGAGGTGGACTCTTCAGGTACATTGAAGATGAAAGTCTACCGTGTCTGATAAGCAAATGTAACTCATATGGAATGCTGTGTAGGCTGATTTTCTCATCATGGCATCTCTTATCCCATATCCAGAAAGAACTTACACATCTAAGATCCAGAGCTTTATTCTGTGTAACCCCGTGCTGTACCTGCCCTGGGAATGATTGATGAAGACAGTGTCGAGGGAGATTTACTCCGTATCCAAAGCCGTTCTGTACCTGTCCTGGGAGTGATTAATGGGACATTGGAGAGTGAGCTTTATGTAACCCAGTGCTGTACCAGTATTGGGGATGTTTGGTAGGGACAGTGTACAGGGAGATCTCTACTCTTATTATGACCACACTCTAATCACCTCAGGTAACTGGCCACCGACAACTGCAGTTCTTAAGACGAGCAGCAGATTTTCATATTCAGTGTAGCACGAAGTGGATAATTCTACTTGTTTGCTGACGGATCGCACAACTTTGGTAATTTCCGACCTCCTGGATGTGTAAATTCAAAGCTTCAGCTTTTCAGCATGCTGTAAGGATTGTTTTTCTCCAGAGAGTTCTGAATTTTTCCATCTTCATAAACCTGCTCAGCAACAGCTGCGTTTTTCTTTGTCGCAATGATGAATATATTCTGCACAAAGCAAATCTCAAACTGCAAGTTTCCTCATCATTGGAAATCTGATGCAATCCCATGTAAAACCATTTACTGTCATGTCGTTTGGGAACATTTCCATCACCTGTATGATATACTCACCCCAATTCCATTTGAAATTATTTTTCAGCTTAAAAAGCAACATTTGTTCAGACCTTTCAGCCAAAATATTTTAAAATGTCACTCCTTCCCAGCTTTGATGTTTTGAAGTTTGAGGAGCATTTTCACCATTTGCAGGCCAGGCGCTCAGTATTCCAAACTCATGGCCGGTGTTTCAGCGCGGAATTACCTGGAGCCTGTTGAATTTTAAATGTGGGGCTATGGTTCTGGGAGTTGGAACTTCAGTGAACTGAAATATATTCCTGAATGGCCGTCAACCTAGATCTGTTTACCGGTGAGAGCAAGTCATAAATTATTGAAAGAAAAAAATCACAGTCGAACTCGCTTTGTGATTGATGCATTTGCCTCTGTAACAGTCATAGAGGAGCCCCATTTCACAGGCCTCGGGTTACACTCGGGTGAACTCAGTTGTATTTACCTTGCGTTTCCTCTCTGTAAGCCGGTTTTGTGACAACATTCTCCCAATGATTTGGAATGAGCAAAAGTTGTCGGAGAAAATCTTGTATTTGCCGCCGCGGTCATTATAGAGTCATAGAGTCATAGAGGTTCACAGCATGGAAAGAGGCCCTTCAGCCCAACTTGTCCATGCCGCCCTTTTTTTTCAATCCCGAAGCAAATCCCAATTCTCCGCATTTGGCCCATATCCCACTATACCCATCATACCCATGTAACTATCTAAATGCTATTTAGAACATAGAACATAGAACATTACAGCGCAGAACAGGCCCTTCGGCCCACGATGTTGCACCGACCAGTTAAAAAAAAACTGTGACCCTCCAACCTAAACCAATTTCTTTTCGTCCATGAACCCATCCACGGATCTCTTAAACGCCCCCAAACTAGGCGCATTTACTACTGATGCTGGCAGGGCATTCCAATCCCTCACCACCCTCTGGGTAAAGAACCTACCCCTGACATCGGTTCTATAACTACCCCCCCTCAATTTAAAGCCATGCCCCCTCGTGCTGGATTTCTCCATCAGAGGAAAAAGGCTATCACTATCCACCCTATCTAAACCTCTAATCATCTTATATGTTTCAATAAGATCCCCTCTTAGCAAAAGACAAAAGACAAAATTGTACCCGCCTCTACGACTACCTCTGGCAGCTTGTTCCAGACACTCTCCACCCTCTGTGTGAAAAAAATGCCCCTCTGGACTCTTTGGTATCTCTCCCCTCTCACCTTAACCTATGCCCTCTCGTTTTAGACTCCCCTACCTTTGGGAAATGATATTGGCTATCTCGCTGATCTGTGCCCCTCATTATTTGATAGACCTCTATAAGATCACCCCTAAGCCTCCTACATTCCAGAGAAAAAAGTCCCAGACTATCCAACCTCTCCTGATAACTCAATCCATCAATGTTCGGTAGCATCCGAGTAAATCTTTTCTGCGCTCTTTCTAGTTTAGTAATATCCTTTCTACAATAGTGTGGCCAAACGGGCCATCTAAAATGGCGATTTGTAAAGCACTCTGGGACAATTGGGCAAAAACTAAAACGACAGGCTGCAGTTTAAAAGACAGAGACAAACAGGCAGAAATCCGGACGTGTGGATCCACAGGATATGGGTCACCTCCGGGGTCAAAAATACTTTCTGGTCACACTGGATTGTTTCATCTCCAGGAAGAAAGAGACTTTCTGGTCACACTGAGTTGTTTACCAGACATAAGGGCACCGGGACCCCTTATTTAGGAAGGAGGTATGTGACCTATGTGCTTCCAGCACCTACAGACATGGCCTTTGGGGACGCACCGAGAGATCGGTGTGGCAGCACCTGAGTGGACTCTTATCGATCAGGGTGATGAAGTCCTGATCGATTGATTGGCAATGGCCAAAAGGGGTACAAAACCCAATGGGGTATAAAGGGTGCTGCACAACCAGGAGTCTCTCTTTCTCTCTCTCTCGCTCTCTCTCTCTCTCTCTATCTGACCCCACGAACGAGCTACAACAACGGTGAACATCGCCAGTGACGAATAGCACGAGGAGAGCCACCACACCGGAGAAGGAAGGAAGGAAGACCAGAGCCAGAGTGCCAGACCAGACCTAAGGACCAGACGACGCAGAGGACGACCGATACCAACGCACAGATAAAGGCCAATATCTCCTTGGGTACTTGCCAGTCACGCAAAGTTAAGGTCTTATATTGGACTTGAACAATAGTATTTTCCTGTAAGATAACTTATCGTTGGTTGGGTGGGTGATTATTTATTGTATGGGTTTAAATAAATATTGGTTGTACTCATAAGACGTCTACTCGTACTTATGTGTCCACCGTATAAGGTTTAAAACAATCTGTGCGGCAGATAAGATGACCAGAGTTGCACACAGTATTCTAAGTGCGGCCTTACCAATGTCTTGTACAACTTCAAATAGACATTCCAACTCCTGTATCCAATGTTCCGACGAATGGAACCAAGCATGCCGGATGCCTTCTTCACCACTCTGTCCAACTGTGACTTCACTTTCAAGGACCTTTTCAAAGACTATTTCCTCGGGTGGATGGAGCTATTACAAGGGGGCATAACTATAGGGTTCGTGGTGGGAGATACAGGAAGGATATCAGAGGTAGGTTCTTTACGCAGAGAGTGGTTGGGGTGTGGAATGGACTGCCTGCAGTGATAGTGGAGTCAGACACTTTAGGAACATTTAAGCGGTTATTGGATCGGCACATGGAGCACGCCAGGATGATAGGGTGTTCCTGATTACAGTGAAACTCGTTTGGGATAGCTTGATCTTGGTTTCAGATAAAGCTCGGCACAACATCGTGGGCCGAAGGGCCTGTTCTGTGCTGTACTGTTCTATGTTCTATGTTCTATGTTCTCAGGAGCTATGAACATGTACCCCTCGATCTCTTTGTTCTGTTACCCTCCCCAACGCCCGACCATTCACTGAATAAGTCCTGTCCTGGTTCAATCTATCAAAAATGAATTGCCTTGCATTTGTCTAAAGTAAACTCCATCTGCCATTCGTCAGCCCACTGGCTCAGTTGATCAAGATCCCATTGCAATTGGAATTATCCTCTCAGTAGCTGCTCAATGAAGGACAGTCCCTTCTTTAGGAATTTTGTTTTTCTTCCCAAACGAGTTTCACTGTAATCAGGAACACACCGGAGACCGTCCTGCCACATTTTGAAAGGACGTTTATAGCAGCTACTATGTTTGGTCTCGCCAGCAGCTACCTGTCTCTCTGGAATTTTCCTGATGATTCCTGAAAGGTGCAGTATTTGTGTCAATTGTTTGCGAAGCCAGTTATTAATTTGCGCGGAGAGCTGTTGATGGATTGAAAGCAGATGAAAGAGAGGAATGGGCACAGCTGAAATCGAGGTGACTTCTCTGCTACATAAGAACACAAGAACATAAGAACTAGGAGCAGGAGTAGGCCATCAGGCCCCTCAAGCCTCCTCCGCCATTCAATAAGATCATGGCTGATCGTTTTGTGGACTCAGCTTCACTTACCCGCCGGCTCAACATAACCCTTAATTCCTTTAATGTTCAACAATTTATCTATCCTTGCCTTAAATACATTCAATGAGATAGCCTCAACTGCTTCACTGGGCAGGGAATTCCACAGATTCACAACCCTTTGTGTGAAGAAGCCCGTCCTCAGTCCTAAATCTGCTTCCCCTTATTTTGAGGCTCTGCCCCCTAGTTCTAGTTTCACCCGCCAGTGGAAACAACTTCCCTGCTTCTATCTTAACTATTCCCTTCATAATCTTATATGTTTCTATAAGATCTCCCCTCATTCTTCTGAATTCCAATAAGTGGAGCCCCAGTCTACTGACTCTCTCCTCATAAGCCAACCCTCTCAACTCTGGAATCAATCTAGTGAATCTCCTCTGCACCCCCTCCAGTGCCAGTATACACTTTCCCAAGTAAGGAGACCAAAACTGTACACAGAACACGAGGTGTAGCCTCACAAAAGAAGAACAAAGAACAATACAGTACAGGAACAGGCCCTTCGGCCCGCTAAGCCCGTGCCGCTCTCTGGTCCCAACTATACCATTATTTTGTATCCCTCCATTCCCACTCCGTTCATGTGGCTATCTAGATAAGTCTTAAACGTTCCCAGTGTGTCTGCCTCCACCACCTGGCCCGGCAGCGCATTCCAGGCCCCCACCACCCTCTGTGTAAAATACGTTCCTTCTGATATCCGTGTTAAACCTGCCCCCCTCAACTTGAACCTATGACCCCTCGTGAACGTCACCACTGACCTGGCAAAAAGCTTCCCACCGTTCACCCTATCTATGACTTTCATAATTTTATTCACCTCTATTAGGTCACCCCTCATCCTCCGTCTTTCCAGTGAGAACAACCCCAGTTTACCCAATCTCTCCTCATAACTAAGTCCTTCCATATCAGAGAACATCCTGGTAAACCTCCACTGCACTCTCTCTAAAGCCTCCACGTCCTTCTGGTAGTGTGGCGACCAGAACTGGACGCAGTATTCCATTTGCAGCCAAAACAACGTTCTATACAACTGCAGCATCAGACCCCAACTTTTATACTCTATGCCCCGTCCTATAAAGGCAAGCATGCCATATGCCTTATTCACTACCTTCTCCACCTGTGACGTCACCGTCAAGGATCTGTGGTCTTGCACATCCAGGTCTCTCTGCATGTCTACACCCTTTATGGTTCTGCCATTTATCGGATAGCTCCCCCCTACGTTAGTTGTACCAAAATGCATCACTTCGCATTCATCTGGGACTTTGTCAAACGCTTTACTAAAGTCCATATAGACGACATCCACGGCCCTTCCCTCGTCAACCATTCGAGTCACTTCTTCAAAGAACTCCACCAGGTTAGTGAGGCAGGACCACCCTCTCACAAAACCATGCTGACGATCGTTAATGAGTTTATTCCTTTCTAAATGCGCAAACATCCGATCTCTAAGAATCCTCTCCAACAACTTCCCGACCACGGACGTCAAGCTCACCGGCCTATAATTTCCCGGGTTATCCTTCCTACCCTTCTTAAATAACGGGACCACATTCGCTATCCTCCAATCCTCTGGGACCTCACCTGTGTCCAGTGACGAGACAAAAGATTTGCATCAGAGGCCCAGCGATTTCATCTCTCGTCTCCCTGAGCAGCCTGGGATAGATTCCATCAGGCCCTGGGGATTTATCAGTCTTTATATTCCCTAAAAAAACTAACACTTCCTCCCTTGTAATGGAGATTTTCTCTAACGGGTCAACACTCCCCTCCCAGACACTCCCAGTCAACACATCCCTCTCCTTTGTGAATACCGATGTAAAGTATTCATTTAGGATCTTCTCTAATTCTTTGGGATCTAAGCATAATTCCCCACTTTTGTCCCTGAGAGGTCCGATTTTTTCCCTGACAACGCTTTTGTTCCTAACGTATGAATAAAATGCCTTGGGATTCTCCTTAATCCTGTCTGCCAAGGACATTTCGTGACCCCTTTTTGCCCTTCTAATTCCTCGTTTCAGTTCTTTCCTACTTTCTTTATATTCCTCCAGAGCTCCCTCCATTTTTAGCTGCCTGGGCCTAACGTAAGCAACTCTTTTCATTTTGACCAATCCCTCAATTTCCCTGGTTCTCCACGGTGCTCGAATCCTACCCTTCCTCTCCTTCTTTTTTACAGGCACATGCCTATCCTGCAACCCTAACAACTGTTCCTTAAAAGACCCCCACATGCCAGCACCTTATACAGCTGGAACATAACCTCGCTGCTTTCAAACTCCATCCCTCCAGCAATGAGGACAAAGTTCCATTTGCCTTCTAAATTACCTCCTTCACCTGTAAGCCAATTCCTTGAGATTCCTGCACAAGGACACCCAGGTCTCTCTGCACAGCACTACGCTGCAATTTTTACCATTTAAATAATAGTCCATTTTGCCGTTATTGCCACCAAACTGAATGACCTCACATTTACCAACATTGTACTCCATCTGCCAGATCCTCGCCCACTCACTTCCCTTTGCAGACTTTCAGCGCCTTCTGCACACTTTGCTCTGCCACCCATCTTCGTGTCTTCTGCGAATTTTGACACACTACAGCTCTGGTCCCCAACTCCAAATCATCTATTTAAATCGGAAACAATTGTGGTCCTAACAATGATCACTGAGGCATACTACGAGTCACTGATCACCAACCAGAAAAACACCCATTTACCCCCACTCTTTGCGTTCTGTTAGTTAACCAATCCTCTATCCATGCCAATACATTCCCCGTAACACCGTGCACCTTTATCTTATGTAGCAGTCTTTGGTGCGGCACCTTGTCAAATATCTTCTGGAAATCCAGATACACCACATGCATAGGTTCCCCATTGTCCACTGCACATGTAATGTTCTCAAAGAATTCCACCATATTAGTCAAACATGTCCTTCCCTTCATGAACCCAAGGTGCGACTTACCAATGGGACAACTTATATCCAGATGTCTCGCTATTTCTTCCTTGATGATAGATTCAAGCATTTTCCAGACTACAGAAGTTAAGCTAACCGGCCTATAGTTACCTGCCTTTTGTCGACCTACTTTTTTAAACAGTGGCATCACATTTGCTTTTTTCCAATCTGCGGGAACCACCCCAGAGACCAGCGAATATTGGTAAATTACCATGAGTGCATTTGCTATTTCTCCCGCCATCTCTTTTAGTACCTGAGGATGCATTCCATCAGGACCAGCAGACTTGTCTACCTTTAGCCCCAATAACTTGCCCAACACTAACTCTTTCGTGATAATGATAGTTTATAGGTTCTCACCTGCCATAGCCATCTTGTCATCAATTTTTGGCATGTTATTTGTGTCTTGTACTGTGAAGACCGACACAAAATACCTGTTCAATGCCTCAGCCATTTTCTCATTTCCAGTTATGAAATCCCCCTTCTCATCCTCTAAAGGACCAATGTTTATTTCAGCCATTCTTCTTCGTTTTATACATTTGTAGAAACTTTTGCTATCTGCTTTTATATTCTGAGCTAGTTTATTCTCATAATCCATCTTACTTTTCTTTATAGCTTTTTTCGTGGCTTTCTGGTGACCTTTAAAGATTTCCCAATCCTCTAGGTTCCCACTAATCTTTGTCACTGTGTATGCATTTTCTTTCAATTTGATACCCTCCTTTATTTCCTCAGATATCCATGGCTCATTATCTTTTTCTACAGTCCTTCCTTATCACTGGTATATACTTCTGCTGAGTACTGTGAAAGATCGCTTTGAAAGTCCTCCACTGTTCCACAATTGTCCCACCATAAAGGTTTTGCTCCCAGTCTACCTTCGCCAACTCCTCCCTCATCCTGTTGTCGTCTCCTTTGTGTGAGCACAAGACATTGGTATTAGATATTACCTTCTCACGCTCTATCTATATTTTAAATTCAACCATACTGTGATCGCTTCTTCCAAGAGGATCCCTAACTGCAAGATCATTAATTATTCCCATCTCATTACACAAGGCCAGGTCGAGGATAGCTTGCTCCCTTGTCGGTTCCATTACATACTGTTCAAGGAAGCTATCGCAGATACATTCTATGCACTCCTCCTCAAGGCTGTCGTGACCGACCTGGTTTGACCAATTGACGTGTCGAAAAAATTCCCCATGATAATTGCTGTACCATTTTGTTTATTTCTCGCCCAACCATGATGTCATTATTTGGTGGCCGATGGACAATGCCGACTTTTTCTCCTTACCATTTCTAATTTCACCCAAATGGATTCAACCTTTTTTTTCTCCATAGAACCTATATCATCTCTCAGTACCGCCCTGATGTCACCCTTAAATATCAGAGCTACACAACCTCCCTTACCATGTGTGTACCGCTGTAAAGCAGTGACGATTTGATCAAATGTTATTGACAGCTTTGTGGCAAGAACTGTTGAAATATGGACAACGTGTCGCAATGGGAGGCTGAAACATTCCGAGATAGAAGAGTTGAAACTCCAGAGCCTGCAATGCAACTGGAGTGAGATGTCTTATTCAAAACTGTCCCGCACTGTGATGGTTTCCATGCATTTGAGTAAAAATATAAGAGTGCATGATTAAGAATTTACCTGATCCTGTTTGAAACAGCATTTCCTTCATCAATTAAATATCCTCTCCGCTTGCACTTTAAGTGGAAAACACTGATATTCACCTCACTGAAGCAGCGAGTGACCTTCTTGTATCTGTCAGTATGGAGATGATGAGGTCGGGTCACTTTGGATTACTCACCCTGCATCATGATGCCAGTAGAACATTCCCTGAGTTTTGGACCAATTTTCATTATTGTGTGTGAGCTTCAATCGTAAGGCCGACACTTATTTTCAACCCTCCCTGTCCTTGAGAAGGTTGTTGTAAACCACTCCTTCAACCGATAGTCCTTTGGCGGAGGCAGGGGAGGGTGTGAGCATTGTTTGTAGGATTCTGGCGGGATGGATCTCTTTGATGCAACAATATTCGCTGCTCCCAGAGTGGTCTCACATGGGGGAGACTAAGCACAAATTAGGTGCCCACATTGTGGCAGACGTTTGCTCAGTCGGCAAGCATAGCCGTGACCCTCCCGTTGCTGTCATTGCAAATTAGCACTTTGCTCTCACGTCCACATGACTGTCCTTCGGCTGTTGCAATGTCCCCATGAAGCCCAACGGAAACTGAAGAACAGCATCTCACCTTCCGATTCAGTAGGTTACATCCTTGTGAACTCAACATTGATATCAATAACTTCACACTGTGACATTTCTCTTCCACCATTACCCCGTTTTTATTCTTTGTGTGCCACAGCAGAATTCCAGCTCAGGTTTGGCAGGAGGAGGATGTGGAATATTTAGACAGAATTTCCATCTCCAGGAACAATGTTTCGCATTGGCACATGTCAGAGCGGGAGGATGGCAGCTTCTGTCTGTATCAGATTGTTAATGCAAAGAAATTGATTTTGAGGTGGGATTAGTGGCATCAAGATTCAATTTTTTTCAGACAAATACAAGTACCTAGTTGACCAGAAGTGACCATGTCGTGCACATAGTTATCACTGCAGATTCCAATAAAGCCCCAGTGACAGATCATCACCATCCATGCCAATGTAATCAGTACTGAGAAGGTGCTCCAGTTTACTTTAGTTTGACAATAGTTCTGTTGGAAATTAGTTTGAGTGGTAACAGCTTTCAGGTAAGAATGGATAACTAAATCGCAGAATCACAGAATTGTTACCTTGCAGAAGGAGACCATTCGGTGCACCGACTCTCGAAATGAGCATTAGAACTTCGTGTCATTCCCCTGCCTTTCCCCGCAACCCCTGCATGTTGTTTCTCCTCATATCAACATCTAATGCTCCTTTGAATGCCTCGATTGAAACAACCTCCAACATATTTCCAGGCAGTAAATTCCAGACTGAACCCCTGGCTGTGTGAAAAAGCCCACAAATCCCATTTGTTTCTTTTCCAAACCACAGCTCAGTTGAGCTGATTTAACACAAACCAGAAAGATCTCCAACAATTCACGGTTCTGACAAAAGGTGGTGAACACACTCTGTGAACTCCTTAAATCCTGCTGATTTTAACAAGCTCTGACACCGCCTATCAAGCGGTCTGAGTACATCAGTCCCATGCCTCATCATTCGTTTCTAGGATTTTGGAGTTGCTGATTCCAGACAGAAAGTTATCCAGACAAACAATCCTCTGGAACTGGTGCTCGCAGACTTTGGAAATGACACAAGCTAATATAATACATATATATGTTTCTTTTTATTGATATTATCCATAGTTGTAAAACCTCCGCATTTATTGTGAATACGTGTGAGGTTGTAAAGAAAAAATACGCCCACCCCCCGAGGACTGAGTTCGACGGAGATTAGTCTTTCCAGTGAAGAGAGTTTACTATGTGGTACTTAGAGCATCCCAAGCCCTTTCTCTTCCCTTCCACGATGATGGACGGCGATAGTTACTCACAGGTTGGTGAAGAAACAAGCTGCTTTCTCTCACTGTAGATCTCATTCGGGATTGTAGCAAAACAGATGAACTTTTGGGATTAATTTAGAAACAAGAATATTCTGATTTTAATTTATCTATAGGATGTTGGACATTTCAAAAACTTTCCTTAAAACGTCGATTTTTCATTTGTAAACCGGACGCTGCTTTGGATTCCCTCGCATCATCCCCTCTCTTACAAACTCCCTTTCTCAGTGCTTATGCTTCTTAAAGTTCTCTCGTCTTGATTTCTCCCAATTGCCCAATTATACTTTCTCCTTTCCCACTCCATTTTTGTTTTCCAAATTACTTTCTCTTTTCCGTTTGATATAAAATCAATGTAATTGAGTCAGAGAGGTCTCCATCACAGGAAATGCCCTTCGGCCCATCTCTTCTAGGCTGGTCAAAAACAACCACCCAACTATTCTGAACCCATTCGCCAGCACTTGGCTCACAGCTTTATAAGCAATGGCATTTCAAGGCTACATATCAATACTTCTTAAAAGTAGCGAGGTTTTACGCCACCACCACAGCGAGTACTGAGTCCCAGCTCCTGCTATGTGCAATGGACTTACCTCACGTCCGTTCCAATCCTCCTGTCCCTTACCTTAAATCCATTGCCCCAGATCATTTATCCACTCCACCAAGGGGAAAGGTTCCTTCCTGTCTAATCTGTCCATGTCACTCATAATTATTTACATCTCAACCATGCAACCCTCTGCTTCAACTGAAACAATACCATTCTACCAAATCTCACTCTCTCATGACGAATACTCCTCAGACAACGCAACACCTGGGTAAATTTCCTTTAAACCCTTTCCAATGCTATCACACCCATCTATAATGTGGATTCCAGAACTGCATACAATATTCTAGCTATGGCCTCGCCAAGGTTTTATACACTTCCAGTATAACAATCCTGCTCTTAAACTCTGTGCATCGGCTAAAAAATAAAAAGCTACCACATGCCGTTTAATTCACATCATCAACCTGCCCTGCTACCTTAAATGACCTGTGTACATGCACACCGAAGACCCTCTGATCCTTGGTAGTCACTGCCTTTCATTATCTGTTTCCTTGCCTTGTTTGTCCTGCCCAAGTTCATCACCTGAGATGTCGTGGAGCCCATCCGATGCACCTGTTGCGACTTGGAGTGTGCTTCCATCATTATTAAAAGCAGGGAATCCTCAAAAAGACGAGCAAAGTCCACATGCAACCACACACATGCCAGGCACCTCCCTTGGATTTAGGGACGCTTGAGGTGGCAGCTTTTGATTTTGCTGCCAGAAGTCTGCGATTTCAGAATCAACATTGGGCCACCAGGCGAATCTCCGCCAGCATTTTCATTTTTATACTCCCGGGCGGCCATTAAGTTGTTCCATTAATATTTGGCTTTGATCTCGGGTTACAACATTTTCCTGGGACCCCCAACGAATGATCCCATTCTCAACACTAAGCTTGGTTTCCTTAATGAGCTCGGGTTTCATTTCTTCGGAGGTTCCAAGCTGGAATTCAGTTTGTAATATTGCGTGCCTTATTTTGGATAAGGCTGGGTGCTTTTGAGTCGGGGCTTTAATCTGCTTTGCTGACACTAGCAAGGTCTCCAAAAGGTTCAGTGTCATCACAACATCTTCGAGTGTTGCTAAAGGAGTCAGGCGTGCGACCGAACTGTCCACATTCGCTGCCCTGATTCCATGGAGGTGTTCCAGAATCTATTCATAGTCAGTCAATATCAATGTGCAGCATTGTATCCGAGTGGTGGTGATTGGGGGATTTGCTTTTTCTCTTTGATGAAGCGCAGTATGGGATGGGCAACAATTAAAAAAATCAATAACAGTAGATGTATTGCTGAAACCTATCCACACCAAATGTGGCCGCCAAACCTCCCTTCTGAATTTGAAAGTGTCATCGCTCTGGGATCTGGGAGGTGTACATGACGGGATTCTCCATCCCATCTTGCCAGCAATGTGATACCACTGCACGCACCCCGGACGGAAAAGAATCACGAGTTAAAATAAGGTATTTCTCAAAGTCGAAATGAGCCATTGCATTAGTGAGAGTAATTGACGATTTCCTATAGAAATATCCTCTTTCTGCGTCACTCCCTAGGAAAATCGGAAGCATTTGCATACTAGTGTATATAAGGGGGCAGCATGGAAGCTACATTCAGAATAAATTTTCTGTTATAACAAATTAACTCCATAAGGATTTTAACTCTGTGGCGTTCCTTGGGGTTCGCGCTTCCTTGATGACTTTTTCTTCATCCACAGCTCATGTAATTACTTATCATCGACTTGGTAGCCTAATTAGTTTGCTTCACTTGCTTGGAAAGTGGATTTCCCTCTCTGCAAGCAAACTGTTGCTCTGGAAAATCTCTGCAACACATCTTCCTTTTTGGCCAGATGTTCCTGTTCTCAAATGTCCGTTGCCAAGATGTCAGCTAAATATACTGTTAACTTGGGTCGCCCTTGAAGGATGTTCGACATAACTCTTTGCAAGGTGACATACACTGATGATACTCATGGCACTTACTGATGAGACCCCAAAGTGCAAAAAGATATGCCAAAAGAATCTATTATAGTTGTTGAATGTCGCATGTATTCCAGGAGGACTCGTCTGATTCAATTGATGTTGGGCATGGCTTATGTCAAATGTGGAGAACGTCTTGCGACCTGCTAACTTGTTTACTTATTTTGATCGAGGTCATGTGTTTTTATCGTGTTTGGAGACCCAGTTGACTGTAGGTTATTGTCACCACACAGACAGATTGAGTTTTCAGGCCGAAGAACAGGGACAATGGGCACAATCCATTCTGCAAATTGCACAGGACTGATTGTACCAACCTTTCAAGATTTCGTAGTTCCGTTTCCACCTTCTCCAGGTTTGGCTCTGAAATAGCTCTTTGTAGCATTCGGGTTTACGTTGATCTTGGCCTTGGCCCCTTTTGTAATTACCTCGATGTTCCTGAAACTAACTCCAGGGTATCTTCTGAAAACACTGTATCCCACTCCGAACCTGAAGACTTCCAGTTTAGCCGAATATGCTTGAGCAAATCTTTCCCCATCATGCTTGGTCCATGCCCCATACAACAGCGAGCTGAATGCTGTCTAAAAGTGACTGCAGCCACTGTGATTTGTTGGTTGAATTCTCATTGAGAAACATACTATTGGATATCTTCCCGTATCCTTGCAGTCAGAAAGTCCAGATCGCAATATCTCGCTGTGTTAACAGTAAATCTCCTCAGTTGGTTTTCCTGTGAATTATTTTCAGCGTGTTTCAACTTCATTTTCATTATTTCATAGGACGTGTGCGTGGCTGAAGGAGCCAGCATTTGGTGCCTAACAATGACCCTGATCTGAAAGACTGGCTTGGCCATTTCAGAGAGAGTTTGAGAGTCAACCAGGTTGACCAGTGTCCCGAATCGCATGAAAGCCTGCTTTGTAAAGTGGACAGGAGTCAATCCATTAAATGCATTAATAAACTAGGTTGTTTTTTTTGGACTCCAAAGATATGTTCATGGTCCGCATTACTGAGAATAACTTTCAGTTGAGGGTTGTATTCATTGGATTTAAATACACCAACCACGATGGATTTTAAATCACATCTGGGAGCACCAGCTGGGATCTCTGGAAAGCTAATACACTGAAACTCCCGAAACAGTGCCGATTAACCAGTACCTGGTTAGCAGAGTTATAACCGAATATCCCACGTTCCAACTTTCCTGGACCGAGTGCAAAGAAGATTTTGAGCGCTTTCCCTCGAGGGAATATTGCTCCCTCCCTGTCGCAACAGTCGTCCACCGACCAATGTTGTTGAAAGTGATTCGCCGGTCAGTCTGCAATTGATGTTTCTGGGAGTCTATAATTTTAGCTGGAATACAATACGATATGAGCATATGTACGCGGGGGCAGGGGATCGGGGGCTGGATGGGGGGGGGGGGTGTTTTTGCCGGGTTGGGGGGGGGGGGGTGGAGGGGGATAAGAATGTCATTCGCTATGTTTAGCGGATAGATCCCTCCATTTCATTTTTTCATTCCTGAATCTGTCTCTGTTCCTGTCCCTGTCATTGTCTGTCTCACCACGTGTCTGCCTAACCCTTTCTCTCTCACTCTCCTTCATCTATCTACCTATTCCATCTATCCCTTTTTCCCTGTCTCTTGTTTCAGTTGTGCAGGATATTTAATTTTGTTTCAAAACGTTTGGGTTCATCGATTTTGCATATGTAACGATTTGTTTATAGAAACATAGAAAAAACTACAGCACAAAACAGGCCCTTCTGCCCCACAAGTTGTGCCGAACATATCCCTACCTTTTAGGCCTACCTATAACCCTCCATCCTATTAAGTCCCATGTACTCATCCAGGAGTCTCTTCAAAGACCCTATTGAGTTTGCCTCCACCACCACTGACGGCAGCCGATTCCACTCGCCCACCACCCTCTGTGTGAAAAACTTCCCCCTAACATTTCCCCTGTACCTACCCCCTAGCACCTTAAACCTGTGTCCTCTCATAGCAGTCATTTCCACCCTGGGAAAAAGCCTCTGAGAATCCACCCGATCTATGCCTCTCATCTTATATACCTCGATTACGTCTCCTCTCATCCTACGTCTCTCCAAGGAGAAAAGACCGAGCTCCCTCAGCCTATCCTCATAAGGCATGCCACTCAATCCAGTCAACATCCTTGTAAATCTCCTCTGCACCTTTTCAATCTTTTCCACATCCTTCCTGTAATGAGGCGACCAGAACTGAGCAGAGTACTCCAAGTGGTGCCTGACGAGGGTCTTATATAGCTGCATCATTATCCCCGGACTCCTAAACTCAATCCCCCGATTGATAAAGACCAGCACACCATACGCCTTCTTAACCACCTCCTCCAACTGCGGGACCGATTTTAGAGTCCTATGGACCCGGACCCCAAGGTCCTTCTGATCCTCTACAGCACTAAGAGTCTTTCCCTTAATATTGTACTCCTTCATCCCATTTGACCTGCCAAAATGGAACACTACGCATTTATCTGGGTTGAAGTCCATCTGCCACTTCTCCGCCCAGTCTTGCATCCTATCTATGTCCCTCTGTGACCTCTGACATCCCTCCAGACTATTCACAACCACACCAACCTTCGTGTCGTCGGCAAACTTACCAACCCATCCCTCCACTTCCTCATCCAGGTCATTTATGAAAATGACAAACAGCAAGGGTCCCAGAACAGATCCCTGGGCACACCACTGGTGACCGACCTCCATTTAGAAAAACACCCATCTATACCCACTCTCTGCCTCCTTTGGGCAAGCCAGTTCTGGATCCACAGGGCAGCAGCCCCTTGGATCCCATGCCCTCTCACATTTTTCTAGAAGCCTTGAATGGGGGACCTAATCGAACGCCTTGCTAAAATCCAGATCAGCCACATCTACCGCTTTCCCTTCGTCAATGTGTTTAGTCACATTTTCGAGGAACTCCACCAGGCTCGTCAGGCAGGATCTGCCTTTGACAAAGCCATGCTGAGTATTCTTGAGCATACTAAGCCTCTCTAAATGCTAATTAATCCTGTTCCTCAGGATCTTCTCCATCAGCTTACCAACCACTGAGGTTAGACTCACCGGTCGGTAATTTCCTGGGCTATCCCTATTCCCCTCCTTGAAAATAGGAACCACATCCGCAATCCATTTTTTTTCTTTAATTTTTTTAAAGTATTGGCGGCCTTGCCGAGCGGCCGGGGGACAACCCCATCCGCTGCCATTTTGTGTCCATCACCTCTCGGTGATGGCGGCGCCCCTCATAATGGCCTCAAAACACCGTGTGAGGGGAAGATTGACTCCAAAATCGGAACAGATAACATTTATACATTATAGTCAGTGACAACAATAAATAAACCCCCTCAATTTAATCATGGTTTTCCTCATGAAGATGCTCCGAGCCGACGTTCGCCCTGACTAACAGACGCCCACCCGCCATTGTGATTGACAGGCGAGCCGCCCAATCAGCTTGCCGCATGCCGCATAACAACTGACGGTGGTTTATTTTATTTTTATTCTTCCATGCGTTCTGGCTGAGCCAGCATTCATTGTCCATGCCTGACAGTATTTTAGAGTCAACCAAATTGCTGTGGTTCTGGAGTCACGTGTAGCCAAGGCAGGTAATGATGGTAGATTTCGTTCCCTGTCGGGCATCAGTGAACCAGATGGGTTTTTATGAAAATCGATAATGGTTTCATGGTCATCAGCAGACTTTCAATTGCATATTTTTATTGAATTGAAATTTCTTCAGGTGCCATAGTGGGATTCGAACCTCGAGTCCCAGAAAATTACGCCGGTTCTCTGTATTATTAATCTGGCGACAATACCACGACGCCACAGCCTCGCAATTGATCACTCAAATAAAGGCTTAGAGTTTCTCAGTGAGAGGTTGGTGCCAGGTATAAAATGTTGCAGGCAATTGCGTCAGATTTTAAGTTCACAATATGGAGACGTAAATTCGACTGAGACTAAGAAATCTGTTACCCATATCGAATTGGAAAAATGTATTATAATCTGACACTTAGTTCCCAGTAGATTAGACCTTCCTGTTCAGAGGATGCTGATGCACGTTTGAACTTCCATGCAAAAGATGATGTGACTCCCATGGTGGTTGAGGAAATGACATGGACCAAAGAGAAAGGTAGAAATCTGAAGCTAATGATTCCCTCAACTATTATGTAGCTTTGAGTAGCAGAGATTTTTCAGCTGATGGAGGGTGGTAGGTGGGAGTCAGCAGAAGATGTCCTTCCCTGTCTTTGCACGAATGCCGTGAGAAATCATAATTCTTGGAGTCACTATTGGGGATTTCCCACCAGAATGCATCCAGAATGTGTGCCAGACAGCTGTCAGCTCTGCTGGATCTGCAATGCCAGTGGGACTGGACATACCAGGGATGGTGACGACGAATGACCCTGACACATTGCTCACGAGTCAGATTCAGCGTGCGATTGTATTGCAGGTAGAACATGCCAATGAAACCTTGACTTGTTCTGGCGTCTGCTCTCTCCCTGCTATTATCGTGACAAACCAAACCGAATGATAGTCGAGGTGCGGTTAAAATTTAACCCCGTTGCAGCATGAACAGAATCAGATGTCGATTAGACTGGAAAAACACAGCAGATATCATTCCCCAAAGCACATTATTAAAGCAACTGGATCTTTATCAGAATACACGTGTTTTGTATTCATAAACACCGATGCTAGTTCTTGATAGCAAAAGATAATCCACAACAGCAGAGTAAAATCTAACAGGTTTATTTGGAATCACGAGCTTTCGGTGCGCTGCTCCTTCATCAGGTGACTCACCTCATGAAAGAGCAGCGCTCCTGATGAAGGAGCAGCGCTCCGAAAGCTTGTGATTCCAAATAGACCTGTTGGACTTTAACCAGCTGTTGTGAGACTTCTTACTAGGCCCACTCTAGTTCAACGCCGGCATCTCCACATCACAGCTTTTTTATAAATAAGGGACAGTATTTCCAGTCTCTAACATCCCAGATTGAATGTGGAAGCAGGGCTCTAGAATGAACACAGCACTATTCTGACCGATGTTTATTTTACCAAAAGAGAAGCTGCACTCAGTCTTGGACTAGTCGCTATCTCATTTAAAGAATAAACTAGATTTAGTACTTGGAGCTAAAGGGATCAAGGGATATGGGGGAAATGGGGAATTAGGATATTGAACTTGAAGATCAGCCATGATTATAAAGAATGGCGGAGCAGGCTCAAAGTGTGAAATGGCCTACTGTTGAGTCTCGTGTTTAAGTCACTATGGACACTGCAGATTCAGGTAGACATTCGAGCGATGTCCAATATCAACAATCGTGAGGTAAACCATTTTGTCCTTCTTCTGATACGGCTACTGCCGTTGCATTTCTTGATATCACACGCTCTGTCCATTACAACCGAGACCTAAAGGACGTCCAGTAAGATCTCAGTGAACAATATATCCATTCCTCCAGGTGAATCATCGAAGCTTTCGGCAGAACATCACTTACACTTGATCAATGATAGGCTTCTGAAATTAGTGGATTCAGCCTCACTAGAGCAATTGCATTCGTTACCTGAAAAGGAAAAATATTGCGGGATCTGAGCAGAAGGTGGGCTAATGACACTGGGTGCATTTTTCATTCAGAGGCCTGAACACGCATAATAAGAATAAACTCATTCCGTGTCTTCAAAGTTTTGTGGTCCTGCGAATCTCTGAGAGGAAGGAGGACCAAGATCCGGCCAGACCAATAAGTGTTAAGATGCATCTTAAAGGGGTATCGGGTGGCAGAGAGCGTTAGGAAAAAAAAGAGTTAGGCCTAAGCAGCTACTGACATTTCTGCAATGTTGAATGGATGATTCTCATGCATGCTCAAGAGGCCAGTTTTGGAGCAATGCAGATAAGTTATAGGATTTAAAGGAAGTTACAGACATATGGATGTCTATGGAGGACCAGTGTGTCTGTCTCTCCCTGTGTCTGTGTCTCTGTCTCTGTCTGTCTGCCTGTCTCTCTCTCTCTCCCCCCCTCTCTCTCAGACTTAGTTACATGACCTGATTTGTTTCCTCTGATGTGAGGAGAGAGAAGCACCCATCTTATCTGCGGCACGGTAGCACAGGGGTTATCCATGCTGCTTCACAGCTCCAGGGTCCTGGGTTCGATTCCCGGCTTGGGTCACTGTCTGTGTAGAGTTTGCACATTCCCCTCGTGTCTACGTGGGCTTCCTCCGGGTGCTCCGGCTTCCTCCCACAGTCCGCACATGTGTGGGTTAGGTTGATTGGCCATGCTAAAATTGCCTCTTAGTGTCCTGCGATGCGCACATTGGAGGGATTAGCGGGTAAATGTATGTATGGGGGTAGGGCCTGGGTGGGATTGTGATCGGTGCAGACTCGATGGGCGAAATGGCCTCTTTCTGCAATGTAGGGTTTCTATGATTATCTCGTCTCCCTCACTTAGCTGAGACTCCTCCCGGTATTTTTTAGTAAATCTCCTCTTCACCCTCCTCAAACTATCTGCATCTTCCGAATATTCAATGCCAGTGTTACTCACAATATCTCAATTGACACGCACTCGATGAGAGATATCACATTGTAATAAGAAAGGTATTTTGGCATTCTAAGCCTCTTTTATTAAATCCACATTGGACATGAATTTCGCAATAATTTTCAGTTCTCCTACCACCTTCCTAAATGTTTATTGACGCATCTGCCGCTGTTGTCCTCCTTTAAAACAATGTCCTCATTGTTCCACAGGAGCAGGCTGAGGGTAAAAGAGATTGTGTCTGCATTTTATTTATTTATTTATTTTTCAGTTAAATTTGGCTTAAAAATCGGAGGTTTTTTTCAAAACAGGAAGTAGTCCCAGGAGCAGCCTGGGGAAGGTTTTAAAAGGGCTAATTTAAAAAGGAGATTTTTTTTCAAAACAGAAAGTAGGCCCAGGAGCAGCCTGGGTAAGGTTTAAAAAGGGCTAATTTAAAAAGGAGGTTTTTTTAAAAAACAGGAAGTAGACCCAGGAGCAGCCTGGGGAAGGTTTAAAAAGGGCTAATTTAAAAAGGAGGTTTTTTTTCAAAACAGGAAGTAGGCCCAGGAGCAGCCTGGGGAGGTTTTTTTGGAGGATTGAAAAGCAGGCCGCACTTTTGAGCGGGCAGCGTCTGGAGCGGGCAGTGGAGTGAGCAGGGAGCAGAGTGTGAGCTGTAAGGGCTTTGGCTCACAGGGCTTCGGCGAAGGCGAGGAAGGTTGTTTGTTTTTCTTCTGTTACACCCCCTTTTTTGTTTTATCTCCCAAAAACTAAAACGGACATGGCTGGTATGAGTGGGAGGCCAGTATACTGCATTCGGTGTGGGATGTGGGAGTTTCTGGAGCCAACTTGCCTCCCGGAAGACCATATCTGTGCCAGATGCGTGGAAATGCAACTCCTGAAAGATCGTGTAAGGGAGCTGGAGCTGAGGCTCGATGAACTCAGTTTAGTTAGGGAAAATGAGAGATTAATAGATAAAAGTTATAGTCAGGTAGTGACACCAGGGTCTCGGAAGGAAGACACGTGGGTCACAGTTAGGAGGGGTAATAGTCAGAAGGGTGATGTGCCAGAAAGTACCCCAGTGGCAGTCTCCCATAAAAGAAAGGGATGGGCATCAGATGGGAGAAGGGAAGGGAGTGAGCAGTCTGTGGAGGGATCCCCTGTGGTTGTCCCCCTCCAAAATAGGTATATTGTTTTGGATTCTGTGGAGGGGGATGACCCTCCAGGGGTAAACCACGAGGAGCAGATCGCCTCCACGGAGACAGGCTCAGGGGTCCGGAAGGGAAAGAAGGGGTTTAGGAGAGCGATAGTTGTGGGGGACGCAATGGTTAGAGGCGCGGACAGGCGGGTCTGTGGGAGTGAACGAGAATCCAGGATGGTAGTCTGCATCCCTGGTGCCGTGGTACTGGATGTCTCCGAGAGGGTAGGAAGCATATTTAAAAAGGAAAGTAGTCAAACGGATGTGATTATACACATTGGTGAAAATGATGTATGTAGGAAGAGCAGGGGGGTCATTCGAGAGAATTTCAGGGAGTTGGGTGCTAGGCTAAAACGTAAGGCCTCCAGGGTAGCAATCTCTGGACTGCTCCCGGTGTCTAGTGCAAGTGAGGCTCGGAACAGGCAGATTCTACAGTTGAACGCGTGGCTAACTGACTGGTGCAAGAGGGAGGGTTTTAAATTCATAGATAACTGGGAAATCTTCAAGTCAGGATGGCAACTGTACAGAAAGGATGGGTTACACCTTAACTGGAAGGGAGCAAATATCCTGGCTGGGAGTTTTGCTAGAGTGTTTCGGCAGGATTTAAACTAGTGTGGCAGGGGGGTGGGGATCAAAATAGTAGGTCAGTAAATACTGAGGCTGGGGTTGAGCTGGGGACCAGGGCAAGGCTAGCTAAGAAGAGGAGCACTCTGGAGGAGGATGACCTGAGTGGGCCTGGAGGTCTGGAGTGCATCTGCTTCAATGCGAGGAGCGTACCGGGTAAAACAGACGAACTTAGGGCCTTAATGCTTATGCGGAATTTGGATGTGGTTGCGGTGACGGAAACTTGGTTAAAAGAAGGATAGGACTGGCAGCTGAATATTCCGGGGTATAAGTGTTTTAGGTGAGACAGAGGAGGGGCTAAAAACGGTGGGGGAGTAGCGATATTCGTTAAGGAGCATATTACCGCGGTGCAGAGGGTAGACAACTTAGAGGGGTCATGTACTGAGTCGCTGTGGGTGGAACTCAGAAACAGGAAGGGTGCAGTCACTATGCTGGGGGTGTACTACAGACCACCCAACAGCCCACGGGAAGTGGAGGAAAGGATATGTCAGGAGATTCTGGATGGGTGCAGAAAAAATAGGATTGTTGTAGTGGGGGACATTAATTTCCCTGGCACAGACTGGAAAGTGCTGAGAGCTGGGGGTCCGGACGGGGAGGAATTTGTAAAATGCGTACTCGAAGGTTCTTTGGAACAGTATGTAGATAGCCCGACTAGAGAGGGGGCTATACTGGACCTAGTTCTGGGAAATGAGCCCGGTCAGGTCGTCAAAGTTTCGGTAGGGGAACATGTGGCAAATAGTGACCACAACTCTGTTTACTTTAGGATAGTAATGGACAAGGATGAGTGCTGTCCGACGGGCAGGGTGCTAAATTGGCGGAAGGCTAACTACAGCCGGATTAGGCAGGAATTGCTGGATGTTGATTGGGAGAGGATGTTCGAGGGTAAGTCCGCGTCTGGCATGTGGGAGTCTTTTAAGGAACAATTGATACGGCTGCAGGATAGGAATGTGCCTGTATAAAGGAAAGATAGGAAAGGTAGGATTCGAGAGCAATGGATAACCACGGAAATTGAGGATCTGATTAAAATGAAACGGGAGGCTTAGGTTAAGTCCAAGCAACAGGAAACAGATGGAGCTCTGGAGGAATACAGAGAGAGAGTAGGAAAGAACTCAAACGGGGAGTTAGAAGGGCAAAAAGAGGTCACGAGATGTTCTTGGCAGGCAGGATTAAGGAGAATCCTAAGGCATTCTATTCATACGTTAGGAACAAAAGAGTTGTCAGGGAGAAAATCGGACCTGTCAGGGACAAAGGAGGGGAATTATGCTTAGAGCCCAAGGGAATAGGGGAGATCCTAAATGAATACTTTGCATCGGTATTCACGAAGGAGAGTGGCGTGTTAACCGGGATTGTCTCGGAGGGAGGTGTTGAACCGTTAGAGAAAATCTCCATTACAAGAGAGGAAGTGTTAGGTTTTTTAGGGAACATTAAAACTGACAAAGCCCCAGGGCCTGATGGCATCTATCCTCGACTGCTCAGGGAGAAGAGAGATGAAATTGCTGGGCCTCTGACGGAAATCTTTGTCGCTTCTTTGGACACGGGTGAGGTCCCTGAGGATTGGAGGATAGCGAATGTGGTCCCGTTGTTTAAGAAGGGTAGCAGGGATAACACAGGAAATTATAGGCTGGTGAGCTTGATGTCCGTAGTAGGGAAGTTGTTGGAGAGGATTCTTAGAGACAGGAGGTATGTGCATTTAGAACGGAACAATCTCATTCGTGACAGACAACATGGTTTTGTAAGAGGGAGGTCGTGCCTTACAAATTTGGTAGAGTTTTTTGAGGAAGTGACAAAAACGGTTGATAAAGGAAGGGCCGTGGATGTCGTCTATATGGATTTCAGTAAGGCATTTGACAAAGTCCCACATGGCATGTTGGTTAAGACGGTTAAGGCTCATGGGATACAAGGAGAAGTGGCGAGATGGGTGGAGAACTGGCTTGGCCATAGGAGACAGAGGGTAGTGGTCGAAGGGTCTTTTTCCGGCTGGAGGTCTGTGACCAGTGGTGTTCCGCAGGGCTCTGTACTGGGACCTCTGCTATTTGTGATATATATAAATGATTTGGAAGAAGGTGTAACTGGTGTAATCAGCAAGTTTGCGGATGACACGAAGATGGCTGGACTTGCGGATAGCGAAGAGCATTGTCAGGCAGAACAGCAGGATATAGATAGGCTGGAAAATTGGGCGGAGAGGTGGCAGATGGAGTTTAATCCGGATAAATGCGAAGTGATAAATTTTGGAAGAAATAATGTAGGGAGGAGTTATACAATAAATGGCAGAGTCATCAGGAGTATAGAAACACAGAGGGACCTAGGTGTGCAAGTCCACAAATCCTTGAAGGTGGCAACACAGGTGGAGAAGGTGGTGAAGAAGGCATATGGTATGCTTGCCTTTACAGGACGGGGTATAGAGTATAAAAGCTGGAGTCTGATGATGCAGCTGTATAGAACGCTGGTTAGGCCACATTTGGAGTACTGCGTCCAGTTCTGGTCGCCGCACTACCAGAAGGACGTGGAGGCATTAGAGAGAGTGCAGAGAAGGTTTACCAGGATGTTGCCTGGTATGGAGGGTCTTAGCTATGAGGAGAGATTGGGTAAACTGGGGTTGTTCTCCCTGGAAAGACGGAGAATGAGGGGAGATCTAATAGAGGTGTACAAGATTATGAATGGTATAGATAGGGTGAACAGTGGGAAGCTTTTTCCCAGGTCGGAGGTGACGATCACGAGGGGTCACGGGCTCAAGGTGAGAGGGGCGAAGAATAACTCAGATGTCAGAGGGACGTTTTTTACACAGAGGGTGGTGGGGGCCTGGAATGCGCTGCCAAGTAGGGTGGTGGAGGCAGGCACGCTGACATCGTTTAAGACTTACCTGGATAATCACATGAGCAGCCTGGGAATGGAGGGATACAAACGATTGGTCTAGTTGCACCAAGGAGCGGCACAGGCTTGGAGGGCCGAAGGGCCTGTTTCCTGTGCTGTACTGTTCTTTGTTCTTTATTGTCAAAATTATCCAGAGGATAGGGTTGAAGGAATTCCATTTAATTTCTTTGCAATTAGGGATGCACATAATGACTCAACTTAATTCTACCCATTTGAATTAGGTTTTGGTCATGAGCTAAAATGACAATTGAAAATCATTCACCAGCAATTGGTCAATCAACGTTCTGAGAGCACATTCTTGGGCTATGAACCAAATTTTCGGGAAAGTTTGCAGAGAGCAGGAGAATTGGCTGGACACCATTTAAAAGTGGCACAGCATGTGATGAAACCGGAAGAGCATAATAACTCAAAATTTTGTAGTTTTGTTAGTGTGGATAATGTTTGACAATTGCAACCAGTGGTAGGTGAAACGTTAAAAGCAATTTTTAGTGGGCACTGTCAAATTGAAAGAAAATTGAGTGTGGTGAATTGTTTGATAAGAACGCCAGATGGATGGAAAAGTAACAGAGGGCGTCATGTGAATATGCTTAAAATATATTTTTATAGGAAAGGAAAGCAGTTGTCGGATTTTTCAATGATTACAACTAAGAGTGAATAATCAAATCGAAATGGATCGGAACTTTACATTCCTCAAATTACTGACCAATTACTGAGACTGAATAACTTGCCAGGCCAACTCAGGTGGCTTTTAAGCATCAACCACAAGAGCTGCTGCCTTTGCGTGGGGCACGCACACTATTCACGATTTCAGTTTCCATTCATGCACAGCTGCACAGTGTGATCCTGCAACACACTCACTGTATTGTTATCCATTCATGTACAGCTGCACAATGTGATCCTGCAGCACACTCACTGTATTGTTATCCATTCATGTACAGCTGCACAATGTGATCCTGCAACACACTCACTGTATTGTTATCCATTCATGTACAGCTGCACAGTGTGATCCTGCAGCACACTCACTGTATTGTTATCCATTCATGTACAGCTGCACAATGTGATCCTGCAACACACTCACTGTATTGTTATCCATTGATGCACAGCTGCACAGTGTGATCCTGCAGCACACTCACTGTATTGTTATCCATTCATGCACAGCTGCACAATGTGATCCTGCAGCACACTCACTGTATTGTTATCCATTCATGTACAGCTACACAATGTGATCCTGCAACACACTCACTGTATTGTTATCCATTCATGTACAGCTGCACAATGTGATCCTGCATCACACTCACTGTATTGTTATCCATTCATGCACAACTGTACAATGTGATCCTGCAACACACTCACTGTATTGTTATCCATTCATGCACAGCTGCACAGTGTGATCCTGCAGCACATTCACTGTATTGTTATCAATTCATTTTCTTAAAACGTG
Source organism: Mustelus asterias (assembly GCF_964213995.1). Lineage (NCBI taxonomy): Eukaryota > Metazoa > Chordata > Chondrichthyes > Carcharhiniformes > Triakidae > Mustelus > Mustelus asterias. Next base: position 248,691 of record NW_027590104.1, read on the forward strand.
AACTGGAAAAAAAAGCAACAGAATTTGTAATTTCTACCTCATCGACAAAACGCCGCCGGCTAATTCTATGATCGATTCCTGACTCTTCTCTTCCATTCTCAGCATTTCGAGGTGCACTCGAGTCATTGGTTTGTCGAACAATATCTCCAGGATGATCAACAATTCCCACGGCGCCTTTGATTATTTTCGCAGGCGCATCATGTTTATTTTGAATACCGTCTTAATTTAATCAATATCATCCCATTTGTTCAATTTTTCCTTGCGATGCCACCTTCATAATCTGTGCTCCTGAAATTCTATTTCTTTTTAAACGGGGAGAGGGAATCTCTTGTTCGGCAACAAAGTCAAGAAGCTGCCGTGCCCGATCGAAGTGCACTAGAATGCCAGTTGGACCACAATCTATGAAACATCCTGACAGATGTGCATTAATTGGGCTCCTGCTAAAAACAACAGGACTGACCATATGAACGTCGAATGCTCCGTTAGTAGCCCGACATCTTTATGAGGAACACATCTCTGAAGTAGTTTGAATGGTAATCAATATCACAAATATCTCAAGCCACGGCTTCACTGTGTAATGCTATTAAATGACTTACTGAAAACTATGGTGTTGATCCTAACTGAAATTAAGAAACAGTTTAGTGGTCACAGGTAGAAGCGCAAGTTCAGTGGATTAGCAATGATAAATTGTCCCGAAGTGTGAAAGAATGTGCAGGTTATATGGATTAACGGGGAACATGTATAAGGTTACTGGAAGATGTCAGGCAGGGAGCATGGGTAAGGTGCTGTGTCAGAGTTTCAGTGCAGGATGGATGGGCCAATTGACCTGCTTCCGCGTTGTCTCGATGATGTGACTATAATAGAGGAACCGGCATGGAGATGGAATTTAGGAACATTACAAGGATGCAGATTTCCTTCATTGGTCACAACGGTAATTCTGCACCCTATCATCACAATGAAAAGATTAACTTGTACTCATCTTTCACTTTCCATTTTCTAACAATTTCCTAAAACCGATAGAGATGGATCACTTGTGCCTTTATTCCATTGTTCTGTCTGTCCAAAACCCATACGTGCCTGTTGAGAGCAGTTTTCTGATCGACAACTTTTCTGATCTTCAATCCAAGGAGAAAGCAACCTGCATTTTGTGCGCTATTACCTCTCACCGAGTTGCAAATAATCCTTTACTTCCTGCTAAAATCCAGCACTTACTCTCAGGGTCAAATGTGGTGACTTATTAATAAGTCATTTTCAGTACGTTTTCGCTTCTTTCACTGACTGTTAATTTAATGGTAAATGGAATCCTGTCTCAGAAAAGTGTGCTCTCCAGTTGCACCAGCCCCTACATCCTGGCCATGTCTGCTGCTGAACTATTATTCATCATCACGGCTATCATATTGTATTGGATAAATAATTATAATTTTGCTAGACCCTATCTGAACATCGCACTCATATTGTAATGCCATTTTTCTGCAGCCACCGAGTACTTCCTCTGATTGACTGTCGTTTTTTTCTTCGATCGATTTGAAGCTGTATTGACAGAATGTGAAGTCAAAATATTGCACTTAGGAAACTGTGGCTGTGATTATAGCCAAAACATGCATTCTGCTCTGTTTGAAAAATGCCTCCTTCTAATTTGCAGTTGAACCCAGATAAATAATTGATAATTTACCGTGGTTCTTTGCTGTGAAACCAGTCTATGCTTCTCAGCCAGTCTGGGTGGTATTTGGCTGATTTGAGAGAATTGCAACACGGCTGTTGGATTTTCATTGATTGTATTGCTTAATGCTCTGACAGTGAGACCCATTTTAGGCACATTCGACTCTGTAAATGCCTAAGAGGTCAATGCAAGGTAGAACAATACAGTGACCCAGAGATGGACAGCATGCGCATGCTGCAACATTACACTGCGCCATATCAGGCAACTTCATCCAATAAGTCGCGATTGGTTATTGAGTTCTTAGATTATAATGTTACTGGAAAAATATGGTGAAGCGTCATGCTTCTGAGCATATCTTTCAAAGCTTCCCGTATATGTTGGCCAACTTACTTTGCTGCACAAATGCCTTCACTTATGGGGTGACTCAGTCCAAGTGCAGAGAGCAGATTAAGGATGGGGAGGGGGGGGGGGCGGGTAATATCCGATTCGTTTAAATAAATGAGTCATTAATAATGTCGGAGAAAAGAAATACCACCGTGTGAAAGCTGGTCCCATCATTACCACTCGAAAGATTAATGTAAATTATTGATATCCATCTTTTTTATTACACCAGAAATATATAGGAGTTGACGATAACTTATTGAACAATGTGTGCTCTTGTGGGCCAAGACAGTAATATGGAATTGACCCCGCTTGCTGGATAATAAGGGAATAAAAATACCTCCAGTTTCTCGACTCACAAATCTTCGCATGATCTCTGAAATCAACACCATTTCTTCCAAAATCCATACTGCTGCAGATTCTATGAATATTATTCCATGGTTCCCATTGCATTCGATTAAACGCTAGCTTGATCTTTCATAATAGACTGCTCCAGGGTCCGTCCTCTTCCTCGTGTTATCTAACATTTTGAGAGGCTATTTCTCCTCAATTGTGTTGACATAATTTCATTTTAATTAGCACCACATTCCAAATATAATCAACATTAGTGCCTCTATACTTTCAACTGCCACATTTCCAAGTTCCCTTGGCACTGCCAAGAGTCGAATATACTGTGATCTGAACAGTTAGGTCTTCTATTCCAAGGACTGCTCCGCTCTTTCTAACAGTGGTTTACACATTCTGGGAGGGTTCAAACGTTAACAAATACAACGTTTATGCTCTGTGTAACCCCATGTTGTACTGGCCCTGTTTACTTTTCGATGCAACCAAACTGAGTGACTTTTACTCCCTACCTGACGTTTGAAACATGAGTGCAGAGTGAAGGTACGCTTTATCTAACACCACATTTGACTGGTCCTTGGAATGATCGGTGGGAGAATGTAATATCTCATCTATTACACAAACTCTGCATCACAAACAACAACACACAAACACAAAGGCACGGACAGATATCAACTCGCTCACGACAATATAACTGGAAATCCAGATTTGCTTGTGTAAAGCATCACCATTATCTAAAATATCCTGTATTTGAGTTTTTTGTTCCGGATTTGGGGTTATATGGGCTCAGAGCTTGATATTTTTCAAACTACCACAACAGAGTTTGAAGCATAGTGTTATGCAGTGAGGCGAGCACGCCTCTGCGAGCTCTCAGCAGGGGCTTGGATTGCCTTGAAGGCTTAAGATATAAGCTGAAAGATGGAGAGGAAATGCCCACTGGCGCACATTCGATTCACAGACTTAAGCATCCAAGGCACTTCCACAGTAGGTTGTAAAGCAATGATCTCCAATTGCTAGATAGAGAGGGAAGAGAGATGAATCGGGAGACAGGCAAAACAAGTGGCCCTTCCCTTAACATCTTGATAGAATTGTAACATAATTACTTCAATGTTGCGCAGTCAGGATTTTGAAACTGCTTCTACAACACAGTGCAGAGGTGATTACAAAACATCGACTGCTGAACCTAAATAAGCAGCTTTATCACCACCCGCTCAAGTGTTTCATGCCTGACCCGTCATTTAATGTAATTGAGGATAGTCAATATCTTACCTTTATCATTTCCCCATCTCCCTCTATTCACCGATCTATCAAATGTTTGCGCAGTTCCACCTTAAATACTGCTAATGATCCGGTCTCCACTATATGTTGGGGCAGAGAATTCCAGAAATTCGCCAATCTCTGTGCGAAGAAATGTTTATGTCACTCAGTTTTAAATGACCAACCATTTATCTTGTCGTCATATCGCCTTGTTCGAGGTCTCCCACCATTGACGGTATCGCACCATCTACTCTGTCAATCACCCTCAGAATGTTATGTGATTGAATAATGTCACCCTTCAGTCTTCCAATCTCCAAGGAATACAGGCACACTATTAATTCGCTCTTGAAAGGGAACAGTCTTATCCCAGGAAATAGCATAGTTAAATCCATTAGACTGCTTCCAATATGACTGTATCATTTTTAGTGTACGCGGACCAAAGCTGTATGCAGTTCCAGATGAGGTCTCATCAGCACCCTGTACAATTTCAACAATATCACCCTTTGTTTAATCTTCAACCATTTTCCAATGAAGGCCTAAATACCTCTGAGCTTGCATTCTTAACTAGTTTTTGGAACTGCCTGCTAGTTTATTTTTATAATTCATGCACTAGATTGCCAAGACACCTTTGCACTTCACTCACCTGCAGCCCCTCTCCATTTAGATACAACTCTGCCTTTTGATTCCCCCCTGCCAATATGCCAATATACATGACATTATCCCTCCCCACATTAAACTCCATTTGCCAGGATTTCACTCATCACTCAATCTACCGATATCCCGTTGCGGAATAACAATATCCTCATCACAACCTAGATATTGACACAGATGGGTATAGGCTTTGGATGAAGTCGTATTCAACCTTGACATTGAGCTCTGAATATGTATATAGTTATGATTTTTTTTTCTGAAAAAAATGTTGGTTAATAAAATAACAAACTGCGAAGAATGCGTCATGGCTCAACGAGACATCAAATCCTTTGACATGAATGTGGAGAAAGATATGTATAGATGTTCGGAGCAATAGGGCGAATGTAATGGTAAGGGAGGGAAGCAGTAAATCCAACTGTTAAATTATTCTATCTGCTTCTGACACGAAGATAAAGAGTATGAACTATCCTCAGGCTGTGTGGGACTAATGGGGGGCAGGTGTGGTGTTCGTGGGCGGCACGCTGTCTTTTCAGAAAACTGTCGTACAAAAGGGAATCCGGGGTTATCATAGCATTCCTGGATGAACATTGTATAGTAAGCAGTTTCAAGCAGCACTGAGTGTGGCTTAATTGTGCAGCGAGTGGTGCTCGCTGAACCTATCCTGTTTCAACCACTCAACAGCCATACACATTAACATCTGCATCACTTGGAGTGAATGAGCTGGAGATGGGGTTGCCTCTGGGGAGAACAAGTTGTCTGAAAGTAAATACTATGTATTGTAGGATGCTGTTCACCCCTCATATCATTTCAAATCAGTGTCTGTATCTCATTGTCAGGCTGATCGATTTTCCATTCCTCAGGGCCACAAATGATAACGGAATCGGATTTTGTGGAACCATCAAATTAGATCTGATCATGGGCATAATTTGAAATTTTTTGATTAATTCCCTTCAATTACACACCATTCCTGGCATACTTAGGGACCCCGATCATTGTTTACAATGATCATATTCTGTCGTTGGTGTATAATTTGTTACTTCAATCTCCCGAACTCACTGCTTCGTCTAAATTGTGTCTTTTTTAAAACCAAAAGTGGCACAGATTTGTTACAAACTTCAGACAATGCCATCGCCACGAAAGTACGCACTGTTAAATAAAGTAAATGTGCTAGAATAAAGCAAATTTCATGCAGCTTCTGAGAATCTGAATATAAGTGTAATTTATACACTGGCAATAGATTTCCCATATTTCACTAAAACTTTCAAGGTCGTAATCGAGTGACTTGGCTGTTGCTGTGGGTGTGTCCTTTTGGAGGGAGATGAATCAGGCACAGAGAGGACGTTTGGTTTGCTCTTTATAAATTAAACAAGCGTCAGAACATATTTTGACATAGAAAAAGGATACACATGGATTGTTGGCAGGGTTTGAATAGTTTGAGGTATAAATCATAGAATCAAAGAATCAAGACAGTGCAGGAAACTTTGTGTAAACAGAAACTCAAATCCTTGTGTGATTCATGAATACACACTATCATTTATTTCATGAATTTGTGAATGGACTTATCAGTGGAGCTTCTCAATGTGACATCTTGGGAAAATATATGTTATGCAATTGTTAAATGAGCTTTTGAATGTGAAATATAATAATAGTAACCCGTGGTCTCCAAGTGACTGAAGCCTTCATGTGTCCTTGGTTTAGATGTTTCTCAAATAAGCCGTGTTGGCTGCCACGTAAAAATGCTGAAACAATAATGTTTGTTTAATGTACTGTAATGATGTAGCGAATTACACAACTATTTATCCCTCTGGAATTATTACTAGTGTATAAGTAACGGGTCGTCTTTTAATAAAATGATGTGGTGTTCTGCCAGAGAGCAAACGCACACAGGAGGGACATCAAATGGAGGAAGCAATAATTCTGAGGATTAAAGGTGTTTTTTACTGTATCGTCGCGGCTTTATGTATACCCGGTAAGCTGTGAAATTGTTTTCAGTGTTAAACTCTGTTGATACATCTTCGCTTTATTCTATTGATAAAACATAAATCCTTCCTTCTGCGAGTTCGGTACAGATAATGCATTCATTTCCATCTCTCTGGCTGTAAATTTGAACTCTTCCAGTATTCTGCTGCCCGTGTATTCACTTCACCAATGGTTGTTGTGTTCTCCGATCTGCATTGCATCCCGTTGCTGTAATATATCTGTTTTCAAATTCTCTGATCACGCAAATCCCTCGCTTGCTCCCAGTAAATTCGTCTCCACCAAGAACCATCCGAGCTCGCTTTTTTCCTCCAATTATGTCTTCTTAGTGACAGGAAAACACAGCAGATGCTGGAAATCTGAAATAAGATGAATAGTTAATGCAGGATAAATTCAGCAAAACGAGGAGCATCTGTCAGAGAAAAATGGTTATCAGCCAAATAAAATGCAATGGTTGCATTTATGCAGACATCCTGCAGACTGAACATTAATACATTAACATGCATTTATTTTATTGAGATAGTTGGAAGATAACCTCTCTGAAACCCACACAGATACGTGGAGAAGGTGCAGGCTTCACATGGACACTCACCGAACGTCAGTTTTGGACCTGTGCCTTTGGCGCTGTGAGGCAGCAGTGGTAATAATTGTGCGATCCAAATGTGACTTCATTCTGATATTTTTCTGACCCATTTTCTCTGATATTGTTTACAACGTGATGCTTGACTGATTTATTTTATTCGTGCATCAAATATGGCCGTCGCCTGTTGGGCCAGTAATTGATCGCCCATCGCTGAAGGCAATGCTGCAGATCAGATACAGGAGACACCAAATAAGGACTCCAAATGTCCTTCCCTGAAATACATTAGTGAACCCGTTATAGAACATTAATAGGATTCAAACTTACTCACCAAGAGCAATTTAACTTTGGCAAAGGGTCATGTGGACCCGAAACGTCAGCTCTTTTCTCTCTTTGCAGATGCTGCAAGACCTGCTGAGTTTTACAGCATTTTATCTTTTTCCCTCAGAGCCCCACCCTGGGTCTCTGGATTACTAGTCCATTGACAACAATACTATGCTACTGACTCCCCATGTAATGAGACATAATTGTCCGCAGTCCATTTTAACGCACAATACTGTAGTGTGTTGATTTCATTTATCAATTTTACAGCAATATGATAGTTAGAAAGCAGTCAATGTTCAGTTGCACACTATTTTAGTCTCGTGTCGATGTGGACTTTGTTCACATCCGCTGTTGGATTAGTCCCTCTTGTCGCATTTTGTTGCATAACGCCATGAACAAGAAAAAAAACATGATTGAAATACTCAGAAAATGTGGCTGGGTCTGTGAAGATTGTTCAGACTGAACGATTCAGCTCAAAGCCTTTTTTATTCAGAAATTCAAGAAGAGAGATTGATGGTGGACGTTGTGCAAGAGGAAGTGAGGAGGGCAGTAAAAATCGGACAGCGCGTGTGGAGGTAGGGGAGATTAAATGGCAACACGTTTCATGGTACAAAATACAAATGGAAGGGTAAACGTTACAATAAATAAGTAAGTGATTTACCGAGTGTGGGTGTGAATCGTTGAAGAATGAAAGCAGTGTCGGAAGGCAGGAAAATAGAAAAAGGCAAAAAGCAGGCAAATCGGCATAAACAAAATTATGCAGGCAGTGCGTTATAAACTATGGTTTGAAATATTTGAAATGAATATTGAGTTCAGACATCTATCACGTTGTAATATTAAAATATGCTGCTCTACCGCAGCCTTGCACTCAGCCTCAATCGAACAAAGGTGTCGCCCATGGATAGTACAGTGAGAAGACTCACAACACCAGGTTCAAGTCCAACAGGTTTATTTGGTAGCACAAGCTGTCGGAGTCTCGCTCCTTCTTCAGGTGAGTGAAGCTGAAGGAGGAGCGAGACTCCGAAAGTTTGCCGACCAAATAAACCGATTGGACTTTAACTTGGTGTTGTGAGACTTCTTATTATGCTTACCCCAGTCCAACGCTGGCATTTCCGCATCATGCCCATGGATAGTGACGTTAGTGTGACTGCCAGGTACAGAATTAACCGGCTGGTAACTGGAGATATGGGTCGGTCTTGATGAATTGGAGTATTCTCAAAGCACTTAAACAATCTGGTCCTTACACCCCCAGAGTAAGGAGTATCAGATTTTGAGCAGCAAATATGATGTACTGACCTGCATAATGTAAACATAGAAATTTACTTCAGCTGTTACATTGTTCCTGCCAGTTTGGCATTCGCCAACTGCTTCTGTCCTCTCCTTCGCACAATACCAACAAATGATTCAGCATTTTTCCCGCAGCACTTCCACGCTTCATCTAAAACGCATCACAAACACATACGGTTTGAGTGTGCCACAAGGCAAACATGCTGTCCAAAATTGGAATCAAACACTAAATCTATTGATTATCTTCAGGAAACAATAGCGCGGTAATATCCTCGAATGCATGGCAGCCATTTCGCATACATCTAACTGAGTCGTAAATGTGTCTCTCCTCATGGCCTGAACTGGGTCAGGAAGTTTGGTCATATCTAACTTTAAGAACACCCAGTGAATGGGGGTATGAGAGTGGATATTGCCGGCGATATCATAACTGTGGTGAAAACCAGGAATGAAATAATATGAGCCGACTACAAAACTCAGATAATGTCCAATTATGCAGAAATAATGATGCTACAATACGAGGAACAGAGTAGAGGAGCGCTATTCTGTCCTTCCACGTTAATCAATCACTTCATTCATAATCCGACTGTGATGTTCATTCTACTATCCTGCTCTACACCATAAATATTCGCTTAGTGCAGCTCCAAATATTAACCTAACTTAGTCCTGAATTTATCAAATGGCACTGTCGCTACTGCTCCCTTGGGAAGATAATTCTACAGACTAATGGCGCTCTGAGTGAATATACAATTGTGCATACATATCATAAATGGGAAACAGCATATGTACAACTGAATATCTTACATGTGGTCTCCCAGATTAGACCATAATAGTATACGAAATATGAACAGGTGCAGGCTGTCCGACCCCGAGAGCCTGCTGCATCATGAAACTGGATCGTGGCTGATCCGATTCCACAGGTCCAGTTTCCTGTCTTTTTCCGATTATCTTTGATTCCCTTTTTGATGAAAAGTCGATCCATCTCAGCCTTACGCACGGTCTCACAGTGGTTCGCACCACTGTTCCACAGCGCCAGGGACCCTGGTTCGTTCCCGGCTTGGGTCACCGTCTGTGTGGAGTTTACACGTTCTCCTCGTGACTGCATTGGTTTCCTCCGGGTGCTCCGGTTTCCGCCCACATTCTGAAAGGCGTGCTGGTTAAGTGCATTGACCCGAACAGGCGCCGGACTGTGGCGACGAGGGGAATTTCACAGGAACGTCATTCCAGTTTTAATGTAAGCCCTACTTGTGACTAATAAATACATACACTTTGTAATCTTAAATTTGCACAAGGACTCTGCCCCTACAGCTCTCTGGGCAGAGAATTGTACGGAATCACAATCCTCCAAGAGAAGTAATTTATCCTCACCTCATTCTTAAATGGGTTCCCCTTTGTGCCGGAACAATCTGCTGTAGCATTAGACTCTCTCATGAGGTCGATCATCCTCTCAGCATCTACCCTGTCAAGCTCCTTAAAAATCCTCTACATTTCATTGAGATCACCTCTCATTCGTCTAAATTCCAATGAGTAGAGTCCCAACCTGTTTAACCTTTCCTCATAAGACACTCGCTCTAGGCAGTGAAGCATTGTAGTTAACCTTACCATAACTGCCTGCATTAACGTAACATATTTCTTTAAGTAAATGTAATATGGTACAAGTATCCACTTTGCATTTGGACTGAAAAGCTCCCGCCAGAATATTAAACGTTTGCAACTGTTTCATCTCTCACAATTCAGAACTCTAATTTTTATAGCCCCCACATGTCGAACGTTGCCTCGTCAGTCAAAAGCTCGCAATTGCTATCACTGAGTGCTTCCAAAAATGCAAGTATTCCCAACCTTGTGTCAGAAGCGCAAAGCTCCACACAGAATTCTCGGGGGTGTCACAAAACTTATTTTCAACGCTGAACACGAGTTCCACAATTCTACACTCGGCCCCTTTGAAATGAATGCTAACATTCTCCGTGTCTTCCTCCTAATGCCCTGGAACTGTACGCGAGCATGTAACATTCGCTTTGTCACTTCCAATTTCTTCCATGGCCATGCCCTCCAGTGCACCGTTAATTTAATACAACATCACGACCATCTTTCATATTTGCAGTCTTCCAAATCTAGGCGCTGGAGAATCCTTGATTTCTTGTCTGCATTCTGTGCTCCATTTGTTTAGCTGCCAAGCCATCCAGATATCCAGCTGTGGATATCTATCACTAAAGATCTCACCTTGCCGTCATGTCGGACATTTTACAAAACATCTGATTGGAGAAGAGAAACGTGGCAGCGAGTTACAGGCGTAAGTTAGATAGACGACAGAAACCGGAACGTTGAAGCATGGATTCCAGTAAAATTGAAGGAGAATTGCTGTACTGCAGAGTGTTTGAAGTTTTCAGGGTGGGGGCTATTATGAACATATAACAGTGTTAAATTAAATATTGCATTTGAGCCAATGGACATTGGCTTCACATTATCGAACTCACTCTAAGTCATGTAGCTCTTTTGTCTAACCTCTCTTAATTGTTGTTTATTGCAGCCAACTTAATCACGATGCTAACACTCCAACTCAGAGACTGCGGTCTGTGCAAGAGCACTACTATCTACCTGGTCGCCATGATCACGGCAGACGTCCTGGTCCTCTCATTTCTTGTTCTGGTAAACCATATATTGGTTCCCAATTTCCCACAGGTGCTTTACCTTAACAGCGTAGCCTATGGCCTCAACTCCATCATGAGTACCGCTGTGATTGACTGCTCAGTATGGCTAACCGTGTCCTTCACCTTTGACCGTTTCGTGGCAATCTGCTGCCAGAAGTTCAGAGGAACTTACTGTACTCCGAAATCTGCAGCTCTGGTGGTTGTGGTGATTTATCTTGCGACATATTTCAGAAGAATCCCAAATTATTTCACAAATATACATTACTATGATCATAAAAACCTGCAAAACGAACATAGAGACGGTCTCAGCATTGAATCTAAGCAGGCCTGGAGAGCATTTGACTGGATGAACATTATTTTAAATCCCTTAGTTCCTTACTTGGCTGTGGTGCTGCTCAACCTGTTGACAGTCAGGCACGTCCTGGCGGCCAGTCGTGCCCGGCGGGGATTCCGGGGAGATGCTCACAGTTCTGGGGACCCCGAGATGCAGAATCGGAGGAAAGCCCTGGTGTTGCTCTTTGCCGCCTCGGCGAGTTTCATCTTGTTGTGGATGCCGACAATCGGCCTCTTCCTTTTCTCACGGCTCACTGAAAGCTACAGTTTCCCCGACTTCAACCACCCTGTTGCTGTGATTCATGAAAGCGCTGACATGCTCAGTGCACTGAACTGTTGTACCAGCACGTGTATGTACGCTCTAACCCAATCCAAATTCAGGGCAGAGCTGAGAAGGACGCTGCGATGTGGGAAAAATCGAATTACTAAAACGACTGCTGCACGTGACTGAATATTCAGGCAATGGCGCGAATGTACGATCCCACAGACAAATTATAATTGATGCAATTAATTCACAACAATATTTGTTTCCAAACGATTTTCAATTAGAAGTTCATTTTGAAGTTGTAAACTAGTAAAATAAATCAACACAACTGGGTTAAGCAGAAATTACAATTACTTTTCCATCACAAGTGGAATTATAATTGTAATTTCACAGTGAAATAATTACAATTTATAGCGTATTGATATCGATCGAAAGTTGAAGTACATTTATGGACCTGCAATAAAATTGTGATAATTATTGGAGTCTGCAAGCTCATCAATTATTTTAGGTAGTCGGCAGTTTTTAGATAACATGTGGGGACAGAAATGGATGAGCCACTTTTGGTGAAACGGACCGCCACTTCTCTGCTTTCGCTTGTTTATTTTTCCATCACAAGTGGAATGATTTCAGAATGCCAGTGCGCTGGGAATGCTGTACACTCGGTGCTGCAGCTGCGATGTCGGATAATCTCTTTTGAAGGTCGTGCTGTATAGAGTGTCCGTACTTATGGAAGGTGCCATTATGTTTGATGCGATCATTTGGATGAAATATGAACAGGCGAGCTTCACTTGAGCACTCAGATGGATTTAAAACACTCGTGTTCGTATGACTAATGTCCTAAATTACGGAAACGAAAGCAGATTAAACATTAATACATGTCTATTTGACACTGTGTCTCTTTATGACGTCAGGAGATGTAGAAAGCGCAAGATCAATACAAGTTATCACTTTAATATGAAAAGTGTTCAAATTTTAAGCAACATTGGAGAAAGCAGTTGGAATCATGGAATCTGCAGTGCAGAAGGGGGCCATTTCGCCCATTGAACCTGCACCGACAACTATCCCACTCAGGTCCCATCCCCATAACCCCTCATATTTACATTCCTATTTCCCCGACACAAAGGAGCAATTCATCAAGGCCAATCAACCGAATCCGCACATTTTTGGACCGTGGGAGGAAACCGGAGCACCCGGAGGAAATCCTTGCAAGACACGGAGAGAATGTGTTACCTCCACACAGACAGTCACCCGAGGCTGGAATTCAACCCGGGTCCCTGGCGCTGTGAGGCCGTACTGCTAACCTCTGTGCCACTGTGCTGCCCGAAATACATATTTTATATTTTGCCTTAACAAGTTTATCAGCTTAGATTTTCAATTGATAATTGTTGCTCAACAGCACTGGAATAACGTAGTTCTCCCTTTATTGTCCCCACTTCGATCAAAGGTAATAGAAGAAAATCCTTATCTCTCGTTCTCTCTGGAAACGCTTCAGCAGGTGATGAATATTGCCTCCATTTCTATGTTTCCTTCTCTCACATTTGCAGCAGTGGCAGTTCGTTTTTTTTCGGTTTTAATTGTAATTGGCTCGGAATAGTGATTAATTATTCTCTGTTCTCGACCGAAATTTCCCCGTATGCCAACTGTGACCTCTTACTTTTCCTTCTCGTTTTTATTTCCTCTTAGCTCGGCTTTCTACAGTTTTTTTTATATCCCCGGTAAATATGCTTCCTGTAGCCGGGAGATCCCCCCTTATTCGGCCTTCTGCCACAAAATGCCGTCCCTGAGCGCACTTACTGCCCAATTTATCTGCAGGGCAACCGCTGTCTCCCTTATTCCCAAGTTTCTACACTCACATTTCGTTCTCGTTATTCAGAATTACACGAGCCCCCGTTTTAGTTCCTGAAATATCCTATGCAGACTGAAACTATGTATTTCAGATACCATAGAACAAGAGCATCATACAAGACGAACATTTTTATTAACCCTGTATAGACAAAGAACAAAGAACAATACAGCACAGGAACAGGCCCTTCGGCCCTCCAAGCCCGCGCCGCTCCCCAGTCCAGGATTGAATCCTGAATCCAGGATCCCCACCCAATTTTCCAGCCTATCTACATACCAATATCCTATCCACCGAGCTGTCCCTCACAGCTACGATGCTTTGTTCATTACAACCTATTAACTTACCCCCACCCCCCCATTCCAGACCATGTGATCTCCAGGGAGAGGCGAAAACCCAGAGTGAAAAACCCCAGGGCCAATATGGGGAAAAAAAAATCTGGGAAATTCCTCTCCGACCCCCTGAGGCGATCGAAACGAGTCCAGGAGATCACAATGGCCCCGATCGGAAAATGCTTCCCAACCCTAGTCATTTCCACTTCCACGAACACCATATGAATCCCCTGCCCCCGAGACAGGTTCCCAACTATCCGCAGTATCACTCTGTACTGGCACCAGCAAGATGATCGTAGAATGAAGCCTTGAAACGAGAAACCAGGAACAATTAGCCCGCGCCGCTCCCTGGTCCAAACTAGATCACTCTTTTGTATCCCTCCAATCCCACTCCGTTCATATAGCTGTCTAGATAAGTCTTAAACGTTCCCAGTGTGTCCGCCTCCACCACCTTGCCCGGCAACACATTCCAGGCCCCCACGACCCTCTGTGTGAAATATGTCCTTCTGATATCTGTGTTAAACCTCCCCCCCTTCACCTTGAACCTATGACCCCTCGTGAACGTCACCACCGACCCGGGGAAAAGCTTCCCACCGTTCACCCTATCTATGCCTTTCATAATTTTATACACCTCTATTAAGTCTCCCCTCATCCTCCGTCTTTCCAAGGAGAACAACCCCAGTTTCCCCAATCTCTCCTCATAACCAAGCCCCTCCATACCAGGCAACATCCTGGTAAACCTCCTCTGTACTCTCTCCAAAGCCTCCACGTCCTTCTGGTAGTGTGGCGACCAGAACTGGACGCAGTATTCCAAATGCGGCCGAACCAACGTTCTATACATCTGCAACATCAGACCCCAACCTTTATACTCTATGCCCCGTCCTATAAAGGCAAGCATGCCATATGCCTTCTTCACCACCTTCTCCACCTGTGACGTCACCTTCAAAGATCTGTGGACTTGCACACCCAGGTCCCTCTGCGTCTCTACACCCTTTATAGTTCTTCCATTTATCGTGTAGCTCCTCCCTACATTATTCCCACCAAAATGCATCACTTCGCATTTATCAGGATTGAACTCCATCTGCCATTTCCTTGCCCAAATTTCCAGCCTATCTATATCCTTCTGTAGCCTCTGACAATGTTCCTCACTATCTGCAAGTCCTGCCAGTTTTGTGTCGTCCGCAAACTTACTGATCACCCCAGTTACTCCTTCTTCCAGATCATTTATATAAATCACAAACAGCAGAGGTCCCAATACAGAGCCCTGCGGTACACCACTAGTCACAGGCCTCCAGCCGGAAAAAGACCCTTCCACTACCACCCTCTGTCTTCTATGACCAAGCCAGTTCTCCACCCATCTAGCCACCTCCCCCTTTATCCCATGGGATCCAACCTTTTTCACTAGCCTACCATGAGGGACTTTGTCAAACGCTTTACTAAAGTCCATATAGACAACATCCACGGCCCTTCCTTCGTCAACCATTTTGGTCACTTCTTCAAAAAACACCACCAGGTTCGTGAGGCATGACCTCCC
The DNA here is from genome assembly GCF_964213995.1 of Mustelus asterias. NCBI lineage: Eukaryota > Metazoa > Chordata > Chondrichthyes > Carcharhiniformes > Triakidae > Mustelus > Mustelus asterias. The sequence goes on from NW_027590104.1 coordinate 264,099, forward strand.
TCTCACAAAACCATGTTGACTATCGTTAATGAGTTTATTCCTTTCTAAATGCGCATACATCCTATCTTTAAGAATCTTCTCCAACAACTTCCCCACCACGGACGTCAAGCTCACCGGCCTATAATTACCCGGGTTATCCTTCCTACCCTTCTTAAATAACGGGACCACATTGGCTATCCTCCAATCCTCTGGGACCTCACCTGTGCCCAGTGACGAGACAAAGATTTGCGTCAGAGGCCCAACTATTTCACCTCTCGTCTCCCTGAGCAGCCTTGGATAGATTCCATCAGGCCCTGGGGATTTGTCAGTCTTTATATTCTCTAACAAACCTAACACTTCCTCCTTTGTAATGGAGATTTTCTCCAACGGTTCAACACTCCCCTCCGAGACACTCCCAGTCAACACATCCCTCTCCTTAGTGAATACCGACGCAAAGTATTCATTTAGGATCTCCCCTACCTCTTTGGGCTCCAAGCATAAGTCCCCACTTTTGTCCCTGAGAGGTCCGATTTTTTCCCTTACAACCCTTTTGTTCCTAACGTATGAATAAAATGCCTTGGGATTCTCCTATATGCAAACTCGTTTGCTAACACATGCAGGTTAATGCTCTGCTCGATGCATCGGCACATAGTCTTTTTTTTCTCTCCGGAGCAAATGTATTTATTGAGTCTTCGTTTACAGCAGTGTGTGGTCCAAAAAATTAAGTTTCTGAAAGCATGAAATAGATCGGAAACCTCCCGCCACACGGTCAGAAAAACTGCAACAATTCAGCGGAGTAAATTATTTCCCAAGTGAATCAGTAGCTTACTGCCTGACCATGTGAACTATACACTGAACTGCGGAGGGTTCCTATCTCAACAATGTAAAAGAAAATGAAAGAAATTGTTCCCTTTCACAGAAAATGTCCGAGCTGAGATTGAGAATCTCATTCTTCCACATACCCATATGTGCATGTGAGCGATTAGTGTAGAGATTAAGGTGCATGCAACAGATTTGTTAGATGCAAAGACTGTGATCACTGGACTCGCTTTGTTAGTTCTGGATCTGGCTCTTGCAAACTTGTCGTTCGGGGAATCATATTTGCATGTTTTCTCCATCAAGTTGCTGATAGAACATTTTGGAATAATAAAACTTGACACCACAATACACTGAACTTCAATATATTGTTCAGGCTTTATGAACATTATTTTGAAATGCTGAGAGAAATGAAAATAATGTCACTTCATTAACTTGAAGAGTTGAAGCGAAAATTTAGCGAAAATTACCAAGCGAAGGTTTCAGCATTTATGTGATCCTCCCAGTCTCAAGCTGTTCACTCACTCATCCTCAGTCACTGCGCGTTGGTTCTTGTGTATATCTTGGAGGGGAAAGTTGAGAGTAATGGAGAGTCGTGGGACTGAGAGTAAGGTACAGTCACTCTAACTCACTCATTTCCTCAATGCTGCAGATGTACACCCACTCTCAGTGACACACAGGCCAACACTCAATGTTACAGAAACATGCCGTCACTGCCATTGACTCTCACTGATTCTTACTGCTGCGCGCACAAAATCGCTCAATTTGACTTCAACGTCCGCACACTTAGTCACGCGCACTCATTGACATCACACACAGCCACTCACTCTGACTGCCAAACCACTCACTCTGTCTACCACACACACACACACAATCACTGCCACACACGATCTCACGCACTGTGGCGCAGGAATTCACAAAAAACAGCTCTCACTGCGCAAAAACTCTCACTGTCGTATCGTGACCAGATCATCATGCCTGCACCTAACGAAACTTTTCTCTTTCTGGGTCCGCCATCACTTCATACATCCCAATTCTCCCGTGACTCACACATCCCAAGCCAGCTGTGACTTTCACATCCCAGGCCAGCTATGGCTTCACACATCTCAGCCGCTCCGCGACTTCCCCTGTTTCCGGTCCAATCCCGCATTAAGTTTCTGAGGAACCGCACTGGTGATTTGACCACACCCCTCTCCCAATACAGGAACAAATTAAATTAGACGCTGCCTCGGGCCTCAGGAAGCGCGGTCTAATCAAATCAAATCATGATGTGGAGATGCCGGCGTTGGACTGCGGTGAACACAGTAAGAAGTCTCACAACACCAGGTTAAAGTCCAACAGGTTTATTTGGTAGCAAATACCATAAGCTTTCGGAGCGCTGCTCCTTCGTCAGATGGAGTGGAAATGTGCTCTCAAACAGTGCACAGAGACACAAAATCAAGTTACAGAATACTGATTAGAATGCGAAATCCTACAGCCAGCCAGGTCTTAAAGATACAGACAATGTGGGGGGGGGGGGGCATTAAGCACAGGTTAAAGAGATGTGTATTGTCTCCAGACAGGACAGCCTGCAAGTCCAGGAGGCAATCTGTGGGGGTTACTGATAATGTGACATAAATCCAACATCCCGGTTTAGGCCATCCTCATGTGTGCGGAACTTGGCTATCAGTTTCTGCTCAGCGACTCTGCGCTGTCATGTGTCGTGAAGACCGCCTTGGAGAACGCTTACCTGAAGATACGCATACCTGAAGATCTTCAGGTAAGCGTTCTCCAAGGCAGACTTCACGCCACACGACAGCGCAGAGTCGCTGAGCAGAAACTGATAGCCAAGTTCCGCACACATGAGGACGGCCTAAACCGGGATGTTGGATTTATGTCACATTATCAGTAACCCCCACAGCTTGCCTCCTGGACTTGCTGGCTGTCCTGTCTGGAGACAATAAACATCTCTTTAACCTGTGTTTAATGCTCCCCCCACCCACATTGTCTGTATCTTTAAGACCTGGCTGGCTGTAGGGATTTCCATTCTAATCAGTATTCTGTAACTTGATTTTGTGTCTCTGTGCACTGTTTGAGAGCACATTTCCACTCCATCTGACGAAGGAGCAGCGCTCCGAAAGCTTATGTTATTTGCTACCAAATAAACCTGTTGGAATTTAACCTGGTGTTGTGAGACTTCTTACTGAAATCAAATCATTCCAGCCGCCGGGATTCTGCAGCTGCTCTAGGCTGCACTGACCTGTCACTCATTCCTCCCAAAATTGGAATCAAAAATAACTAACCTGGGACTGCCTTTGTGCTGCTGGTTCAAACATAGGCTTCGTCCTCCCTACATTGGCTGCTGATAGGCTTAGCAGTGAGCCTAAAAAAAGCCAAGCAATAAAGAGTCCAGTATGTTATTGGATGACCACAGTTGACATTTTAAAAAGCCTGCACATGAAGATTTCAACGGCTAAGTTCGATGACGGGGCGATTCGGATCCAAATGTCTGCGGGCCGCAGTCTGCAGCAACCGGGAGCAGCGGTATCATTTCCTGTCATTTTTGTGGGCAAGGCAAAGTTTTAACCAAATGGTAAGCAGCTGAAAAGCGGCATTATTCAAACACAAATATCTCGGGTGGCAACTCTGCTTTCAGCTGTATGACAGAAAATATCTCCATCAAAATACCAAACATACCGCTATCTCAACGCCATGTTTTATTTCCATGATGTGAGCACAACTCGCAAGGCCTTGAGAGAAGAATGAATGAACTAATTCAGCTGGATTTGTGAAATGAATTTTGCATGGCCACGTTTATGTGGGCATTCCACTGGGCTCCAAAAAATACCTGAGATCGAGTTCCAAATTTGTAGAGATATCAGACAGATGTGGAAACTATGCGAAAAATATATATAGTGACGAATGTAAAACCCATTTATTTACCAATCAGATGTGTTAGTGTTGGAATAAAGCATAGGAATGAGAAGGTTTTCCGAAATGTTTTCAGGATAATACTTCGATTTCCATGCTCGCTGTCCAACTGGAATGGAGACATTTCATGATATGACTGTGGGACATGAGCTGCATCAAGTGGACAAACTGACCACGCGGAATACATCAGCAAAACAATTCTCGGATCACGTTACGACAAATAGGTGACCTGGGAGGCGGTGGCGGAGCGGGATTCTCTCTGGATAATATTCCAGAGATCCTGCGTTAAAATCTCCAAATCCAGTTTAAACTCCAGGCGGATTGAAATATTTGCACTCAATAAAAATCAAAAATTATATCTCCAATAGTGAACGGTAAAACCATTGTCGACTGTCGCAAAATCCCATCTGCTTCAGTCGGGTTTTTAAAGAAAGATAACCTTCCAGCCTGGACTACCCTGCGTCCAACTCAAATGCAGAGCAATTTGAAAGATTCTTCAATAATCTGAGATCACCGAGCAAGCCATTCCGTTCAAAGAGAACCAGGTGTGGGCAAATCCCCAAATGAATCAATAAAAACTAAATAATGCTGAAAAGCAAGGAAAATTAAACTGATAACCTGGAAAATATGTAAGCTGGGTCACTTTTCAGTCGGACTATATACTATAGAAAACAAGATGTACTGCACCAGTTAAAATCAATCTATTACTGGTCCAGACTGCAGTATAGTTTATAATCACACTTTACAAAGAGAGTGACGGCATGACAGAAAGTGCAATCAAGGTGCAATGGAACTGCTTCCAGGCATTATGGACTTCACTTCTGTTGATATCTTGTGGAAGTTGGGCAAATTCTACTCGGAGAATAAAAGATTATCATCCGAATTGTGTACTTTCCAGATTCTAAAAAGCTGAGTTGAGAAACCGTTACCGAATTTTTTTCGGTCTTTTTTTTTGGAGTGATGTAGTTGTTAATAGGAGTGATGCTGCTCTGGAATCAATGCCGGAACAGACTATTCCGCCTTGGTTTTCCAAGACTTTTTATCATGTGGAGATGCCGGCGTTGGACTGGGGTAAAGTCGCTGAGCAGAGACTGATAGCCAAGTTCCGCACACATGAGGATGGCCTCGACCGAGATCTTAGGTTCATGCCACACTATCTGTAACTCACACGACTTGCCTGGGGTTGCAAAATCTCACTAACTGTCCTGGCTGGAGACAATACACATCTCTTTAAACTGTGCTTAACCCTCTCTCCACTCACATTGTCCGTACGTCTAAGACTTGATTACCTGTAAAGACTCGCATTCCAACCATTATTTGGACAGCCGATAATGGCCTGCTCAAATGGAAATGTAACCATGTCAGTTCTAAACTTTGACCAAAAAAAAATCGATGTTTTAACGTGCGTTAGTTAACCAGCCTCGGGTATTTTAGTTGCCCATACTTCACGTCAGTGGTACGGTGGTTTAATCATCGAGCACAGTTCAAAACCCCCGCAGGCACTCTCTTCCCTGTGTCTGTAACATACTCGAACATAAAAACCCTCCCTCATTCTGATCACTTTTCTTCTCTCCTTCAAGCCATTTTTCGAAACGAAAATCTTCCAAAAAGATTGTATCCACATTTAACAGAAACTTGTTTTTGTGATTCGCTGGTAGATTTATTTCCAACATGTTCCTAGCAGGCAGACTGGGGCGTTGTTTTCTCAACGCTAAAAGCGTGATATGTTGTGTCAAGATTCAACTCTGGTCTGCACATGAATTTGTGAGACAACACTGGGAACGTAGTGCATGGTTCCAGGCTGCCCCTAACATGGGCACTCCTCACTTCGGCTACTTTGCACAAATACAGTTGCTCCTATTGTTGGTTAGCTCACGCATGGAACTGCTCGAAAAATATTTATCAAAAATGATAATTTGGCGACTGTCTTAAAATAGTCGAAGAGAAGGGGATAGGATGACAGAAGACATTCCACAGCTTTGTTCACAGCAACCTGTCGGCAAGGCTGCTAATGGCATATTGCGAAAACAAATGTCAAGCAATGCACACCAGCACACAAAGTGCATTGCTCGCTTGGAGTGTGCAAACAATTCGGTTAAGCAGCCCAAGGAGAAGCAATTGCTTACCGAGTCACAACTTTCTTAGGCCGAGGACCCGTCAGATTCTTGGGTAGTGGCATTAATTTATCCTTTTGGATTTTGTTTGGCAGGATGTTAAGAAAATGAAGGAGTCTGTGGAGCTGGCCAACTTCAAGAAGAGGAAAACGAAATTCCCGCATAATGTTCAGAGACTTTAAGGTGCTACAGTTTTCGTCCTTTTGGGGAAGCTTATTTTCTACCGAATCGGGATTCAATGCCTGCGGATCAGATGGAGGACAATGTTAATTCCTGTTATTTGGATCTCTGGATGATTTTATCTATGCAATGACACACTGACACTTTACTTTTCAAGTCATTTGAATGAAACTCGCTGCATTTATCACTGCTGTCCCTGTATCATTTCTCATTCTGGTCACTCTGTCAGCATATTAACAGTGAGGGTGGGGTGGGTATTCAAAGGCAGGGTCGCACTGGTATCGTGCAGCTCCAAAGTTGTCGTCCTCATAGGATGGTACTTTGCATGGAATGTCCCAGTTTTACCCACCAGGAGCGAACCACTAAAGTTACACATTGTGGAGAGGTTCAAGCTGCGAATTTCTCAGCATGAACTCCAAACTATATGATGTATTATGGCATCAGGGAAAATATTGGAAACGAATGCTTTTGTCACGAGCACAGACAATCCGTTCTCAGCTGTTGAGTGTGTTTCTCTATATGTGAACCTCCCCGTGGAAGGCCTACCGGGGAGAGTGATGGCACCGTTTGGAAGCGCAGGATAAAGTCATTGATCGAAAAAAGTAGTTTAATAAATAAAGTAACATAGATTCCGTCAGAGTAAATAAAAGGGTGTCACATTCGCAGGAAGAATAGGATATGCGCATGGCAGATACGGCATATTGGCTAAATGTTGGCTCTATTGTTCACAATACCCATTCCAGCTCAGCCGGAGAAGTGCACCTTTGTGTTCCATTCCACCTGTTCTACAGCGGAAAATTTCGATCCTATATTACGTTACATTGCTCAGAATATGACATCTAGTTGTACTGTAAGCTTGCACAAACACCTCAATTCCAAGCCGTTGATCAAAATAGCATATCCAGCTTTCAGTCCGAAGAACATCGCTATGCAGGATCCCACTCCAATGTTCACACTGGAACATCCAGTTGTACAGCAGAAGAACATTCCACATTTCCAGCCCACACGAGTGTTCACATTAACATATTCAGCTGTATTGCAGAACAATAGCTCTGTGATCATTTTAAGACCATAAGACCATAAGACATAGGAGCGGAAGTAAGGCCATTCGGCCCATCGAGTCCACTCCACCATTCAATCATGGTTGATTTCAACTCCATTTACCCGCTCTCTCCCCATAGCCCTTAATTCCTCGAGAAATCAAGAATTTATCAATTTCTGTCTTGAAGACGCTCAACGTCTCGGCCTCCACAGCCCTCTGTGGCAATGAATTCCACAGACCCACCACTCTCTGGCTGAAGAAATTTCTCCTCATCTCTGTTCTAAAGTGACTCCCTTTTATTCTAAGGCTGTGCCCCCGCGTCCTAGTCTCCCCTGTTAATGGAAACAACTTCCCTACGTCCATCCTATCTAAGCCGTTCATTATCTTGTAAGTTTCTATCAGATCTCCCCTCAACCTCCTAAACTCCAATGAATATAATCCCACGATCCTCAGACGTTCATCGTATGTCAGGCCTACCATTCCTGGGATCATCCGTGTGAATCTCCCCTGGACCCGCTCCAGTGCCAGTATGTCCTTCCTGAGGTGTGGGGCCCAAGATTGCTCACAGTACTCCAAATGGGGCCTAACCAGTGCTTTATAAAGCCTCAGAAGTACATCCCTGCTTTTGTATTCCAAGCCTCTTGAGATAAATGACAACATTACATTTGCTTTCCTAATTACGGACTCAACCTGCAAGTTTACCTTTAGAGAATCCTGGACTAGGACTCCCAAGTCCCTTTGCACTTTAGCATTATGAATTTTGTCACCGTTTAGAAAATAGTCCATGCCTCTATTCTTTTTTCCAAAGTGTACGACCTCGCACTTGCCCACGTTGAATTTCATCAGTCACTTCTTCCATAGTTCACATTAACGCCCCCAGTTGTGCTATAGAGGAGCATATATTTGTACAATGAAACGCTGTTTCTTGTTCACATCCAGCTGCAGGACTTATTAAGAACTATGTTTTCCAATCCATTAGATTGATCGGAATAACGCATTTCACTGTGTGCAGAAGAACCTGTCTGTCTTACACTGTAGTTTACTGTTAACAGTAGCACATCAAACTGGATTGAATATGTTCAACTCGATGTTGCATTCCATTTGACTATGCAGAATAAGACATCCAACTGTACTGCCATCTGAAATACCTCTGGGCAGTAGTACACAATATTGTTCAGAATAACATATCCAGAAGAAGAACTGTTTCAAGTAAAGTACTTTAGTAAAGCGTTTGACAAAGTCCCTCATGGTAGGCTGGTGAAAAAGATTGGATCTCATGGCATAAAGGGGGAGGTGGCTAGATGGGTGGAGAACTGGCTTGGTCACAGAAGACAGAGGGTGGTAGTGGAAGGGTCTTTTTCCGGCTGGAGGCCTGTGACTAGTGGTGTTCTGCTGTTTGTGATTTATATAAATGATCTGGAAGAAGGTGTAACTGGGGTGATCAGTAAGTTTGCGGACGACACAAAATTGGCAGGACTTGCAGATAGTGAGGAGCATTGTCAGAAGCTACAGAAGGATATAAATAGGCTGGAAATTTGGGCAAAGAAATGGCAGATGGAGTTCAATCCTGATAAATGCGAAGTGATGCATTTTGGTAGAAATAATGTAGGGAGGAGCTGTATGATTAATGGCAGAACCATAAAGGGTGTAGATACGCAGAGGGACCTGGGTGTGCAAGTCCACAGATCTTTGAAAGTGACGTAACAGGTGGAGAAGGCGGTGAAGAAGGCATATGGCATGCTTGCCTTTATAGGACGGGGCATAGAGTATAATAGTTGGGGTCTGATGTTGCAGATATATAGAACGTTGGTTCGGCCGCATTTGGAATACTGCGTCCAGTTCTGGTCGCCACACTACCAGAAGGACGTGGAGGCCTTGGAGAGAGTACAGAGCAGGTTTACCCGGATGTTGCCTGGTATGGAGGGGCTTAGTTATGAGGAGAGATTGGGTAAACTGGGGTTGTTCTCCCTGGAAAGACGGAGGATGAGGGGAGACTTAATAAAGGTGTATAAAATTATGAAAGGCATAGATAGGGTGAACGGTGGGAAGCTTTTCCCCAGGTCGGTGGTGACGTTCACGAGGGGTCATAGGTTCAAGGTGAAGGGGGGGAGGTTTAACACAGATATCAGAAGGACATATTTTACACAGAGGGTGGTGGGGGCCTGGAATGCGCTGCCAGGCAAGGTGGTGGAGGCGGACACACTGGGAACGTTTAAGACTTATCTAGAAAGCCACATGAACGGAGTGGGAATGGAGGGATACAAAAGAATGGTCTAGTTTGGACCAGGGAACGGCGCGGAATTGGAGGGCCGAAGGGCCTTTTCCTGTTCTGTATTGTTCTTTGTTCTTAAAATAGTTTACAATAGAGTTTACAATAGCATATCCAGAACACCCTTTGTCGCATCCACCTCTTTCACAAAGGCAAACCCTGTAGTATTGTAGAAGAGCCTTTCCAATACATTCCAATTATTTGCTCATAATAACAGATCCAACTGTACCCGGAACTACGTTTCTGCCTTCACTTTCAGCCTGAGAAATACAAGTCCATCAGTATTCGAGAAGAACTTCTGTGTTGCAAGACAATGTTCAGACTGAGGCCTCAAACTGCTCTGGGGAAGGACATATAATTTTTCATTCCTGTCCATTGTTCAAAATAACATATCCAGCTGTGCTCACGAAGATACCTGCAGTCCATCCCAGTTTTCTTCACAATGTGGGAACAAGCATTGCTGCAAAGCAACATCTTGTTTCCATTACAATTTCTTGTTCACGATGACACAACCCGCTTTTCCATAGGAGACAATGCGTCTGTGAATTTTATCTCTGCTTCTCACAGTAACACCATCTGTTGTAATGCAGATGCCACACTTTTAGGGATCAAATTAAGATTTCGGCTTTTGTGACTGTCTTTGTGGAGTTTGCGAGTTCTCCCTGTGTTTGCATGAGTTTCCTCGGGGTGGCCTGGACTTCTCACACAGCCCAAACATGTGCAGTTTCGATGGAATTACCATGCTAAGTTTTCCCTTGAATGTCCAAAGATGTGTAGGTTAGGTGAAGTAGACCTGATAAATACGAAGGTTTACAATACAGTCGGAAGTTGGCCTGAGTAAGTTGCTCTTTTGGAGAGACGTCGCAGTCTTAATGGGCCGAATAACCTCCTTCCTTACTGCAGGAAGTCTATGATCCTATCCTTCTATAAATGTTTTCTCTGTTTTAGATCAGTTTATTGGTCAGAGTTACACATTAATCTGTATGCTAGAGTTTTCTGTTCTCCATTCCACTCCACTGTACACAATTACACATGTGTGTGCGTGTGAGTGTGCGTGCTTGTTTGTGTGTGTGTGTGTGTTTGTGTGTGTGTTTGTGTGTGTGTGTGCTTGTTTGTGGGTGTGTACGTGCTTGTGTGTGTTTATCGTGTTTCTAAGTTGTTCTCGTTACCGACGCTGCCAGTCCTGCACAGCATATCAAGCAGTTCTTTATTTCTGTTTTCCACCATCTGCAGTATTTTGCATTCATTCCACTTCCAATTATCTGCACGAATGGAAATAACCACAGCTTCTCCAGTCTCTGCATGTGGTTGAAGTCCATGTCCTGACTCCTAAGAAAACAACGCCTGTCAGTCTTGTTCCCTCACCTTCTTACAAAAATGGGGTGGGCAGAATTAGACTCAATGTGTAGGTGGGGGATAAATCAGAGATTTAAAGATACACATTAAAACAAACAGCTTGTGTTTGATTTTCAATTCTATGCTTCCATAATTGGAGACATGTATTGTGTACTTTCACGAGTCAAATACGTTCATCATTCCATCTCTCAAACTTTCAAACATACAAATATTATTTTCGTTCACCGCATTTAATAAAACTTCTCAGGTGCCAATTTCACATTCCGTAGCTTTCAGATTTCATTTGCGAAGTGCGTGCCCATTTCACCAATCTATCTATACCTTGCAAAGAACTAATATTACACATTTTGTTGGCTGCATTTCAGCAAGTTATATAGTTCTTCCCCTTCCCATCACTGTTTGCGATTTTACATCAATCTGTCTTTGTACTCCCAAATTCTGTTGATTCCCTCACTGTCTACTACATTACTTCCTCTCTGTCGTCCAACATGGTGTTATCTCCTCGTTGTTTCCTATTTGCCACCTAACTATCTTTTTGTCCTCTCCAATCATGTGTTTTCCTCACTATTAAGGACGTTTCACCAACTTACCTCTGTCCTCCCAAATCCTCTACTGTCCTGAATGGTTATCACATTTCATCGGTATAACCGTGGCCCCTCAAATGTTCCTTACATCTTCCACATAGTTTATTGCACTCAACAATGTGTCTGTGCCCTCAAAATCCTACCGCAATCACACTGATCTACATGTCAGCAACATGAACCTCCTCCCTCAAATAGTTACGCTACCCTCAGCAGAGTTTACTACATTTCACTGATCTATATCTATCCTCCAAAATCATCAACGTTTACTATATGCCACCAGTATGGTTCAATGCTCCAAAAGCTGTCCTACCTAGTACATTTCCGACAGCAGGCAGAGTCCCATAATTGTAATATAGACTTTTGTTTTCCATTCTGTCCAACGTATCTAAAATAAGATCAGTGATTGGAATAGCGATCCCTATGAATTATCATTTCTAGCACCCTACAGGTAGAAATATCTAACGGTCAGCATGCAGTTCGACATTATGTCTTAGTCCACACTCTCAGTGTCCCTTTGATCCGGTTTTACATCCTGCTTTTATCAAACCAGTTCAAGAGAACTTGTTTCCACGCGTTTTCAATAACCATACGTATGACTGTGACGTTCTCCATTACTACATTAATTAACTGCATCAGATTATGAGACATCAGTTCCAATTGTCACAACTGTGCTGCTGTTCATTTAGAAACCAATGGTTGATCCAGGACAGGAACATATCTTCTCTAATATTGACAGAATCTCAACACAATCTTATATTTCACTGTCACTAAGCTGAATCACCTGTAGTTCCAGGTTTTCTCCCTCTTTTATTTAATGATCAGTTTGGAAAAATACAACGCTCCAATCCTTTGGAATCCGTTACATATTGAAACATGATTGAATGTTTCGAGTCATGGTTTCCCCTATTCCCAATTACTTCCATCACCGACCCTCACTCAACACATCTATACCGGGTAAAATACTTCGGATTGTAACAGATTAACTGAATCTGTTTGTTTGGTGACTGTAATTAATGGCTTTACCCATGGCACTTAACGGTGCCACTGGAAGCTTTCCTTCTTTTATTAATAAGGGATTCATTTCAATGAATTCTCCCATCGTGTCTGCAGATCGACCAGCTCAGGTACTAACAAGGAACACGTGCTCCAGATAGAGGGAGAAGGGAGATCATAATCTGAAAATAATGGATTGTAATCTTTCAACAACGTACCAGAAACTGACAACACACGAATGTTACAGCAATGGATCAGAATGTTTAGAACACACGATTGGAATGTCCCAACAAGGATGACCTGAGTGGGCCTGGAGGTCTGGAGTGCATCTGCTTCAATGTGAGGAGCGTAACGGCTCAGACAGACGAACTGAGGACCTTAATGCTTACGCGGAATTTGGATGTGGTTGCGGTGATGGAGACTTGGTTAAAAGGACAGGACTGGCAGCTGGATATTCCGGGGTATAAGTGTTTTAGGCGAGACAGAGGAGGGGCTAAAAAGGTGGGGGAGTAGCGATATTAGTTAGGGAGCATATTACCGAGGTGCAGAGGGTAGACAATTTAGAGGAGTCATGTACTAAGTCACTGTGGGTGGAACACAGAAACAGGAAGGGTGCAGTCACTATGATGGGGGTGTGCTACGGACCACCCAACAGCCCACGGGAAGTGGAGGAAATGATATGACAGCAGATTCTGGATAGGTGCAGAAAAAATAGGGTTGTTGTAGTGGGGGACTTTAATTTCCCTGGTATAGACTGGAACATGCATAGAGCTGGGGTTTTGGACGGGGAGGAATTTGCAAAATGCATACTGGAAGGTTCTTTGGAACAGTATGTAGATAGCCCGACTAGAGAGGGGGCTATACTGGACTTAGTTCTGGGAAATGAGCCCGGTCAGTTCGTCAAAGTTTCGGTAGGGGAATATGTGGCAAATAGTGACCACAACTTTAACTTCAGGATAGTAATGGACAAGGATGAGTGCTGTCCTCCGGGCAGGGTGCTAAATTGGGGGAAGGCTAACTATAGACGGATTAGGCAGGAATTGGTGGACGTTGATTGGGAGAGGATGTTCGAGGGTAGGTCCGCGTCTGGCATGTGGGAGTCTTTTAAGGAACAATTGATAAGGCTGCAGGATAGGCATGTGCCTGTCAAAAGGAAAGATAGGAACGGTAGGATTCGAGAGCCGGAGATAACCAGGGAATTTGAGGATCTGATTAAAATGAAAAGGGAGGCATACGTTAAGTCCAGGCAACAGAAAACAGATGGAGCTCTGGAGGAATACAGAGAGAGTAGGAAAGAACTCAAACGGGGAGTTAGAAGGGCAAAAAGAGGTCACGAGATATTCTTCGCAGGCAGGATTAAGGAGAATCCGAAGGCATTCTGTTCCTACGTTAGGAACAAAAGAGTTGTCAGGGAGAAAATCGGACCTCTCAGCGACAAAGGAGGGGAATTATGCTGAGAACCCAAAGGAATTGGGGAGATCCTAAATGAATACTTTGCATCGGCATTCACGAAGGAGAGGGACGTGTTAACCGGGAGTGACTCAGAGGGAGGTGTTGACCCGTTAGAGAAAATCCCCATGACAAGGGCGGAAGTGTTAGGTTTTTTAGGGAACATTAAAACTGACAAAGCCCCAGGGCCTGATGGCATCTATCCTAGACGGCTCACGGAGATGAGAGATGAAATTGCTGGGCCTCTGATGGAAATCTTTGTCGCTTCTTTGGACACAGCTGAGGTCCCTGAGGATTGGAGGATAGCGAATGTGGTCCCGTTGTTTAAGAAGTGTAGCAGGGATAACGCGGGATATTATAGGTCGGTGAGCTTGACGTCCGTGGTAGGGAAGTTGTTGGAGATGATTCTTAGAGAGAGGATGTATGTGCATTTAGAACGGAACAATCTCATTAATGACAGACAGCATTGTTTTGTAAGAGGGCGTTCGTGCCTTAAAAATTTGGTGGAGTTTTTTGAGGAAGTGACAAAAACGGTTGATGAAGGAAGGGCCGTGGATGTCGTCTATATGGATTTCAGTAAGGCATTTGACAAAGTCCCACATGGCAGGTTGGCTAAGAAGGTTAAGGCTCATGGGATACAAGGAGAAGTGGTTAGATGGGTGGAGAACTGGCTTGGCCATAGGAGGCAGAGTGTAGCGGTCGAAGGGACTTTTTCCGGCTGGAGGTCTGTGACCAGTGGTGTTCCGCAAGGCTCTGTACTGGGACCTGTGCTATTTCTGATATATATAAGTGATTTGGAAGAAGGTGTAACTGGTGTTATTAGCAAGTTTGCGGATGACACGGAGATGGCTGGACTTGCGGATAGCAATGAGCATTGTCAGGCAATACAGCAGGATATAAATAGGCTGGAAAATTGGGTGGAGAGGTGGCAGATAGAAGTTAATCTGGATAAATGTGAGGTGATGCATTTTGGAAGAAATAATATAGGGAGGAGTTATACAATAAATGGCAGAGCCATCAAGAGTATAGAAACACAGAGGGACCTAGGTGTGCAAGTCCACAAATCCTTGAAGGTGGCAACACAGGTGGAGAAGGTGGTGAAGAAGACATATGGTATGCTTGCCTTTATAGAACGGGGTAGAGAGTAGAAAAGCTGGAGTCTGATGATGCAGCTGTATAGAACGCTGGTTAGGCCACATTTGGAGTACTGTGCCCAGTTCTGGTCACTGCACTACCAGAAGGACGCGGAGGCGTTAGAGAGAGTGCACGGATGGTTTACCGCGATGTTGCCTGGTATGGAGGGTCTCAGCTCTGAGGAGAGATTGGGTAAACTGGGCTTGTTCTCCCTGGAAAGACGGAGAATGAGGGGAGATCTAATAGAGGTGTACAAGATTATGAAGGGGATAGATAGGATGAATGGTGGGAAGCTTTTTCCCAGATCAGAAGTGACAAGCACGAGGGGTCACGGGCTCAAGGTGAGAGGGGCGAAGTATAACTCAGATATTAGAGGGATGTTGGGGGCCTGGAATGCGCTGCCTAGTAGGGTGGTGGAGGCAGACACGCTGACATCGTTTAAGACTTATCTGGATGATCACATGAGCAGCCTGGGAATGGAGGGATACAAACGATTGGTCAAGTTGGACCAAGGAGCGGCACAGGCTTGGCGGGCCGAAGGGCCTGTTTCCTGAGCTGTTTTGTTCTTTGTTCTTTGTTTGTTCAAACGGCAAGTGTTTATCGTCTTACCTTTTGTATGTTTCTACATATTACGATGTGTTATTATTAAAACATCGGTTAGAATATGCACTTTTCATTATTCAGTACGTGTACTATTCCTTCCTTGCTGTTGTTGGGGTACCTGGAAAGTTTATCCATCAAGCTACTTCCTTATATGCAATTTTCAGCGATGCTACAATTGTTGTCATTTCCATGTCCACGTGCTGCTTTTTTCCGCCTCTGCTAAGTGGAAGTTTCCAATTGTTCTTAATTCGAGGTGGCATAGTGGCACAGTGGTTAGCACCACTATCTCATAGCGCCAGGAACATGGGTTTGACTCCTGGATTTGGTCACTGTCTGTGTGGTGTCTGCACGTTCCCCCCATGTTTGAGTGGGTTTCCTCCGTGTGCTCTGGTTTCATCCTCCAGTCTGAAAGACGTTATTGTTAGGTACATTGGCTATGCTAAATTCTCCCTCAGTGTACCCGAACAGGCGCCGGAGTTTGGTAACCAGGGTATTTTCACAGTACATTCATTGCAGTGTTAATGTAAGCCAGTGGTTCCCAAACATTTTTTGACTGGGCCGCACTTTCGGAATAAAAATTTGCTCGTGCCACACCAAATTTCGTATTGATAAGAAAAACATTCAAAAACAAAAAAAAACAACTCCTCGCAGTGCTTGATTCATAACATAGAACATAACTACTTTATAATATGATCATGGGGCATCCAGAATGTATAAAACAAGGCAGCTACATAAAAACATGATTCATTCCCAAAATATACTTATAGACGAGCCTCTTACATATGTAACCTTAAGTAAGCAATGAGAGGTGTGAGCTTGTTTTTGTCGGGTAATCTCATTGATATTAGGTCTAATTTGAGACAAACAAACTCTCATCTCCTCATCAACACAAAGAAGCCTTTCTCTTTTCTGGTCTTTGATATTTGTCAGAGCTGAAAATCCCTGTTCACAACAATATGTCATGGAGAACTGTAGAAGAACAGCTAATGCTCTTGAAGAGATGCGTGGATAAAGTTTCTGGTTGTATATCCAAAAAGAGTCCAGTGGCATACTCCCGTGTTTCATTTTCAAGTTGCGATCATTCGAAATGCAGGTCATTTCCTCCTCCTCATCCAATGTCAGACCTGAACAGCTGGAATTCGCAAAGGGGTCTCTAACCCAGGCGAATTTTTCTGTCCACAATGATGGGAAGTAATGATCAATCTTTTCTACCAGTGTTGCAAGATGTACCTGCATGAGGCCGGACAATTCATTGCTCGTTTTAAAACTTTTTACCAGTGGGAACATTTCGAGGTTATGTCGCATCGCTCTTCTGAGCCAGAGCTGAAGCTTTTTTTTGAATGCAGTTAGTTTGTCTGTCGTTGTGAGGATATTGTCATCGCGGCCTTGCATACTGGCATTGAGTACATTCAACCGGGAAAAGATATCGGCCAAATATGCAAGCTTTGCACACCAGTCATTGTCATCCAGTTGGTGGTACAATGGGTTGTCTTCTTGTTCCAAAAACTCTCTTAATTCGTTCTTCAGTTCCAACACCCGATTTAAAACTTTTCCGCGGGACATCCAGCGAACCTCCGAGTGCAGATTTCGGCATTGATGTTTTGATTCCATGTCTTTGCAGAGTTGAGCAAATAACCGCGCCTTTAGTGGTTTTGCTTTGATGAAGTTCACAATGCTGATCTCGAACCAACTTCAAATCAGCTACAACGGTCTTGGTGATTAATGTCTCTCTGTATAAAAAACAGTGGGTTGATGTTACATCTGGATTTTTCTGCTTGATGAGTGCCGCCAAGCCTCTCACACTCCCTTTCATACATGGCGCTCCATCCGTACAAATCCCAATACAAGATTCCCATGAAATCTCAACTTTTTCCAAATACTCAGACAAGATTTGGAAAATATCTTGTCCTCTGGTGTGTTTTTCAAGTTCCTTGCAATATAGAAACTGTGTGATTATTTCGTCATTGCGAATGAATCTGATATCGGCAAGCAACTGTGCTTTTCCACTAATGTCGGTCGATTCATCAACTTGAATGGCAAATTTAGAATTCTTCATGCTTTCGGAAACACGCTTCTCAATATTAGCTGACCTATCAACTATTCTTCTGCGAATCGTATTGTCAGACAAAGGAATTTCCATAATTTCTCGCTCAGCATCAAAACCAAACAAAGTTTTCACAATCAAGCTGCAGGTTGGCTGAATCAATTTTTCAGCTCGTGTATGTGGTTTTGTCAGTTGAGCAATCAATTCAACCACTTGGTAAGATATAATCTGCATCTTATCTGAGACTGTCATTCGTTTTTCGAAATATGATCGTTGGCATTTCTGCTGTTCCAAAAGCCTTTCAAAATATTGAACATCCTTGCTTGCCAGATTTCCATGTTTTGACAACAGATGTCTTTTCATCTTGCTTGGGAAAGCTTCTCACCACAGATCAAACACATAGGCCGAGGTACGTTTTCATCTCCAGTCCATGTGAAACCGAGACTCAGATAGCTATCCATATATTGTCGACAAACTTTCTTTTTTGGAGGTTTGCTTTGTCCTGCTGCTGGTGTAGAATTAAACGACTCTTCTTCAGCACTCTGTTCGAACGGTGATTCTGGATCACAACGTGGACTCGGATCGTCCTCAGCATCATTGATGCTCTTGCTCTCACTTTGGAAATATATCTGTCGATGTTTAAATGTTTCTTTGATTGTCCTTGAACCTTCCCGCCACACTTGCCATCGCCGCACCAGTGTGGCACGCCGCACCCTTTGGAACCACTGATATAGACTAAGGATATTCAATGTCAGATGGCAATTTGAACTGCCCCATTTTCATCACTTTCCCTCCACAAATGTGAATCAGATGCCACCACGTCATGTCTTCTGACCCCGCATGATATTGAACACAACGATCAAATCTCAACGAAAGCATCTCCAATTAAAACAGTCCCGAATTTTCCAGCAGATCTGTAAGTGAACACAACGATAAAATCTCAACTAAAGCATCTCCAGTTAAAACAGTCCCGAATTTTACAGCAGATCTGTAAGTGAACTAGGGTTCACTGTTACTATTAAATGTCTTCCATTAAGACAGAGGTGAATATATTGTTGTCCTCTCTCAGGGGAACGTTGGTCTTCGGAACAACATTTCTCCAAAGCAGGTGGAACCGCGGCTTTTGAATTATGGTACGGTAGAGATGGATAGATTCTTGGTAAGCAAGTGGCGATAGGCTGTTTGCATATGTGAGATTATTTCCCTGGACTGCGTCAAAAGCATTTGTATACATTTTTTTCTTTCCTGTACCATGGTTAAAACTGTCGAAACCATCCAGATGTGTTCTCATGGACGGCCGATGAAACAGGTACAAAACTCATTTACTTTTGTATTCAATGCACTTTGCAATAAACAGTTGGAATTTTGTGTGCTGTTCTGGTCACCTCACTGTGAGGGTGGATGTGACTGCACGAGAGGGGTACAGGAGAGATTCAACAGGATTATTCCTGGGATGGTTCATCTGAACAATAAGGTGAGACCAGATGCTGTTGGATGTTCTTTTTTATAGTGCATAGATGTCTGAGGGAAGATTGAGGTGCATAGGGTTATGAGGGGCACGGAGAAGATGAATTGGAAGCAGCTGTTCCCCTTGGGTTGCGGGGCCAAACACGAGGCGGCATAGTCTATGGTATGGTGGGGCAGATTCACAGGGGATTTCAGAGAACATTCCTTTCACGGAGTGGATGGTGGAAATCTGCAATGCACTGTCTGGGAAGGTAGTGGAAACTGAAAATGTTGCAAACTTTAAAAACTATTTGGAAGAGCACTTAATACATTATAACACTGAAAGGATATGCAACAATCGCTGGACAATGGGATTAGTGCGATTGTGGTGGTAGTTACTGTCGGTGCAGACTCGATGAGCCGAAGGATATTCTCTGTGTTGGACGATTCTATGACTCTATGACAATATCATTTTCTAGTCATTTGCTGTAACTACTATCAATTTTTTTTGTCATGTACTGGAGCAGAAATGCCTCGATACGACAAAGTACTACAATCTATCCACCTGAATAAGTTAATGATTTGATTTCCTGCAACGTGCACAACTTACCTATAAGGAAAGTTCAGCTGCTATATTTTTGATACCTCTCTTAAACTGCCTATCAGTATGTCCAGTCTTCATTAATGTCCTCACAGTTACTTCCCTGCCTATCTTAATATCATTCGCCAATTTATAAATCATAAATTTGTAGTTCATTCCTTGATAGAGAAAGAACAGCAGCACAGATCATCGTTAGGTAAGCCTTTCAAAACTGGATAGAGAAACTCACCAGGAATACCAATCAGTGTGAGCATAGGACAATAAAAGTATTGAATAACATAAAGTGCGCCCATTCAACCAGCAGTGTCAGCTGAAGCTACTCTAACAAATCCCTTTCCAACGTTGTAACATTCGAATCTATTGTTCTGAGACCCTGATCCACTGCTGTATCATTCCAAACTATTGTTCCCAGATTCTCATCCATTGTTCTATCATTCCAATCGATTGTTCTCAGACTCTCACCCATTGCTGAGCAGTTCTAAATTATTGCTCTCAGATACAGATCAATTATTGTAATGTTTCAAACTACTGTTCCAATCCCTCCAATAACTCTCAGTTGAGCTACTGTTCCCTGTTGATGGTGTTACCAATTCATAACTTATAGAAGTGACTCCCGTTTTATTGAAACAATGATGCCCTCCCATGAGACATAATTATCACGAATCCATGGAGAATTAAATTAATTTCTGTCGCTAAACAAACTGGTTCCAGTAACCTGTTTTGATTTTTGGATTCCGCGGCTTCAATACCAATGATAGTCAGTTGACTGTCTGCGATGAGTTTAACATTATTTAATATAGTTATGAATAACGAACGTTTTGACTGTAGCAAATTACCTGCTTTGCTGAGACAAATCGACAGCTGAGAGCTGATCACTGATCCGAGCGGAGCACCGAGCGAATGGCACGGAATACGCACTCTCTTTTTTCTCCCGACATTCCCTCGGCATCAAGTGAAATTCAATGTTTAAATAACAAACCGCTTGTGGAATTAACAATAATTACTGTTGGAAAAAATGCAATACGTTATAAAATACAGGTCTCATGAATTGAGAAAAGAAGGTAAAAAGTTTACTCAACACTGTGTTTTAATTTATAATTCAGAGATCATATTTTGTCAATTTCTGTTCGTTAAATAATAAGTATCATTCAGTTACTTATCGATTTTGTGAAGTAGGGTATGGGACTGTGTTGTTGTGACTTTGTTCTTTATCGGATTCGCCGGACGTTTACCGGCCCGCCCGCCACGGAATCGGAGCGGAAGAGGGGTGGACAATGGAAATGTCCGTTGACTTCGGGCGGTAGTTTAAGGTTTCGGGAGTCCCTTGTGCCATCACACATTATAAGTTGTCTGTTTGTGGTAACAGACTGTGGCAGTGGATCTTACTGCATCTAGTGCCAAAAGATTATTTGTTTCAAATGTGGTCGCGACAATATAAGAAGGATGCGATTGCACTGCAACAGGTTTCAAGTTGAACGTGATCAGGAGATTTTGCACTCTCAAGTGTTGCGAGCTTATCTGGATTGTTTTCCTTTGAGCAGAGAAGGCTGGGAGGAACATCATCGAGGTGCACAGAATTATGGGTGGCATAGATAGAGTAAATAGGAAGGAATGTTTCCCATAGTAGCCGGACCATGACCGGGGGAATAAATTATGGGAATGGCCAGGGGATTTCAATCGCAATCGAGGAAAAACATTTTCACCCTGAGGATGTTCAAAGTCTGGGACTCAATGTTGCACAGGGCGGTGAAGGGGAAGTCCGCACTACATTTCATAAACATATAGGTGAGTACTTCAAATGCAATAGCTGTACAAGAGGAGACGACACTGGAGGTTAAGACTCCCAAGGCAGTGAGGGAATTGGTGACCAGCAGGCAGAGGAAGAGTCTGAGGCAGTGCAGGATTGTCCTGTGGCCATTCTCCTGAAAAACAACGATACCGTTGAAGGGAACGACCTTTCAGGGGAAAGCAGCAACATCAAATTCGTTGCACCACGGTTGGTTCTGCTGAAAAGGGGAGGAGAATAAAAGTGTGAGAATGCAATCGTTATGGGGGATTCAATTGTAAGGGGAAAAGACAGGCGTTTTTGTGGCCGCAACCAAGACTTCAGGATGATATTTTGCCTCCCTTGTGCTAGGGCTAAGGATGCCTTGGGGCGGTTCCAGCACGTTGTAGAGTGGGAAGGTGAACAACCAGTGTTCCTGGTACACATTAGTACCAATTAGATAGGATAAAATAGGATGAGGTACTAAATGCAAATTATATGGAGTTACGAAGTAAGTTTTAAAATTCCGGACTTCAAAGCCTGTGATCTCAGGATTAATACCAGTTCCACGTGCTTGTCAGAGTAGAAATGACAGGATATATAGGATGAATACATGGCTGCAGCGATAGTGAGAGGGAGAGTGTTTCAGATTGCTGTGGAAATTGCAGCAGTTCTGGTGGAGGTGGGACCTTTACGAACAGGACAGATTATACCTGGGCAGGGTCAGGAACGATATCCAAGGGGGAGTATTGGCTAGAGGGGTTGGGGAAAAGTTAGTCTAAAATTTATGGGAATGCGAACTATGCATGGAGTCAGATGAGGGGAAATCAATCACAAAAAAGACAGAAGAGGAGTGAGAATAGCATATGCAGAGAAAGTAAGGGCAAATTCAAGCAGTTCTTCAATGAGAAATAGTGCAAACACCAACAGTAATGTGAAAAAGACGAGCCTAAATGTGCTGTGTCTTAATGTCGGAGCATTCACAATACCGTGATTAAGTATTGCACAAATAGATGTATACTGGTAGGCTGTATTCGGGATTTCGGAGAGATGCTTACAGGGTGATGGGAACTGAACATCGAGGGGTATTCAGTATTTTGGAACGTAAAAAGGTGAAGGCGTTGGATTTGCTTTGCTAATTAAAGTGGAAATAAACACCACGCTGAGGAAGGATATTAATTCCGTTAATGTGAAAGATATATGGATAGAGCTAAGAAAAAATAAGTGGGCGAAAAAGCTTAGGAAGTATTGTATATTAGCCCCCAAAATGTTGTGGTGATGTTGGGACTGACATTAAACGGGCAATGACAGATATATCCACAAACGGAACATTTGTTATTATGAGTCATGTTAATCTGCATATAGATTGGGCTAATCAAATTTGTCACAATACCGTACAAGAGGCATAAATGGAGTATATACGGGATGCTTTCTGGACCAATATGTTGAGGAGCCAACTAAAGAACAGACCATCCAAGACTGTGCATTGTAGAATTATAAAGGAACAGTTGGTAACCTAGTTGTGAGAGAACAGTTGGTGATAAGCGACCACAACATGACAGATATTTTCAATAAGATCAAGAGTGACCTAGTTGATGCTGAGAATATGCTCCTAAATCATACGCTTTAAAAATGAACTGCAATGATTAAAGGCACGAGTTGGCAATGATAGATTAGGAAGCCTGACTTATACCGGTGACGGTGATAGGCAATGACAAACATTCAAGGAGAACACTTGTAAACTGCAACAATTGCGAATTACTCTCTGGCGAAAAATAAAACTGGAGAGGCGGCCAAACGATGGCTTCCAAGGGAAACTGGGAGAGGCAGACATATTGGTAAGAAAAACAGCAGACCCTGCAGGGCAGCCCTCTCCCTGGAGATCACATGGTCTGGAATGGGGGGGGGTGGGGTTGAGTTAATAGGTTGTAATGAACAAAGCATCGTAGCTGTGGGGGACAGCTCGGTGGATAGGATATTGGTATGTAGATAGGCTGGAAAATTGGGCGGGAATCCTGGATTCAGGATTCAATCCTGGACCGGGGAGCGGCGCGGGCTTGGAGGGCCGAAGGGCCTGTTCCTGTGCTGTATTGTTCTTTGTTCTTTGTATTGTGAACAGATACAATTCAACAAATACCGACGAAAGGACTGGTTAAGAACTGTGAAATAGAGTACGAGTGTGAGCTTGTCAGGTAACGTTTTATCAAACTGTATATATTTATACAAGTTTATGAGCAGAAAAATTTCGGGGAAGACAATTGTAGGTCCCTTACAGATAGAATCAGGGGAATTTATAATGAGAAACAAAGAAATAGACGACAATCTGAATCCATACGTTTGTTCTGTCTTCACAAAGGAGGGCACAAATAGAGTATCAGAAACGTTTGGGAGCACACGGTTTAGTGAAAGGGAGCAATTGAAGGAGATCAGTTTGAGTCGAGATAGAGTTCGAAAACGTGGAGATGATGAGAGAAGCCAGTGGTTTTTGTTTATTTGGACTTTCAGAAGGCTTTCGACGAAATATCACATAAGAGTGTGTAGAGTGTGTTCTCACACCTCCTCAGACCATCACATCTTTATTGTCTTTCCTTCCCAGTATCAAATCTGCGATTCTGATACATTTTTATTTATGTAATAGACGATTCAATAGCTTCATTGTCTCATTTCCCCACTTCTGCAACTAGCTCCATGGCCACCCCCACACCATCACTGCCATTTCTCCATCAACTAGCATCCATCCCAGGTACAAATCTCTGTAATACCCTTTCTCAAGCTCTTCAAAAAAAGAAAAAAAAGTTAACATTGATTTGTTAGTTATAAATAGGCTTACATACACACTGTAACCCCTATCTGATCATTAGCACTTCCCAATTATATATCTATTCAAGTGGTGAGGATACCTTGTAGTGAGGGTTGCGCAAAGAGTGTACAAAGGCATATAGACAGGGTAAGTGAATCGTTAAAACCCAGGAGGTTGTACTGAAATGTAGGAAAATGTAATGTTATACACTTTGTTAGAAAGATTATAGTAACTGAATATTAATCAAACGAGGAAAGACTGCAGATACCTGCAGCAGGGAGAGATTCAGAATATTGGTACATAAATTATAAAAAGCTCGCATGCAGTAATAGGGAAGGCAAGCATAATGAAGTGAAGTGCTAGGTGGAACAAGGCCATAAAGAGACTTAAAACGACATATTGGAATGCTACTGTCGTAATTCAGCCAAACGCGAGTTCAGCGTCACCAACATTTTTTTTGTGTATCAAAGTTAATTGTTCCTCCTGCAGCTTATAGTCAGACAGCTCTCACCTCGGCATCTACAAGCCTGCTCCTGGTAAAGGTACATGTTTCAAAAACCCGCTGGATGCACCCCACTTTGCGAGCCTCAGTTCTCTCAATAAGGAAGCTCCGACTCTAGGAAGCGCACAGAAATATATACTGATGATCTGCTGGGGTCCTTGAGGTCTCGGTAACATCCTGCTCAGGTTCCACTTCAGCCTGGAGGCCCACTTCTTCAGCGCTCATTTCAGAGTCCATGCCATTACTATCCAGAGTGGGAACTCGGAGTAACCTTTAAGCTGTGGACAGTCATTGGCAAGGCCTATCTCCATGGCCAGTGGTGGGATGCCTCGCGCATGGAGAACCTGACCATGAGGTGGCCTCTGTGCTTCTTCCGGTTGGTATTCTGAACTTTGGCCTTTTAGGATACTGATCGTTTTTTCACCCAAACGATTGCAGGGATACATGCGGGGCCCTGCTGAAAGTTCCTTAAATGAATCAGGTCAACCGTTGCGTAAGTTATTTTGGACCTTTTCGAATCAAAGTTTCTTTTTCAATTCTCCTTCTGGGACAATATTCTATCCACCACGTTTGTGAATTGGAAGTCCATACTTTCACGAACCGACATTCCATTAATAGCGACGTTGGAGCCACACATGTTGTTGTGTACGGTGCGGTGCGGTACAATTAGAAGAGGTCCAGTAAGGCGTTATGTTCGATGACTATAAAATATTCACCTAAGACGCATTGGTGGCACTTATTCATACCAAAAACGACCACCAGCTTTTCCTTCCCAATTTGAGGATATCATCATTCTGCATCCAACAGGTCCAGGAGCCACACACGATGGGCGACTCCATCTGTCTTTTCAGCAATTGACATCCCTGCACCAACTCTGTATGGGGAGAGGTGACAAGATAAATTAGAATCAAACTTTTCGGGTCAAAAAGGGCCCGTATGTTAATGACAGTAACTGGCGTTTAACTATAGACGAAGCCACTGCCTGCGGAGATTCCAAGGACCATCTGTGATATATTCGGAATAAGGTATGCAAGTTGGCAGCATCGAAGCCAAATTCAGGATACATTTTCTGTAATAATTTACTTACTCCAAAAAGTATTGAATTCCGTGCTGTTAGTTGGGTTGATGTTTCCTTGATGGCTTTTAATTTATCCTCCACTGGATGTAACCACCTTCCATCTACTTGGCTGCCTAAATAGGTTACTTCAGCTGTTTGGAAAACGCATTTCTTCCCCATCGAGCGTACTCCCGCTCTGGAAATCCTGCAATACTTCTTCTAGGTTCGGCAGTTGTTCCTCTTCTAATTCCCCCGTGACCTAAAAATCATCTAAGGAAACTGCTGCTTTGTCTCGCCCATGAAGGGTGTTCACTAGTATCCTTCGGAAGATGACACACGCTGATGGGACCCACGCACATACTGTTGAGATCCCGAAGGGTAAACGGGTATATTCGTTCAGTCCTTTTTGTGTGTTGAAAGTCACAGATATTTCAGGGTAACTCGTCCAATTCAAGTTCAGGATAGGCGTGGTTCATGTCCAAATTGCAGGACAGCTTGCCACCCGTTAACGTGGCGTACAATTCTTCAATCTTGGGCATGGAGTACAAGAACGAGTTTGGATACCCGATTGACAGTTATTTAATTAAGACGAACTGAAGAGCAGTAGGATGGGCAAAGCCCATTCTGTAATTTGCACAGGTCTTATTGTACCCAAGACTTCAAGGCGCGTTCGTTCAGTTTCCACGTTCTCTCGCCTGGATTTTGGGATTGGTTTAGATCTGAAATACCCCAGGTGGAGTATTAGTGTCAACGTAGATCTTGGCCCTGACTCTTTCTATTTTCCCCAGGCCCTCCTGAAAAGCTCCAGGGTATCTCCTGATATCATCGTACAGTCCCCACATGCCTCGCCTGCAGATCTTCAGCAGGTTAGACAACTGTAATCTGCAGGACCCAATTGTACCTCAGGCAGGCTTTGTCCATTCCCCCGGACACCAATGAATGGCAGCCGATCTGATTGCTGTCTAGATGTCACTGCGGCCACTGTGGTGCCTTTTATTTGTAAATCTTCCCGCGTGTAGGTGTTTAGCTGGTCCTTCAAAACTTCCAAACTCAGGCATTGGATCCCCGATTGGAAGTGCTTACAGGTCTGTTCTCTGATAATGGAGACTGCGACGCCAGTATCCACCTTCATCTTCAAGAGATGACCATTTACGTAACTCAACCATTCCCAGTTGTTATAATACGATTTAGTTGTAGTGTCCCTGTCTCTGTAAAAGGGGATACCTGTAAGTTAAATACAGAGAATAGCTTTGGCTTTCTTCTTAGGCAGCACATTTTTATTTCCCATTTCTGAAACATCACCGTGGTTTTGCACTTCGACAACGCTTGCAGCAGTGATTCAGCTATCAAGTGCAACGCTTTGGAGCATGTTCTTTAATACTCTTCGTGCTGGCATTGACTACCTAGTGATGCCTTTAGATTCCGATAATGAATGGGTATTTTTCATCCCTGATTGACACAAGTGCTCTGCATTGAGTACTGTTTGCATGTGATGCCTACCCCCGGCTCAAAGATATAGCTGGCTGATGCCCCTTGTAACTACTGATTCCCTTGTGTGGCATGTTCAATTGACAAGGCTACCTCAATGGACTTTATAAAGTCCACATTGGATTCTGCCAAGAGCGACCTTTGAGTGGTTAGGTCTTTTATGTCAAATGCAAATCTGTCCCACAACATTTCATTCAGAGATGATCCAATTCCGCAGTGTTCAACAAGTTTCTGCCACCTGGCCAAGAACTCAGTGGCAGATTCCACAGGGGATCCCCAAGCAATATTGAAGCGATATCTCTGGAATATTGAAGGGGAGTTCAGGTTGTCGTGGATTTTCATCAGGCCGACGAGTTCATTATTTTTTTTGATTTGGGGCATCAGGAGAGATTCGGCGTATTACTAAACTGAAAGTCGGGGCCCGGCATGCTGTTAGCAATGTCAAGTTTTCTTTTCTTGTCTCCTTCAATGTTGTTAGCACGGACGAAATAATGCATGCAGTGTGTTGGACCCAGTCTTCCCCCAATGGTGTGATAGGGTTCAAGTTTCCCGAAAAGATGCATAATTATTTTTTCTGACCAGATAAATTCTTGATGTTTAGAGTTTGTCTGCAAGGAATGCTGGAGGAAAATGCATTGTTTTCTCCTCGACACCAATGTAATACTTCAGCCAAATGCCGTCCCCAACACCTTTTATTGTGCCCCAAAGGAAAAGACCGCTCCCACAGTTTACAGCCATGTAATCCTCAACTCGTGACCTACAAATCCGATCTGGGCACAGCTACAGGCTAAAAATCCCCGGCTGGCTGTTCCTCATTGGGCGAGTCTCCACTCACTCGATACGGCATCTGGTACTCCACAAACCGCACGCTTAGACTTATTGATGAGTACTGTCGTTGTCACAACAGGCATATTGTTGTTTCTGTGTTTTACTTTACGCTGTATCCGGGCAGCATCAATGGAGTACAGTGAAAATATTCACCCAGTGAACATTTCAAGTGATCTCGCGAGGCAAATATTTTCATTGCGAGATTCAGATCTGAAAGTTCAGCTCAGGTGAACGTGGGGTGCAGTCGAATCAAGTACTCAACCTTTTTTGATCTAATATCAAAATTTAAACGCATACAACCCATCACAATCCACCTGCATTCAACACATCACATTTCAGTTGCATACAGCACATCACATTTCAAGAGTATGCAACATATCAGCGTGGACCTCCAGAAAACGCAACATTGTTCAACTGCATGCAACCGATCGCAGTCCCCCCTCTCCTCAGCTTTGAAGAAGAGGAAAATTATCTCGAAACTTTAACCATGTATCTCTTCTCACAGATGTTGCCGCAGATGCTGTTCTTTCCCCAGTCTTTCAGGTTCTCATTACAGATAGTAATAAGCTTGATAACATTCTTAATTTCAAAGAAATAATGATTTTTTTCTGAAACACTCCTCACCATCAAAGGATAATTGTATCCACCAGATTCAAAATAATAATTTGTAGTACTTACACGGAACGAAAATTAATCTTAAACCCACAAACCCGCTGAACATTTATTTTACAATTTATTTCGGAAACCCCGTGTAACAAAGGTGCGTTTTGTGTGTGGTTTCGTGATTCATATTTCATGTTCGCTGGTTGCTATTATTCCTGGTGAAGAATGCAGTTCATTACATGGGTGTCATGTCCACAGTATTAACTGGAAAAGCAAGCTACATTGAACCAATCATGGGTCTTACAAGTAAACATGGTGGTGGGGGTTGGGGGGGGGGAGGGGCGGGGGGGACAGGGGGGTACAGCTTCTGTGAAAAACGGATCTTACACCTGTAGACCCGTCACGAATACGAAATCTTCTGTAACCGTTTCGTGCTCTGGTCCAGGAAAATCGGACAACACTCTTTCGATTCCTAAACAATGTGAAGTGATCCTATTGAAACTTAGTACATTTTTGCTATGTATGCTGGATGCATACAGAGCGTCCCCTTGTTCATGAGTCCAAAATAATCTGTCAGAGTCTCAGAATAAGGGTCAGGCCATTTAAGAATGTGGTACAGACAATGTTTCTTTTTCGCTGAGATAGTGGTGCGTCATTCAAACGTCCTATTCAAATCATAAAAAGGTTAGAAATCTAAATCAAATGGACATCTCTGAATATGGAATGAGTGGGGAAACGTCGAAGATGTACTGCATGATCTGCCACGACCTCCCTGAGTGGGATCTAAATCTCGACTGCCGAATTCCTTGCTTCAGCTTCAATGTTCCTTTGTTCTGAATGTTTACTTTAATTTTAATTACGAGGCCAGTAAAATATTTTTATTTTTTTCAGTGGTATTATTTTAACACGTTTTCAACGTGATAAACCAATGTATAATTACAACAATTAGTAAAATCAACAGGCATAACACTTGCTGCAGGTGATGGGTCTCTTTTGCCCATTGTTCGTGTTGGCGTAACCTTTGCCATTTTTAACTTTACTGGGGCATGATTAATTTGGACACATATTGAGACACACAATGAGATAAAAACAACTGCACAACAAAGCACTCAGAGATTGCTGTTGTTCCACAATTTGATCTATACCAGAATCAGTCCATTCCAGGCACCAAAAAGGGTGAGAACTATTTAATAAAGGTCATTCTAGTGGTACAAGTCCCAACATGTGGAAAAACGAGTTCGGAGGTAAATTGAAGCAACTTTGAATCACCCCCGTGCCGGATTTCTTTCTTTTGCCTTTGTTCACTGGTGATGTAGCAAACAATTGGAAACACGGAACGGTGTGTGTTATATGCAACTTTTCAGAAAACACACATTGTAAATACATAAGTAGTTTGTAAGGAAAATTTGGACAAACGACGATCTGAAGACTTCCCCATGGCACAAATGCTGCACTAATTCAGAGTTGTGGGCGTGTATTTTTCTTGATTACTGAAACCATTCATATAGGCAGATACAAACTAGATTTACTAAGTTCGCCAGATGCTACTTTTTTCTTCATTATTCTACTTTATTCCTTCATGGAATGTTGGCGTCCATGGCAACATTTAAAAGTCAACAACATTGCTGTAGACTTGGTAAGGACAGCATGTTTCCTTACTTACCGAAAGGGTACTGTTGAAACACATTGCTTTCATGGTCCTAATTTGATTTTTAATTCCAGATTATTATTTAATTCAAATGTCATCATTTACCATGGTGGGATTGGAAGAACGGTTCCCAGAGCATTACTGTCCCAGAGCCTCCCAGGGCGGCACGGTAGCACAGTGGGTAGCACTGCTGCTCCTCAGCTCCGGGGACCTTGGTTCGATTCGCGGCTTGGATTACTGTCTGTGTGGAGTTTGCACATTCTCCTGGCGTCTGCGTGAGTTTGCTCCGGTTTCTCCGGTTTCCTCCCACAGTCCAAAGATGTGCGGGTTAGGTTGATTGGCCATGCTAAAATTGCCCTCAGTGTCCTGGGATTCGTAGGTTAGAGGGATTAGTGGGTAAAATATGTAGGGATATGGGGGTAGGGTCTGGGTGGGATTGTGGTCGGTGCAGACTCGATGGGCCGAATGGCCTCTTTCTGTGCTGTAGGGTTTCTAAGATTTCTTTCAAGATAGCCTGGGTCTCTGGATGGCTATTCTAGTGGCAACACTGGTATGCCACTGCATCCGCCGTTTAAATATTTGTTTGCATCTTTTTACTCGAACAAAGGATGGAACTTTGAGTTCTGAGAACATCGCTTTGAAAAATGTCCTTTTTTTCTACTCAGCGATTCTCCTTCTCTATCACTGCATGGAAAAATATTGTATTTTGCCTGCCAGAAATGAAGTAAATTTGCAACTTTCCCTTGTGGGAATATTAATTAGGCTCTCCAGTCAGAATGTGGGTTTGAATAAGAAACTGACCCCGACTCCAACATTTGACTCGTCAGTTGTTTGAACCAGTGAATAATGTTAAATGTGCATTCTTCTCTGATGCATATTCACTGAAGTATTTGCATTTCTGAAAGGCAATCGTGTCACTTAGATATTGCAGCTGCCACTGTGAAGGCCAGGGATGGATTGTGTCTTCTCCTGGCTGGATCTCGCTTGGAACGTTTCATTATATTTAGTTCCGAATGCTTGAAGAAATTTGTAGTCCGTGTTTTCACGAGAATCACTTCATCAGCATTGTGCTGCCGGGAAGTGCTCAGAGACGCAGTCATCTGACTGATCCTTGAATAACTATCTGCAAAGAACCACAAAACCAGCAAGCAACAAACAACAATTCCTGGTTTTAGTAACGTTGCCACCAAACGTACCTTCCCTTTATGGGGACTATTTACTCCCTGCTCAATGACTGCATGTTTGCGGTGTTCTGCACAGGTAATTTATTTTTCATTCATACTGAAAGTAACTCCTTTAAATATATCATCCCGGAAAATAATTTCCCTTCTATGCATCTAAATGGCAACATCCAATTACCAGGCAGTAGCTTGCCCCTAACCCGTGCCCTGGTTAATGGAAAAGATGACATTTATGGCTTGTGTGTTGTTTCTGAAAGCAAAGATTCTCTATGTGTCTCCATCCATGAATGCTTTGTTCCAGCTTTGTTCCAATGCTTTGAACCAACCACCAACTTTGAGTCTCTGTAACAACATTTCCATTCGGTGACACGACCCATTATTATATAAACACTCCATGATTCTTCCATGCAGTTAATGCGAGGACATACATGTGAAGAACGAACATTTGAATCCAGGGCTGCAATGTCAGTGACATCTGTACCACTCTTTCACTTGTCATGCGAATAATATATTGACATTCATTCTATTAGTGCAGTGTGACGTTTCTGCGTGTGCAGAACAGAACGATGAATCTTACTCAGGTGTCGCTCTCAGTACGAACTGTCCCAAACTTTTCATTTATTTTGATTTTTAGGACATAAAAATGTATTTTCTGACTCTGGCGTGAAGAACCGTGTCTTCGTGAAATTGTACGAAAATATATGGTCTGTACGTCACACCACTCTTAACATTTTATTTATGCTTGCTGAGATATTTGTCGATAATATTCAGAGATCTGTTAACTTTATTCATGCCTATTTAATTTGCGTGCAATTTTGATCTCTAATTCAGCAGTCATTTTTGAAGAATGAGTTAACACCGCCTGTTTGCTCAGTGGCTGTAATTAATCAGTGTGTCCATGGAGTCAAGATGTGTCTGCAGAGACATCTCACAACGTATATTAAAGGAATCAGCTCACTGTGATGTTCCATAGAGTCAACGAGAACGTTCATACATGAACTGGACTAACCCGATGAACAGAGATTGCGAAAGAGACTACAATAATGGAAAGAGATCATCAATCAGTGGCAAGAATACTTTTTTCTATTCGGAATATACAAAAAATCTACTATCCAGTTCTCGCTGCTGTTGCTGTACCTGGTGAGTTTCCTCGTTCAATTAATAACATTTTGAATCGTGTTTTGCTCCATTACAACAGTTGTTAAATACATCATGAACATCAAGCTGTTACATGCATTCAGCTAAATGGTTTTACTCTGTGTGATATGTTTAAATCGTATTTAATTAATGTACATTCAGACTTGCCAAATTATCTCTTGTGCACAACTGAAAGTTTCTGCCTTCCATTAGCTCCGATTGCCCAAGGCTGCTGAAAGTACACGAATCATCACAACATGTTCCAAGTTCTGTGATGCATAATCGGGCGACTCCTGCTATTGATTAAGTATGGGGAAGGATCACAAAACTGAAAGTTAATATTTGGATCCGCTTGAATCCTTAGCCAGAGGCGACATCGATGTCCATAGGCATAGATTGAGGATGAAACTAATGCCCCACAACATCAGAATTGTACTTTACCCTTTGCTGAGCCACTAATACCAATTCCATTATGCAAAACCCTCGAACAACATCCTTGGCAGGAACAGACTTTCGCAACCCAGCAGCAACCGACATCTGCCAAAAGGTCCGTCCATATTTCTGTTACCAGTGAGGACATCCCTATGCTCTGCTGACTGAACTGAATCCTCCTGAAGAACAGTTTGTGTTCTTCCAAAAACAGTATTGTCAGTTGCTCCACATTCCGTTCACTCATCACTGTTTTTCATGGTGACACACATACCCTGCATGACAGGCATTTTAACATCCCCATTATTGCTCCCCAATCCCACAGGCATGGCTCCTGTTCATCTGTGGAACAACCAACAATAATAGTGCAGTTAAGACATTTATTGTGCTGCAACAGTGACCTCATGTGCATCCGGGATTTTAATTGCTCCACCATTTGCATGGTGAACTATCTCACTCCGATCCTCATCATTCTCTCACTTCTCAGTAAGTATTTTCTTCCCAGTAAAACTACATGCTCCTCCTGACTGCTGTAACCCAGATATTCTTGTTGATAAAACAATAGTGATGATGATAATTGTATCGTTTAATCTGAGGTTGGTCGAAGAAAGAGCATTCTTCCATTTCCAACTGTCCTTTCTAATAAGCATCTCCATTGAGGCATCTCGATCTTATTCGGCCACAGACGAGGAGGAAGGAATAGGTGGCGCTCGCAGCAGCAGGCGTTCCCTTGTTGTGAAACGAGATAGCGAACAGTAAATATCAAAGAAAGAGTTCACGGGTCATGTGTCAGTTAGTTCACACAACGCAACACGATGCTAAATGTTAAACAAAGAGCAGTGAAGAGAATAATTGCAGGGTAGGTAAAATGTAATTGTAAAATAGAAGCTAAATGCCACCTTTAATCGTATTAACATGGAAGTTATGTGACAGGTGTGGAGAGGTTGAGAAGGGGTCAATTGAAAGAGCCATTGGTTGAGTTAAAATGTGTGACTAACGAGTAAAATGGGTAGTTTGCATGGGTGTTCTGGAAGTACTTATTTACAATGGGACGGAATAAACGACTTTGTTAGAACAGTGCAACAGATGAAAGCATAAGTACGTTCAAAAAGCCAGACTTTTCAAACGACAGCAAGTTGTGAGGGGTGGCGGTTGGGTGGCCGGTGGGGATTCGCTGTTGCGAAAGGGATGGCTAACATTCTGTCCACAATATTTTAGTTTTGACTGGATGCAGCAAGTTCTGAATGACTGCTGGATTAAAAAATGTCAGATAATGTACAATAATGGGCAGTCTGGTGCAGCAGAAAGCAATTTACTGTATGAAACAAAACTCCAGATGAAAAGATCGTGGCATTTAGCATAATAACGGATACAAAGAGAGGACCAATATTGTTTTATTGACGCAAACTGTATTTGGAAAAAGCAATGATTCTGTATTATACAATGAGCTGGGACAAAGGGAGTAGAAGGTAAAACAGATGAAATTCTGCCAGCCTTTATTTCCAAACGGTTTAAGATAAACAGCCATATGTTACATTGGACACAAATGGACTAATAGTGCCGCAGGACATTGAAAACATGTTTTGGCAGCAGTAATAAAAACAATCATTGAAGAGAATATCTGTTTTTTATTTCACTGGCAGGAATCTTCACGGTTATTAATTACTATAATAATTGGAAACAACACAATGCCGCAAGTAACAAACTAAATGATTTATTGTTTGAGAAAAAAAAAATGTATGCAACCACGTGTTCAACAGCACATCTTTATAGGTCTGCTCCTAACAGGCCTTGCAGCACTGAGGATGTGCGTCCTCGCTTCTGATACTGCAAAGTTCATGCGCTCGCACCATTGATTCCAGACCATTCAAGAGGCCCACGAAGCATCGCCCCTTAAACCGTGAACACTTCCACACTCCATTCTGCCTAATCCCTTCGACTATCCATAGTAAAACGCAAAGTAAAACACCTAATACATAGGCAGTTAAGCAACAACATTGCAGGAGGACCAGCAAGGAAAGTAAGATTATAACATCAGCCAGTTCAGAGACTCCTGGACATTTGTTGCATGTCAGAACTGTGTCGGGGTTTCTTCAAACAAGAGCCAACGGCACAGGATGCACTGATGGAAGAGATGTACTAACACCACAGGACCTAGGCTCTTGCCCGCGCCATCCTCTACCTGCGCCACCAAAGCCAGGTGTGGCCGTAGCCCCATCACAGGCTGCAGAATATCTGTTGCAGTTGCTAATACATACAAACTGAACCTGCGACCTATTTGTTTGTCGCCAGGGGCTTGGTTCCACTTTCTTGTGTAAGGAATCAACATGCCTCTTCAGTCGACGGCACAGTGAGGACAGCTGTGTCATCTCCACAAATCTCCCTGGTACCTGGTCTGGTCCACCACACAATCTCCTTCCCATGACAAGGTCGTCCACATGATACTTTTTCTAAGGGGCGTGCCTCCATTACCATGTGCTTTAACTTTACATAGCAGTCTGCTATGTGAGACCTTGTCATTAGCCTTCTGCAAGTCTAAAAAAAACAAATCCCCTGGTTCTTCTCGGTCATCTCTACTGGTAACATCCTTAAAAAAAACAATAGATGCGTCAAGCATAATTTTCCTTTGGTAAATCCATGCTGACTTTCTCTGATTACAACACATGGAGTTATGGAATCGTTGATAACAAACTCCAGCATGTTTCCCAGTGCCGACGTTTGGCTCACTGGTCTATAGTTCCATGTTTTCTCTCTCCCTCTCTTTCTGAATAGTGGGCTTATATTAGCGAACCTCCAATCTGTAGGAACCACTCAAGAGCACAAAGAATCTCGGAAAATAAACTTCAATTGCACAATTATTTCCAGGGCCGCGTCCTTCAGTACTCTGGGGTAAATATTATCAGCATCTGGAGATTTATCCACCTTAAATCCCATCAGTTTCCCCAAAACCATTTCTGTACTCATGTTGATATCCTTCACATCCTGACTAAAACACGTTTCTCTCAGCACTTCTGCTATATTATTCATGTTTTCCTTTGTGAAGACTGAAGCAAAGTACAAATTTAAATCACCAGCCATTTCTTTGTTCCCGATTATGAATTTTCGCATTTCGGAATGTATGGGGTCTCCATTGTTTTTTGTCAATCTTTTTTTTTTACATACATAGAAACTTTTACAGTCAGTTTTGATGTTGCTCGCTAGTTAATTTTCATACCCTATTTTCCATTCTTAATCAATCCCTTGGTCCTCCTTTGCTGAATTTTGCACTGCTCCAAATCCTCAGGCCTGTTTCATTTTCTTTTCAATGTGTATGCTTCTTTCTTGAATCTGATACTATCATAATTCCCCTTGTAAGCCATAATTGTCCACAATTCCCTGAGCACTCTTGCGCCAAACAGGAATGCACAACTTTTGGATCTATTCGTTTGTAAATGCCTGCCATTGCCTGTCCACTGTCTTTCCTTTCAGTAATATTTTCACGTCATCATGGTCGATTCATGCCTCAAACCATCCTCGTTATTCCGCGCTCAGGTGGGTGGACATCATATACCTATTGAAACAATTACAGTCACCACCACCATTCCACTATGAGACGGCCCCCACTGAATAGAACCCCAACTTCACAGGTTCTCTCCTCGCTGCTTGGAACTATGATTGCATTTGCGCTGCCTTTTCTTAGTGCCACCCTGTCAGCATTATTTTCTTGACCTTCGATCGGCATACATCTCCATCTGTCCACAACTTAATGTAGGCGGCCGAGATAGGCAGGGTTTCCAGCAAGTACAAGGCCGATGCAATACTGTCCAAGATGCGAACAAAGAACAAAAGAAAGTACACCAAAGGAAGAGGACCTTCGGCCCTGTGCCGACCATGATGCCCCAACTAAACTATAAGTAACCTTTTGCCCTTACTTTATCCGTATTCCTTTATCCAAAGAGAAAATGGTGGAAAATCTCAACAGGTCTGGCAGCATCTGTAAGACAATCAGGACCCTGAACTTCCAGTTGTTTGCCAGTTTAAGACACTATCCTCTTCCCACCCCTACGTGTCTGTCCTTGGCCTACTGCAATGTTCCAGTGAAGCTAAACGCAAACGGAAAGAAGATTTGTTTTGACCCTTCACTCCTTATCCCTTTATTCCGTTCCTATTGATGTACCCATCCAGATGCCTCTTAAATGTTGATAACATGCCGGATTCCACCGCCTCCTTTGGCAGCGCGTTCCAGGCACCCACCACACTCTGCATGGAAAACTTCCCCGCACAATTTCCCCCTCACCTTGAACCTGTATCCAGTTGTAATTGACACCTCCACCCTGCGAAAACGTCACTGATTATCACAACGGTCTATGACTTCCATCGGGCCTCCCCTCAGCCTCCATCTTTCCAGGGAAAACATTTGTTGTTTATTCAACCTCTCTCCGAAACCAGGCAACATCCTGGGGAACATTCGTGGCACTCTCTCCAAATGTTTAACGTTCTTCTGGTAGTGTGGTGACCAGAACTGCAGGCAGTAATGCAAATGCGGTCTAGCCACAGTTTAATGCAGCTGTAACATGATATCCCAACACTTGCACACAATGCCCTGGCTGATGAAGGCAATCATGCCACATACCCTCTCAATCAACTTGACTATTTGTGTTTCAACTTTTCAGGAAATGTAGACCTGCACGCCCACATCCTTCTGTGTGTTTATGATCTGAGAGTTCTGGGATTTATCGCATAATTCACACCTAAATTTGAACCTCCAAAATGCACACATAGCATTTCTCCGGATTAAACTCCATCTGCAATTTCTGTGCCCAAGTCTCCAGTCTATCTGTATCCTGTTGTATCCTTTGACAATCCCCAGAAATATCAGCAACTCCACAAATATTCGTATCATCTAACAACGTAACAATCAGACCACCCACGTTTTCCTACAGATCATTTATTTATATTAAAGGAACAGAGGCCCTGATCTCTGCGCAATACCAGTCGTTACAGATCTCCATTCTGCAAAACATCCTTCAATCGCTACTCTCTGTCTTTTAGGGCCAACCCACTTCTGTATTCATTGAGCCAGACCACCCTGGTTCCCATGTGATTTTATTTTCTTGATCAGATTTCAGCTTTGTCCGTAGGATTTACTCAGACAGAACAGGGGGAGTAGGAAAAGTAGTTAAAAACTTTCTTGAACGATATGGGAGCTAGTCTGTCTCTCATAGTAAGAGATGAAAATATTTGCACTCCTTCTGAAATATTGCCTGAGAGAATAATAATCTGGGGATTAAATAGAGAAAGGACTACGGCACCCCTGTGTAATTTAAGGCAAGAAAGTCCAATCAAGGCCGGCAAAGTGATAGTGGAAATGATGTAAAACTCTGCTATTCCAGGAATACAGTTTGTTCTTGGAAATGATATTGTGGGAGTGGTTGTCGTGGAAAAGTAAACCAGGGAACAGAGGAGTTAAAAGAAAAAAATCTTGGATTTTCTTTCGGACAGTGTGGTGACAAGATCCCACTGCCATACACTAAAACAGGAAGACAGAACACAAGAAAACGATGAAAAAGATGAGGTCCACTTCGCTGACACTCCGTTTGATAAGATGGTAACGGCAAAAACCTAAGCAGGTAGAGGATCAGGCAGAGGTGTTCAGATCTGAAAGATTAATGGTGTTGCAACAAAAAGATGAGGCGATAAAGGATTTGTATCATGTAGCCTACATGGAAAAGCAATCGGAGTGCATTCCAGAACGCTATTGCCTTATGAAAACATCTGAAGTGGAAATGGAGAGTTTGGCAGGTTAGCACATTTGAGAAATGGGCGGAAATTCTCTGGATTGTGTTGCCTTTAACATGCAAAAACGAAGTATAGCGGGTAGCACACGAATTATCTGAAGGAGGTCATCCAGGAGTGAGGAACACTCAGCCTAAGATAGAGAAGCATTTTTTTCTGGCCTGGATTAAATAAAGATGTAGTTGAATTTTGCCGTATCTGTTATATGTGTCAAATGGTAGGAAAGCCACAAGCAGTGATAAAACGAGCGCTTTTTATGCAAATTCCCACATTTGAAGAAACATTTAAACGACTTACATTGGATTTTGAAGGTCTTCTCCCTAAATCGAAAAATGCGGATCAGTATTTCCTTACCGTATTGGGTGTGTCTACTAGATTTCCAGAGGCAATTCCATTGCAGAATGTCAAGGAAAGCTTGCTTTCTTTACACATTATTGTTTACTCAGTGTGATTCAGTCAAACCAAGGGTCCAAACTTACTGCCAAATTACTTAAGTAAGCCATGGAAATTTTAGGTATCAGACACTTTACATCGAATGCGTAACATCCTGAATTGCAGGGAACATTGGAAAGGTAGCATCAGACCCTAAACACCAGCTGAAAGGCTGAATGCCAGGATTACACAAATGACTGGGATAAAGGTATCACATTTATATTATTTGCTGTTAGAGATGCGCCAAATGAATCGACTAAGTTTACTCCATTTCAATTGATATTTGGTCATGAACTAAGAGGGTTTTAAAAAATAATTAGGGAAATGTTGGTAGGTCATAAGTCAGGGACCACACAGTTGGATTATGTATCTGAGTTGAGAGAAGGATTAACCAAAGTAGGTGAATCAGGTAGACAGAATTTGAAGGTGACACAACACCGAATGAAGCAAGAAGCAGATACAAAAACTAAAATTTGTACGTTTGTCTGTGGTTAGAAAGATTTGGCGCTATTAACAGTGGTAGGAGATCCTTTCAAAAGGAGGTTTAGTTGTCTTTATCAGGTTGACAAGAAGTTAAGTCAGGCTAATTGTCTGGTAAAGATGCCACTTAGGAAAAAAAAGACAGGGTATGTCATGTGAACATACTGAAACAGAACTATGACAGTGAAAGGGAACTGCAGAAACAGTTATTAGTTACTGCCAATAAGAGTAAGACATCACATCCAGACGATTTGAATTTTGATGTGCCTCAGCATAAATTGAATAATGAAGAATTCCTCAAGGAATGGAATAGGGTAGTGAGCTATCTGCCCCAGGAACAGGTAATTTAATTGAACCACTGGTTGCAGTGCTATGAAGAACTATGTCGAAATAGAACGGGGAAGACTAATGCCACAGTGTATGACGTTGGCAGAGGTAATGCTGTTCCGATAAAACAATACCCCTATCGGTTTAATCTGCTCAAAGCAGCACAAGTTTAGAAGGAAGTGGAAGCGATGCGAGAAGAAGAAATTGTAGAGCCGAATCAAAGCCCATTGTGTTGGTTCCCAAATTTGATTGTACTCAACAATTCTGCGTAACTTATCGGAATGCAAACGTTTGACCAAATCTGATTCATACACAATTCCAAGGCTGGAGGATTGGGTGAAAAAGTAGGGCAAGACTCTCATATCACAAAGATCAACGTACTTTGCGGTTATTGTCAACTACCTTTGTCAGAGAGAGCAAAATATGTTTCTGCTTTGTAACCCTAAATGGGCTACAACAATTTAAAGTAATGCCTTTTGTGATGAAAAACGCACCAGTCGCTTTTCAAAGGCTTATGAACAAAGTTGCTGCACGGTGGACGAATTGTGCTGCCTATATGGATGACTAAGTGATCTTCAACCATTCATACAAGAACACATGAAGCATCTGGCGGAGCTGTTCAGGAAACTGCGGGAGGCAAAGTTAGTGATAAACTTGGCAAAAACCGAATTTACGAATGTGGAAGTGACATTCTTAGGGGAAAAGATTGAATACGGACGGATGTCATCGAGAAACATGAAGATGAATGCCATCGAGATATTTCCAAGACCAACTTCGCGGCAGGAAGTGCTACGATTTTTAGCTTTGAAAGGATTCTACAAGAAAGTTGGATCAAACTTCAGGAGTGTAGTGAGACCGTTGATAGATATGTTAATAAAAACATGAAAATGATTCTTACAGAACAATGCCAGGAGGCATTTGACAATTTGAAGCAATGTTAACTCCCACACCCGTTTTAGTCACGCGAAACATTCAGGAACCCTTCAAAGTCGCCATCGTTGCCAGCGATGTGGATGTTGGAGCTGTGCTGTGACAGGAGTATGATTGTGGAATTAAAAGACCAATCGGTTATTTTTCAAGAAAAAACTTCAACATCCACCAGAAAAAACATTCAAACATTGAAAAAGTGATATTGAATTTGGTAATAGCCTTAAAACATTTTAATGTTCACCTTGCAAACAATGCATCAGAGACGGTGTACACCATCGTTTGATATTTCTGGAAATATTTGAGGAAAATAATACCAGATAATTTTGTTGGAGTCTAATGTTAAAAGCATTTAGAATCATAGAATCCCGACAGTGCAGAAGAAGGCCATTCGGCCCATAGAGCCTGAAGCGACGGCAATCCCAACCAGACCACATCCCAGTAACCCCACAATTTACCCTGTTCGTCTGCCAGACAATAAGGGGGCAATTTCCATGGCCAATCAGCCTAACCCGCGAATTATTGAAGTACAGGAGGGAACTCACGCACACGGGGAGAATGCATAAACTCTACGCAGACAGTGACCCAAGGCTGGAATTAAACTCGGGTCCCGGGTGCTGTGAGGCAGCAGTGGTAACCACTGTACCACCGTAACACCCATTTACTTTACAGATTGTACATGCTGTGGGTCGTGAAAATATTAACGTGGATGCTTTATCACGAGTTTAAATGAAAAATGTTTATATATGATAGAAATGCTAGAGTTCAATGTTATATATAAATAGAATTATTATGAAACATGAAACTCTGGATTAATGAACTATGGATCTCGCAACATAATGAACTGAAGGTTAAAAAAAGAGTGAAGCCATCTTTTTTATGATGATGGTTCATTTGTTTCTTGGTGGGGGGGGGGTGTGGTGTTGCAAAGTCGATTAGTCTAACGGTACATTGAAAAGTAGGACGTAGAATTTGGTATTTGTAAAATTGTAAAATGCAAAAGAAGAAAACATTGCATGGTTCTGTTCAAAGGTGGCGTTTTCTTTTGTGTTTAGAGTTAAAAATGGCAAGCACATCGAGTGCCCAAACTGAAACATTATATCGAAAAACCAAGAGAACAGGCTTTTGAATTTAGCCAATCAATTTGCATCAGAACAGGCTTTTGAATTCAGCAATAAATTTCAATTGGTCACTTAAATACCAACAACGAACTAAATTTTGCTCTGATGGTTTTTGCAACCTCGGAATAGTCCGATTGTGGGGGATTTTGATATGTCATCAGGGGTATAAAAGAAAGGGGGCAGTGGAACAACGACAGAGAAGAACTGCCACCTGCCACAGCTCACAGTTCTTAGCTCAAAGCCTTGACAGCAAAGGTACCCAATAAGGAAGAGAATAGAAGAAAGAAGAATCAGCAGAGAAAGCCCAGGATATTACAAGAATATAAAACCCGGTTGTAATTTAGGGAGCGACTAAAATTGTATTTATTTGTTAATGAGTGGGAATTATATTTGTTGGAACAGCATACCATTCGAGTTTTGTTTATTTTTCGGTTTCTTAATAATTTTGTGTTCACGCTTAGTTAGATAAATACATTGTCTCCTGTTGATTTCATGATGTGGAGATGCCAGCGTTTGACAGGGATGTGCGCAGTAAGAAGTATCACAACACCAGCTTAAAGTCCAACAGGTTTATTTGGAATCACGAGCTTTCGGAATGCAGCTCCTTCATCAGATGCACGGAGATTGGTTCACAATCATGGCATATATACGCAAAAATACAATTGAAAGATAATTACAGGTCAGAATGTGAAGAATGGTTGGAATGCGAGTCTTTAAAGGTAATCAAGTCTTTACAGGTGCTCACAGTGTGCATGGACAGAGGGATAATCACAGGTTAAATACTTGTGAATTGTCTCAAGCCAGGGGAGTTAGTAGGATTTTGCAAACCCAGACAGTATGGTGGAGGTTAGAAGTAGTTTGACATGAACACAAGAGTCCGGTTGGGGCTGTTCTCATGTGTGCAGAACGTAGCTATCAGTTTCTGCTCGGTGATTCTGTGTTGCCCAGTGTCTTGACGGCCGTCCTGGAGAACGCTTACTCTAAGATCGGAGGCTGAATGCCCTTGACTGCTGTAGCTCTCCCCGATTGGAAGGGAACACTCCTGTCCGGGTATTGTAGCACGGTGTCCGTTCATCCGTTGTCCTGGCGTCTGCATGGTATCAGCAATGTATCACATCTC
Organism: Mustelus asterias; assembly: GCF_964213995.1. NCBI lineage: Eukaryota > Metazoa > Chordata > Chondrichthyes > Carcharhiniformes > Triakidae > Mustelus > Mustelus asterias. The sequence continues at coordinate 307,239 of NW_027590104.1, forward strand.
GGGACATCCTTTCCTGAAGCATATGACGTAGACAACGTTGGCCGAGTCACATGAACATGTACCGTGTACCAGGTGGGTGGTGTTCTCACGTGGGATGGTGGTATCCATATCGATGATCCGGCACAACTTGCAGATGTTGCCGCGGAAGCATTGTGTGGTCTCGTGGTCGCTGTTCTCCTGAGGACTGGGTCGTTTGCTGAGAACAATGGTCTATTTGAGTTTGGGCGGTTCTTTGAAAGCAAGTAGTGGGGTTGTGGGGTTGGCCTTGGTGAGCAGTCCATCGTTATCAATGACATGTTGAAGGTTTTGAAAAATATGTCGTAGTTCCTGTGCTCCAGGGAATTACTGGATGAAGTAATCTGCTCCGGGGAAGTATTCGTCCAGAATTCCAAAAGCTCGTGTTTGATTTGACAGGTAAAAGTTGCTGAAGAGCAGATTGCACCAATTTACATTCACTTTTTAGAGATTATCGAGCGAGGAATTCCTCTTTGAGTTGTTCGTGGTTAGTTCTCTGAGGGGGGGGATCAACCTCTGCTTTATAGCAATAGATCATGGGAAACCGTGAAGTGCATGGACTGGAAAAAAAAACACGTGTTCCTCTTCTCAGAGGTCGGAAATTCTAATTGGATATTCGAACTAAAAAGAATTTAAGGACTTTAAAGCTCCAACAGCCCATAATACGACTGCCACATTACAGAACGAAGCAATCTGCATAAGCGGTATCCGATACGAGAGGTTAAAATTTCACTCCCCACTCTAGTACATAATGTAAAATGTAAGATGCACCAGATCACCGTAGGAAGACTTCTCCTGTTGCACATTCTCTGCCTCCAGCTATGAAGCACAAATGGAAAAGATTCATGGAAACCCCCTTTCCGGTAACTTTTCCCCCAATTGACAAACAGCCCTTGTCCTGGAATAATTTTGTCTTTCCGTTGCTGTGCATGGGCACTCTGTTCTGAAAATCACTCTGGGTATTACAGCGCCACATGGATATCAGGACTTCACGAAACGTGCTCAGCACCGTCTCGTCAATTGCAAAAATGAATGTCCAAGCGATTCTGGCCTTGCCATGAATGTACACTTCTCATGAAAAAAGCAACAGTGTAAATTGAGCCGTGATTGAAAGATGAGCTGAGGCATGAGGACGGCCTCAACCGGGATCTTGGGTTCATGTCACACTATCTGTAACCCCCACAACCTGCCTGGATGTGCAAAATCTCACTGGCTGTCCTGTCTGGAGACAATACACATCTCTTTAACCTGTGCTTAATGCTCTCTCCACTCACAATGTCTGTACCTTTAAGACTTGATTAGCTGTAAAGACTCGTATTCCAATCATTATTCATTATTCTGTAAATTGAGTTTGTGTCTTTCTCTGCCCTGTTTGCTGTTTGTGAGCAGATCTCCCACTCACCAGACGAAGGAGCAGCGCTCCGAAAGCTAGTGTCGTTTGCTCCCAAATAAACCTGTTGGACTTTAACCTGGTGTTGTTAGACTCCTTACTGTGTTTACCCCAGTCCAACGCCGGCACCTCCACATCATGAAAGAAGGAGACCTAGAAGAAATGGGTTTAATTTAATTGACGAAAGAACCAAATGTGCCAAAAAATAAGGCAACAACTTTGCATGACATATGCAGAGCAACAGACAGGCATTTGAAATGAGATCGCACGTGGAATTTAGAGAAAAGCCTGAAGTAGGAAAATAGGGAATTTACGAAGGAACTGCATAGTGGAACTCCATGAATTTCCCTTCAGTTATCAATCAGCATCTTCGATGGGCCAACGAGTCACTTCTGTGCTTTCACCATTACACTTTTGCGAGAGTACCTGTGATGTTCGACTTCACTCATGCATTGTAGATGTCGGCCATCTGCACCCATTGAAAGTCTATTCTCTTGTCACCATTGGGACAACGACATCGCAATGGAGGACCACAAAATTATTCATCACCATTACTACAAGTATTTCAACTGAAAGTTGAACATCCATTTCGCCTTATTGACAGAATGTTCGGCGAACTAAATATTTCACAATACTATTTGCACTCAATTGATCGCAAAATGAAGAAAATCTTAAGAAGCAAAATGTCATCAGTTCGTCATTTTAATATGCTTTCAAAGTTACTTCTCTCATTTTCAAGGGTGATCTTCTGCTCTGTTCTGGTCCAGTGGGGTATTCTGCTATTCGCAGTATCCATCAGACATGACGTTGCCCCAGACACAATTCGGTTGCGCTATTCCATTCGCCAATAGCTTCCACAGATGTGTTGGACTTGACATTCTTTTTGATATTGGCCGGCAATGTTGTCTATTGCTGATGGTTTATGAAACTCTTTTTTTCAATGCTGGAATTTGAGTTATACTGTTCTGATTCCATCAACCCACATGAACCAAACACAGAAAAAATGTATTTGTCAGTGCAGAGTCCGACCAAGGACTAACAGCTAAACTCTGGACATAATTCACTTCCTATTTGTTTTTCCAATTGGGGATTTATTCGAAATTAGTTGGATAGTGTTTTTATTTAATTCACTGGCCAATATATGTACATATTGACTCGAAATCGGAATAATGCCACAGAAGTGACACAGGAAAAGATTAAGATGCAGGAGTATGAAATGAATACCCTCAAACTACCACCACATCACCTGCTGATGATCACGAACAAGAATGCATGCCTTCCACAATGCATAAAGATCAGGCGCAGAAATCTGGGCTGTTACCTTATGATAATGCACTCTCCGAGGGCAATGTGAAGAATTTCATTTCAATGACTGAAGATAAGAACCTGAATCGCAGTCCGAGCCTCTGAACATGACAGTGTGTCCGCAAAGCTTAAAAATGTTTTCCCCCTTCTGACTGTGGATGGCGACGTGATTAGCAATAACTGGAAACTGGCCTCACTCCCCAGTCCGAACTGGGAGAAATAGTGCAATGTGAGGTTGAAGAACAAGCGTTCCATGCTAATCAAGTGTCACTCCGTATGATCAAGAGCAGATTTGCGCCCGACTTCCACGTCTTCGTGAAATGTTTGGGAGCAGGAATTTATGGCGACTTCTCCACCGACACACTTCGTAATAGCTTATCGTTCAGAGTTTTGACCTGAGTCGCTTCGTCAAATGAACCCAATTAGAAATTCATAATAATTGGGAGAGGGATTCAGGGTCAATCTCCACTTTGCAAAGCTCCATCATGGAGAATCGATTGGGAGACTGATCGGTGTCAATTCACCCATTGACGAAGAGTCATTTGATAATTGTCAACAGTTGGAACCGAGGGTGATTTGCACAATGAATGTATTAATGATCAACCGAATTCCACGATATTGTAGGTCTTAAATAAAAAGAGAAAATTCTTGGAGCAGTCAACTGTTTATTTTGCAGCAGTGCAGTGAATGGAAGCTAATGTTAAACTAATTATTCAGACTTATATGAAATTGCATGCATGGATGATATGAAAGAAATTACACGAAAAAAATATGAAATTTAAGATATACCTCATGCAACAACATCGTGCATACAACACTGTGCAAGGGATGCTTCCTAAATAATTGCGACAATGTTTGACTGTGCACAAAATGAAAATGGCTGGTAACCATGAACATTAGGAACCTATTCTAACATCCTCATATGAATAGCGTTTTCTGTATGTTGGAATGTGCTTCCCCTAATCTGCTTGACTGAGGTAACAGTAAGAAGTCTCACAATGTGCAAGTCCAGGAAGTTTATTTGGAATCACGTGCTTTTGGAGAGCGTTTTGTTCATCAGGTGAGTGTAAATAGGTTCACAAACACGACATACGCAGGGAACGACACAATTGCAAGATAAGTACAGTTTGGAATGTGAAAAATTGCTGGAATGTGAGTCTTTACATGTATTCAGCTCTTTACAGGTACAAGCAGTGTGAATGGACAGAGGGATAATCATAGGTTAAAAAGGTGTCAATTGTTTCAAGCCAGGACAGTTGTAGGATATTGCAAATCCAGGAATGGTGGGGTTACATGCAGTGTTGCATGAGCCAAAGATCCCGCCTGAGGCCATCCTTATGCATGCAGAACTTGTCTATCAGTTTCTGCTCTGCAAGTCTGCTTTGTTGTGCGTCTTGAAAGCCGCCTTGGATGATGCTTACCCAAAGACCAGAGGCAGAATGTCCTTGAACACTGAAGCGTTCCCCGACTGGAAGGGAACACTCCTGCCTGGCGATTGTCGCGTGGCTTCTATCCATCTGCATGGTTTCGCTGGTGCCACACCTCTGGATAATCTTTCCTGGAACGTATGAGGTAGACAATGTTGGCTGCATTGCATGAGTGTGTACCGTGTACCTGGGAAGTGGTGTTCTCACTGTGATGATTATTCCCTGTAAAGAATCGCATTCCAACCATTGTTCACATTCCCAGTTGCAATTATCTTGCAATTGTGTATTTGCCTATATATGCAGTAGTTGTGAATCTACCTCCACTCACCTGATGATTGCATGAGTGTGATAGTAATACATTCAATTGAAGTTTCATCAATGTATCAGTTTTTTTTAAAGATGCTAATATGTATTATTGCCCTTTTGTCCTATCTCTCAGTTAACTTAATCACAATTGTGATTCTATCTCGCGGTAGATGTGGCCTTTCCAAAAGTGTTACTCGCTATCTTGTCGCAATGGCAACAGCCGATCTATTGGTTGTTATTCTGGATCTGGTATGGAGGCAGATACCGATTCTGTATTGGAGAGAGTTCTTTTTCTTGAGATCCATTCCCGTGTGTAACATCCACGCCGTGTTGCTTTATGCAGCAACTGATTGTTCCGTCTGGTTCACTGTCGCATTCACCTTTGATCGACATGTTGCCATTTGCTGCCCCAAGCTGAAAACCAACTATTGCACTGAGAGAAATGCTGCTGTGATTCTGGAAACATTGACTGTGCTGTGCTGTTTGAAAAATATATTCTGGTACTTCATGTTATTGGATGAAGATTCATTGAATCTCGGTCCCTGGCTTTGCCATGCCTATCGAGATGTCAGCTATTCAATAATATGGTCGACAATTGAGATCATCCATTATCTTCTCACGCCGGGGTTGCCATTTTTTCTCATTCTGCTTCTAAATGTTTTAACCGTCAGAAGCATTTTAGCAGCCAGCAGAGCAAGAAGGAGACTTTGCCTTCAGAGCCATAGGGACAGCTCCCGAGACCAAGAGATGGAGAGCAGAAGGAAATCAATAATTTTACTCTTTTCTATTTCTGGTAATTTTATCCTGTTATGGGCAGTGTATATGATTTATTTTATATGGTATCGCATTTATTATGTAGGACATATGCGTGTTTACATCCCATATTATGTACTGCTCATCGGATATATGCTGCAGCTCCTGAGTTGCTGCACAAACACCTGTATTTATGCCGTGACACAGACTAAATTCAGAGCACAGATAAATAATATGGTGAAATATCCCTTCACACTTATTTCTAAATTAGCAAAAACATAACACACGACGATGCCCCTCCGACAGAGGAATCCAATGCTTTGAAAATCGTCAAATGGATTTTCACTGTGCTAGTGGTGAAATTAGATCGGATTCTGTACTCTCTCTCTCTGAAGGGCTTAGCAGGTTAGTTTTGATAGTGTCTTTGATGTGTTAATGTTTGGCCACTGGAAGTCCCATAGACATGAGTTGAAATAGTTGTCGATCGCATGTGCTGAAGATATAGAAAGATGACCAGGGTAAAATATAAAGCGTGAAACAGAAAAGCATTGTATTTTCCTACTGTTTTTGTTGACGTTCCCAGAAATGCTGAAGCCAGTGACGAAAATTACATCAGCCAAGAAACATGACTGTCAGATTCAAGCATGAGAGTGCATCTGAGCCGATAGATGGGGGCAGAAATGGAAAATTATATGCCCTCAGTTTTCTTAAGGAGCAGTGGGGCCTTTCATTAAATTAAAACGCAGACAGTGAAAGGTGAAAACTGTCAAATGAGGTTCAGAATGATTGTTCTCATGGAGAGAGAGAGAAAGAGGCAGGCTGGGATATCATTCTTATTTGATAAAATTGTAGGAACAAATCCATACATTTCAGCTGTTCAGAATTTAGATTTGGAAAAGGTTTCAGTATGATGCAAAATATAAATTGTTTGTGAACACAATTATTTTGGGATGATTCGGGCCACGTTCAGAGGGCATTTGAACAGCGTGACGAAAATTCTGTATAGATTAATTACACATCGGATTAATAAACAAAATATCTGCAAAGATTTCCGTTGTGACTCCCAGTGTTGTCAGTTCATCTTTTGAATATTTACCCACCAGTCTCCAACAATTAGCTGAATCGAAATGGTTCGCCAAATACCAGCAGCGGTCAGAAAGGGGAGAGGAGGCTGGCTGCGATTGGTGCGATAGAAGGGAATATTAGGATTGTGATCGCTCTTCTTCAGTATACAGGATATGAAATAAAATCATCCACAGTGTCTCCTCCACTTCCATTCGTCCAAATATCATTGTCTTACACCTGTTCAGAAAGATAATCAGCAATGATCTAAAATAGTATATCTGCCTGAGTATTACATTTTCTTTGACACACTTTATTTATGTCTGTTTCTCGTCCACTCCTTCTACATGGTCAGTGCAGTCGCTCTTTATCTCTCTCTCTCGCTCTCACTCCCTTCTTCCCTCTCCCTTCCTTCCATCTGCTCCCTCCAAGGCATACAATTATTGGCAGCATGGTTTTCATTGTGGAAAAACCTAACCAGAGTACTTAAGCGAGGAGAAAGGGACCAGGGAGAGGGAATACTGCAGGGCTGACCAACGCCTCAAGTGGATGGCAAATGGAATGGATGGGGCCGATTATCTTTCGTTTTGCAATATCAGCTAATGTCTTCTCTCCTCGGGTTTATTTTTTATATCTCACACAATTTTGCAGTAACACAAACAAATAGGTCTCCTTTGACCTTGCAAACTATCATCCAACCTCATCGCCACTTCCATCTCCAGAGTCTTTGATCATGTTTTCTCCTTCGAAGTTGGTTCTTGTGTTTCCCTGAACTTTGTCTTTGAGTCTCGCCCATCAGATTGCTGCCTTACCACAATGTCAGAGCGGTTCTTATCACAGTCGGAAGTTGCATCCTTCATGCCGAAGGGTGAGTGCTACTCGTTATTCCTTCTCCTCCTGTCCCCACTCCTTGGAATATTTAACTACACCGTCTTCATTCTCCATTTCTCCAATAGTTGAGACAGTTTACTCCTGTTTTTTATTAAAGAATTCAAAGTAAGATATCACCTGCAAAGAAAACTCCCGTTGCCCTCCCAGCGCATTTCATCGCAAAACCTGGAAATCATTAAGTGGACAATTTCCACCTCCTTCACGTCAGCCATCTCTACCTCTATGTATTGAAGATTACTCTGATCAAGCGCGGGTTAACCTTTGCCTGACCAAATTTGGCTCCCAGTCATATAATGCATCCTTTTTACAAAATGCACAAACTTGTATTGCACCCACTCCAACTGTCTTCTAACACCCACAACGATTTGTGAACTGCTGATTATATCCTTTTTCCCAGGCCCGAATTAATCATTGCCCAAGTATTAAGGAGATGGCTTCATTTTCGAACTCCATGTAGAATTTGGCTTCTATAAATCTCCCTCTCTCTCCCTCTCTGTCTCTCCCTCTTTCTTTACCTATCTTTCTCTCTCTCTCTTTCTGTCTCACTCTCTGTCTCTCACTCTTTCTGTCTCTGTCTCTCTCTCTCTCTCTCTCTCTTTCTATCTGTCTCTCACTCTCTCACTCTCTCTCTCTCCCGCCCTCTCTTTCTCTGTCCCTCTCTCTCTCCTTTCCGTCTCTAATTGTCTTTATCTTTCTTATCATCTGCCATAAATATATTCTCACCTAAAGCATAACTGAAACGTAAACAAAACCCAAACGCAAAACTGAACCTAAGCTTAACTCAAAATCCACTGTAATCTTTCGTGTAACTCTATTCCTAACTAGAAAAGGCAGACGACCCACAAGTAAATGGCAACGCAATTACCAGAGCTGAAATTCACACTTTATGATCTGAACCATCTCTGATGTCGAAATTCCATTCTAACCATGAATCCAATCCTAAACATAGCTCATTAACACAAATACTAATCTTCACCAGAAACCTAATGGAACGCAAACACTAACACTAAAACAAAATTGAAGCCTGTCTCTCAGTGTAAACATAAAAATAATTTCCAAAAAAGGAAGGAAGGTCCAAAACATACCCTGGACTCAACCATAAACCTAATGCTAACTTCATCGCAAACTGCACCCCTCACAGTCATGGCAAGTGTAACACTGATCCTATGCCTAACAGTAATCCGAATACTAAACTTACTGTTAATTGAAACACTAAGATAGGCGCAAAACTAAATGTAACGTTTCGCTCAAGATCTCACAAACACACTATAGGCAGTAATTGAAGGGAAACTCATCGCCGGTAGCTCTGTCACTTCAAAAGCACCTTCCATGCCATTTATTAAGTCAGTGACACTTTTGGAGGCAAGTGGCACCATCTGTTTAGGAAGTGTCTCCAGCTGCAGTATCTCAAATTTTACGTTTTGCATATGGACAAGTGGCTGGAGTCACTATGGAACATAGTCAAGAATGAGAGAGAAATATCGAATCTTCGAGTAGGTCTTCGGCACTTCGAGTCTGCTCTGCCATTCAATATGATTCATTGTTGACCCTCGATCTTAGTGTCATATATGCCTCAGCCCTCAGGTACCTCGGTGAAATTAAAATCTAAATAAGGAACTATATTTTATTGTATGCATTAATTGACATGGCCTCCACAGCCCTCTGTGGTACAGAATTCCCATGGATCACTACCCTATGAGTGATTTTCTTTTCTCATCCCAGTCCGAAATGTTCAATCCCATATCCTGATATTTCGTGGCCTGGGACTAGTTTCCATAACCAGGGAAAACATCCACCCTGCATCTAGTCTGTCTAGTACAGTCAATTAAATCTCTTCTCACCTTTCAGAACTAGCGCGAACAAAGACACAGTCGAAACAGTCTCCTCTCATAGGACTATTCCGCCAAACCTAGCAGCAGATTAGTGAACCTCTGATGCAGTCCCTCAATAACAAGTATAGCATTTCCTAGGTAGAGAGACCAAAGCTGCACGTAGTACTGCAGTTGTGATCTCAACAAGGCCCTGTAAAATTGCAATAGCGTCATAGAGTCGCAGCGGTTTACAGGTTGGAAACAGGCCCTTCAGCCCAACTTCTCATGCCGCTGTTTCTCCCATTAAGCTAGTCCCAATTGCCCGTGTTTGACCCATATCCCTCGATATCCATCATACCCATGCAACTGTCAACATGTCTTTTTTATAAATACATAATTGTACCCGCCTTTATCACTACCTTTGGCAGATTGTCCCAGTTACTCACCACCCTCTGCGACAAAAGTGCCCCTCTGGACTCTTTTGTATCTCTTCCCTCTCACAATAAACCTATGCCCTCTAGTTTTATACTCCCCAACCTTTGGGAAAAGACATTGACTATCAAGATGATCGATGTCCCTCATTATTTTATTGATCTCTATCAGATCAGCCCCTCAGCCTCTATTGCTCCAGAGAAAAAAGTGCCAGTCTATCAAGCCTCTCCTTATAACTCAAACCATCATGTCCTGGTAGCATCCTAGCATTTCTATCTGCAATCTTTCGAGTTTAATAATATTCTATCAATAATAGGGTGACCAGAACTGTACATAGTATTCCACCTGTGGCCTTATCAATGTCCTGTACAACTTCAACAAGACGTCCCAACTCCTGCATTCAATGTTCTGACTAATGAAACCAAGCATGCCAAATGCCTTCTTCACCAGTCTGTTCACCTGTGACGCCAAATTCAAGGAGCTATGAACCTGAACCTCTCGATCTCTTTCTTCTATACCTGCCCCCAACGCCGTACCATAAAGTGAATAAGTCCTGCCCTAGTTCAAACGACCACAATGCATCACCTCGCATTTATACAAATCGAACTCCATTTGCCATTTGTCAGCCTACAGGCCCAATTGATCCAGATCCCGTTGCAATCCGAGATAACCTTCTACACTGTCCACTATGCCACCAATCTTGGTGTCATCTGCAAATTTCCTAACTATGCCTCCTATATTCTCATCCAAATCATTAACATAAATGATAAATAACAGTGGACCCAGCACCAATCCCTGAGACGCACCGCTTGTCACTGGCCTCCATTTTGAAAAACAACCCTCTACAAGCACCCTGTCTTCTGTCAGCAGCGAATTTTGTATTCATTTGGCTACCGCCTGGATCCCGTGAGATTTAACCTGATGTACAACCTACCATGTGGTACCTTGTCAAAGGCATGGTGCGCCAGAACGAGAAGAAAACAATTGCATGTTTACATTTCCTTACCTGTTCCGCCGAAGCTACTGAGGACTGCAGCCGCCTCGGACCCACAGCGAAGCCGTCTCACCAGCCCTTTGCGCGTCGCAGGAGATTGCAAACCACGCCCCCTGGCGACGCGGCAATCCTGGGGACGCCCATTGAGCTCCAGGTTCCAAAAGGCAGTTTTGCATTGGCAAAGGGACCCCAAGGTATGTATTTGGTTTTGTTTTTCATTGTTTTTGCTGTTTTTAAGTAGTTAATACTTATTGGTTCACTCAAACTGTCATTTTCAAATTCATTTTAATTACTGAACTTGTGTATAATTAAAATTGTATAAATAAACAAATGTTTAATTTGCTCCAAATTTGTGAAACTACGATTTAGAGTCATAGGATGGGTGAATTTTCCCATCCACCCGCCATGGGAAACGTAACATGTGAAAGGTGGACCATGGAGAGGTCCATTGACCTCAGGCGGGACTTTCCTGTTTTGGAGCAAACACGGCCGGAACATCCCATCCATAAAATCTCGACAGTGCAGAAGGAGGCCATTCAGCCCATCGAGCAGCCATCGACAACAATCCCACCCAGGCCCTATCCCTGGAACCTCATGAATTTATGTTGCTAATCCCCTGACAGCAAGCGGCAATTTTGCATGGCCAAATAATCTAACCCGCACATTTTGGAGTGTGGGAGGAAACTGGAGTACTCGGAGGAATCCCACACAGACACGGGGCCAACATGCAAACTCCACACAGACAGTGACCCAAGGCCACAAATGAAGCCGGGTCACCCGGGCTGTGAGGCAGCAGTGCTAAACACTGTGCCACCGTGTCGCCCAAAGTCTGCATTGTATTATTATTCTTATGTAACTTTATAATATGCGTGGCATGCTTGTAAGTGTTTGTGTGATTTAATTTACAATATGGCCACTGAAACGTTCCCTGGGAAAAAGAGAACTCAGAATTTCTCTGACCATGATTTCGAAAACTTAATGCATGAAGTGGAACAGAGGAAAGTTCAAATTTTGGGCAATGGAAAATCAAAGTCAACAACGAAAATTTAAGCTGTGGCTTGGAAGGAAATTGCAACCTTGGTCTATGCAGATAGTGAAGTGTCGAGGACCGCGGATTAGTGTCGCAAGAAACGTAACAATTGGATGCGTTCAAACAGGTTATGCAAGATGTTTTGATGAAAATCTATAACAGAAACAAAATCGTTCTCAAAATCAGGATTTTAGTCTGCTTTGGGTATGGTCAATAGCTCTGTCTCCTCACAGATTTGCATCAGAATCGTAAAATTGAAAAACAGTGATGATATCTGAAGCTGTGTAAGCAGTACAGTCTCGTTCCAAACATTGCAGCTTGCGAACATGGCCCCGCGGCTTACTGGCTTTAGCTGTCACTGACCTACAAGTTGATAGCAAGATTTTAAATGACATTCGAATTGATTTCTGAAGGCAAAAAAGTCACATATTCCTGAGAGCGTTCACTGACTGGAGGCGGGCAAGAAGCATCTCACATAACAGGAGGGACTTGCTTGTGACATGCTGTGTTTCTCCAACCCCGGATTATGGGATGGTTGGGATGTTGGGTTTGGTCAAGGTAGTATATACATATATATATATATATATATATATATATATATATATATATATATATATATATTATTTATAAATATAGACACACAAGACTGTTGTTAGGAAAGTAAAATAATTGCGCTCTTTTCAAATTTCATAGATGCCAGGATGACAACACAGTGGAACATGACCGAGAATCAGGCCACACCATCTGGTGATGATTAGGAAAAGCTGGTACATCACAGCAGTGAAGCTCTTAATCTGTTCCAGATGAGGGGGACGCCTTGCATCCTGATGAATTATTTGACATTGATACTGATGTTTTGGGTTGTCAAGTGGTTGGAAGGGGGAGGCCAGTGATGACACGGCTATTGTAATGGAGGAGGAACACCCTGAACCTTCAGGAGGTGAGGAGAATTCGTTGCTGGAGATGGAAGCCTCCGCACCTCGTGAACCTCAACTTCTTACAGTCAATGGCAGTGAGCAAATGATTATTCATAAACTGTATGAGCTTCCAATGGTGTTGGCTGAAGGTTATGCTGAAACTGGAAGGAGACAGGCTTGAGCGCTGAGTGATGTCTCCCCCGGAGCTCCAAATTGCAAATGAGCTACTGACCCAGCATCATTCGTTGCAGCAGAATGAGCTGCTGAGACAGAGTTCAGTGTCGAAGAATGAGCTGCTGAGAAAGAGATTGTTGCAGCAGAATCTGCCACTGAGTCAGTTCAGTGCAGCGGAATGAATTGCTGAGACAGTTTGGTGCAGCAGAATGAGATACTGGGACAGAGTTTGGTGCAGCAGAATGAGCGACTAAGAAAGGAAAATGAGTTTCGTCTGGAGTTCATAAATGAAGTCGAGACACCTGCTGCTGCACCCTCTGAGGATGAGCCACCCCATTCAGAGGCAGTTGCCACTGGGCAGGACCCGGCTCCATCAGGGATGCAGGGAGATACGCCTTGTGGACGGGGTAGGGCCCGGGGATGACGCAGGAAGAATTAGGGTCCCACTGCCCACCCTCCAACACTGCTACCTCTCCCTCAGCATCCCTCTCCTCTGATGAATATTCCATTTTTAGTTGCTTATTCCAATTCTTTTGTGGTTCATATTTCCGCCTCGTTTACTTCAATTAATCAATTAGTATCCTCATATTTGAATGTTGCATTTTGATATTTGAATAAATAATTTGTACAATTTTGTCAAGTGAAATGGAAAAATATTAAACAAATGACAAAATAGTTTTATAATTAAACAACTTTATTCGTGCTGACATTTAACTGAACTACCTCAACTTAAACAAATGCACTAAACTATCGTTTATAACTTTAACACCATGGACAATATTATTTTTCTTCTTTAACATAACGGTTCCTGCCTTTTTGCAGACAAGGTGGTCAGGGGAATGGAGGGAGGAATGGATGCAAGGGAGTGAAGGGGATTGTTTGGACATACGAAACAAACATTTTAAAAGCTCATTGTCCAAAAGCAGGAGCGCCAGGCGATCTCGAATTGCCCTTGCGTCACCTGGAGCTCCGGCTTCCCCATCAGGCTCCATATTACCTTCATCCAGCTCCTCCATCTCCGTCGGCAATTGAAGTTCTGGATGAATGCCGAGTTCATGCTCAAGGCCATAGTTGTGCATTAAACAACACGTTGCAGGAATCTTTTTCATTTTTGAAATGTTACAAATGTCACTGCTGCCATGAAAGGACACAACTGCCAAAATCCTCACTGTTGTTGTGACTTTCATCTCCACTGTTAAGGTAGTGCGGCAGTTAGCGTTGGGTTTCAGGTCTTCAGTCAACATTTCAAAACGACATCCCATTGCTTCCTTGCTGAAGCGCAGTCTCCTGGCACACATCTCCTCTGATATCATTTCATATGATGTCCTTTGCCTGTACATTCTAACGGGTGGGTAATTGATTTGCCTTCTCTTCGGGCCAAGATGTAGCCTGACTCGTCTTTCATGATGTCTGCACCTTCACTGAAGCCGCAAAAGAGTACTAGTGATTGCGAAACTCATTGTTAATAGCTGGAGGTTTCAATACTTGTGGGACATGACTCCAGATTTACAGTCTGGACAGGATTCTAAATAACCATCAGGGAGATAGTTCACATCAGCTTACAGGAGGCTTGCATACATCAACTGAGGCATTAAACTTCGCTAAAGCTTTTAAAATCATTACTTAAATGTGTAAGCATCAACATAAACTACCTGATTAAACTATTTAGGCATTTCTTAATTTAGGTTTGTAAGAATCACCAGAAACTGCATTATTAAATTGATTATGTATTTCGTTACTGAGGCTTGTAAGGTCACACAACGGAACTTAAAATGAATAACTTTTCTTCATTACTCCTGAGGTTTGAAAGAATTAACGTAAAATACAGCACTTAAGTTAACATGCTTTCAAACATCCCAAGCTCAAAACTATTCGGAGAGGGAAAAGTACCCAAAAGTACCCAAAACGTGATTTATGACGATATTATCTCGATTCTGATGGCGATGTTAAAAGTTTTGAACTTGTGTTTGTCAAATCAAAGTCAGTGCAATTCTGAAATAACAGAACTTTATCGGTGTGATGAAATCAGAAAGACGTTCAGATATTTGTGATGTTAGATATGTATGAAATGGATCACGTGAACCATTGAAGGCCTACAATCATATTCCAGCATTCAAATAGACCCAGTAACCTATTTTGCAATCCGTCTCCCACAACAAAAGCCCTCGACTACACTCCAGTCATTAATTTACTCCCAGACATCACTGAAAACCGTGCGGACTTCAATACATTCACATCTGTAATTCAACCGCAGATAACTTGTGTTTTGAAGGCAATCCTCCCAGCGAATCCATTCATTAGATTCCAGCATTAAAATTTTCATAAAAAATATTTGGTTCGAAATGTCTTTCCTCTCACCCAAAATCCTTGGAGTGGGCACACTGTCCCTGCGGGCAGTAACAGATAACAGAACGTTTTGCAGGCCAGGGTAAGAGTTCCAGCTTTCCAGTGAGTCCCTGTTTTATGGCTCAATGTGTGTATGATTACCAGTGGGAGCGCAGGGTTTGTAAAGCCATATTTCTTGAAAAGCTGGCTGCTGCTCTCTGTAAGAGTTTTAACAACACCAGGTTAAAGTCCAACAGGTTTATTTGGTAGCAACTTGATTGTGTGTCTCTGTGCCCTGTTTGAGAGCACATTTCCACTCCATCTGACGAGGGAGCAGCGCTCCGAAAGCTAAACACCGCATGCTGCTCTCTGCCCAGGGCTCACAAGCGTGAGATGTCACACGCAACTCTGAAACTTGTGGAGCTGCAAGAGACATCCCAAGTCGTTGTTTTATCTGTCCTTGAAACCAACCAAGCAGCCAATTAAGTCAAGACAATCATTCGCATTAGAGTAATTGAACTTGCAAACCCCTTGCAATTGAACTATGCATTGGGACACCACAGGAAAGGCAATACTATGAATGGGATATTTTAGTCCTGTGGTGATATCAATTTCCTTATTTCTCAACAGAAAATAACAGGGTATTAAATAGGAGAAACATATTGAGTAAATTGGCCCAGTGAGTAATGGCGCAAAACTGGTCCAGTTTTCCACAATCACTTGCGGTTGGGAACAGCCTCTATCAGTCATGCGCCATGTTGAAATAGAAGAGGGGGATCAATCCCCAGAAGCATAACTTCGCAATCTTTTGAACTGACGTTGCATCTTCTTTTTTTTTCTTGATTATCCACATTCTCGTAGCTCCGCAGTTCAGTTGCTTCTTGATCCTGAAAGATTCGCTTCTTACTTTCGCCTTCTTCATTAAAATATCTTGGCACGGTGGTGCTAACCAATATGGCGGCAGCCAAAGATGTAGGAGAAACAGATGGAGAGGTGAACCTGAGCAGAGTTTGAGCGTCCTTCACAGACAGATAGGAAAATAGCAACAGCCAGCACCCTACTTCAAAAGCTTCAGTTGAGTTGCTGGAGACACTGGGGTACACTTCACATGTACACTTTAAGTTCTAAACTGACCAAAAACAAAAGCATTCTCTCTGCAGTAATTTCACTCTCCATCCCACTCGATCGTCCAAATTTCACATTAACTGCTTGCAACATTATTGGTACCATATATATTGGGCAAATATAATCATGTCAAATTTTATATTTATTCTGGGATCAGACATATTTCAGCTCACGAATGTGGGGAAGTGGGTGACATTGTGGTATTATCGCTTGTTTCGTCCTGGCAGAAAAACAGGCCATATCTCAAGGAGGAAACAGGATTCAAATCCCAACACGGCAGAATTTGAAAAGTGAATGGAATAAATATCAGGCCATAAACACCAATGATGTCCACGAATCATTGTCAATTGACAGTAAACCTTGACAACAGTTTCAGGCAGAAATCTGCCATTTTACCTTCTCCGGCGCACTTGACTTCACAAGCTCAGCAATCTTGTTGACTCTTAAATACTCTCTGAAAAAGCCAAGCACGAGACATATGTCAAGGGCATGTAGGGATGGGAAATAAATGGACGCAAACGGACATTCATATAATTGCAGGTCGTGATTTCAAAATATAACCCACATTTTTATTTTGATTCGATGACGACAGGCAAATTGACAAAATAAAGCAACAACATTTCTCCGTCAAAACATAGCAATTGAGATGAGGAGTAGATCACTCAAACCGGATCCATTATTCCATAAGATCATGACTGATCTGTTTGTGTCCAAATCTACATTCTGGCCATCCCCGATAACCTTTTGAGTCCCGTGTTAGGCAATAAACTATTTAACTATATTAACTCAATGATATTCACTGGCCCAGCCACTACCACTCTCCGAGAACAGAGAAAAGAAATCTTCCCATCTCCAAGTTGAACAGTGCCACACTGGCCCGATTTTCTTGCACAAGTAGAAAACGGATTCCACTATTCACCCTGTGAAGCTGCCTCGGGATCTTATATGTTTGAAAATGATCACCAGTCACTCATTTATGTTCTCATAGATAAAGGCCCAAATGTCTAAAGTTTGCCTGTGATGTGCCTGGGAGTAAATATTGGAAGTTACATAGCGCGCAGAAAATGATGGAGCCCACTTCAGCCCTTGAAATAAATATGCATCTCCAAACAACTATGTATTTCTCTATCACCAGATAATGCCTCCAGAAAAAAATAACGCCAACTGCAGCCAACAAAATAATGTCCCCATAATAATCATATGTCCCGAATACTGGAAAACGTGTGGGTGCCCGCAATTAGGAGAAGATGCTAAAAACCCCATCGAAATAATTATTCCACTTCCAAGTTACTTGCTGACAACCAAATATAACACAACTGCCTGCGTGTGGTTCTCGAAATGTTGGTCTTCGTTCTTCTTCAATGTGCCTTGAACAGCGCCTTTTTAATAGATACCCACACAATACCAGCAGCTTTTTCTTTCTGCAGACAAATTCATTATCTACATCGCTCCAGTCTGCTGCAATAACTCGCTTCATCTATAACTTTTTGCTGAATACTCATGCCTTCTATATCTTCGTGATCCTCCGTGTAAATGAACACTGACCATGAGGAAACCGCTCGACAACTTAAAATCCCATTTAAGTCATGCACGTTTTCGCCATCCCCACCACGTACTCCGAGAAATTCATCCTTCAGAAAAGTCCCACTGACATGAAACCATTCTCCCTTTGGAATCCCAGATTGTCCAAACGCTGTCCATCTAAACAGCACCCCCACCACCGTTTATATCCCATCCATCTGAGCAGTCTTCATGAGTAAACATCCACACTCTGGAAAGATTATCCCCTCACCCCCTTCCCAGTATTAGTCACAGAGTCATAGTGGTTGACAGCATTGAAACAGGCCCTTCGGCCCTACTTGTCCATGCCGCTCATTTTTTTTAAACCCCTAAGCTAATTCCAATTGCCCGCATTTGGCCCATATCCCTCTATACCCATCGTACCGATGTAACTATCTAAATGCTTTTTAAAAGACAGCATTGTACCCACCTCTATAATTACCTCTGGCAGCTTGCTGTAGACACCTACCACTCTCTGTGTGAAAGAAATGCCCTTCTGAACAATTTTGTGGCTCGCCCATCTCATTTTAAACCTATGCCCTCTAGTTTTAGACTCCCCTACCTTTGGTGAAATATATTGATTATCTAGCTGATCTGTGCCCCTCATTATTTCATAAACCTGTATACGATCAGCCCTCAGCCTCCTACGCTCCAGAGAAAAAAGTCCCAGTCTATCCAGCCTCTCCTTATAACTCAATCAATCAAGCCCCGGTAGTATCCTGGTAAATCTTTTCCGCACTCTTTCTAGTTTCATAATATCCTTTCTACAATAGGGTGACCAGAATTGCACACAGTATTCCAAGTGTGGCCTTACCAATATCTTGTCCAACTTCAACAAGACATTCCAACTCCTGCATTCAATGTTCTGACTGATGAAACCAAGCACGCCGAATGCCGTCTTCACCACTCTGTCCACCTGTGACTCCACTTTGAAGGAGCTATGAACATGTACCCCTCGATCTCTTTGTTTTGTAACTCGCCCCAACGCCCTACCATTAACTGAGTAAGTCCTGCCCTCGTTCAATCTACCAAAATGCAACAACTCGCATTTTGCTAAATTAAACTACATCTACCATTCCTCAGCCCACTGGCCCAATTGATCATGATCCCGTTGCAATTGAAGATATCTTTCTTCACTTCCACTATGCCACCAATTTAGTGTAATCTGCAAACTTACTAACTATGTCCCCTATATTCTCATCCAAATCATTAATATGAATGACAAATAACAGTGGATCCCTGAGGCACACCGCTGGTCACAGGCCTCCAGTTTGAAAAACAACTCTCGACAACTACCTTCTGGCTTCTGTCAAAAAGCCAATTTTGTATCCATTCAGATACCTCACCTTGGATCCCGTGAGATTAAACCTTATGCAACAATCTAACATACGGTACCTTGTCAAAGGCCTTGCTAAAGTCCATGTAGACAACATCAGCTGCACTGCCCTCATCTCCTTTCGTGGTTACCCCTTCAAAAAACTCAATCAAATTTGTGAGACGTGATTTTCCACTCACAAAGCCATGCTGACTGTTCCCATCAGTACTGGCATGTCTAAATGCCTGTAGATCCTGTCTCTCAAAATATCTTCCAACAATTTACCTACCACAGATGTGAGGCTCACTGCCCTGTAGTTCCCAACGCTTTTCCCTGTAGCCCTTTTTGAACAAAGGTACAACATTTGCCCCTCTTCAATCTTCAGGCTCCTCACCCGTGACTATCGATGATTCAAATATCTCGGCTAGGAGACCCGCAATTTCCTCCCTAGCCTGGCAAAATGTCCTGGGATACACTTCATCGGGTCCCGGGGATTTATCTACCTTGATGCGCTTTAAGACTTCCAGCACCTCCTTCGCTGTAACATGCACACTCCTCAAGACATCACTATTTATTTCTCCAAGTTCCCTGGCATCCATGCATTTCTCAACAGCAAATACTGTTGAGAATTATTCATTTAGGATCTCATCCATCTCTTGTGGATCCGCACATAGATGACATTGTTGATCCTTAAGAGGCCCTATTCTCCCACTTGTTACTCTTTTACCCTTTATATATTTGTAGAAGCTCTTTGGATTCTCCTTTGCCTTATCTGCCAAAACAATTTCGTGTCCCCTTTTTGCCCTCCTGATTTCTCTCTTAACTGTACACCTACACCCCCTATACTCTTCAAGGGATTCACTTGATTCCAACTGCCTATGAACGTCATGTGCCTCTTTCTTCTTCTTGACCAGGGCCTCAATATCCCGAGTCATCCAGGGCTCCCTACTTCTGCCAGCCTTGCCCTTCACTCTAAGAGGAATGTGTTTATCCTGAACCCTGATGAACACACTTTTGAAAGCGTGCCACTTACCAGTCGTCCCTTTGCCTTCCCACAGACTCCTCAATTAACTTTTGAAAGTTCCTGCCTGATACCATCAAAATTGGCCTTGCCTTAATTTAGAATTTTAACTTTTGGGCCAGACCCATCATTGTCCATAGCTCTCGTAAAAGTAATAGAATGATGGTCACTGGTCCCAAAGTGATCCCTCACTAACACTTCTGTCACCACAAACGGAATGAAAAATTCCTCCTGAATGCACTCAACAAATTTCACTCCATCCAAGCCTCGAATATTATGGCTGTCCCAGTCAATGCTGGGAAAGTTAAAATCTCCGACGATTACCACCCTATCTTTCTAACCGGATTCCATGGACGAATAAGACCTCATTATGCTGAATGGGAAACTAGAATTGGCTGAAGTGCATGTCAGGGATTATTGTTGATAAGTATCTCGTAAAATGATTGTTGTTAAGATCATATAAGGCAGGAATGATCGATGAGAAAACTATTTTTGATCTGTTTTGATTGTAAACATCAGATCTATTCAGGGTGGTCCGGCTGGTCTAGTTGAGAGCTGACTCGAACCTTTGATGATCACTTGGCAGTTGCTGGTTAAATAAAGTTAGGTCATTGTTACAGAAACACTGGCTTCGTGAATGTTCTATGGTCTGAGATTTCCTGACAGTACTGGTCAACTCGGCTACCCCACCAATAGGCCTTCAAGTGGATTTAAGATCTGAGCTCACATAATCAAAAGCCTTCAGGAAAAGTTTAGAACATTATGTGACCTGTCTAAAGGTGTTTCGTGTTTTAAGTGTTATACGTTTTACATTTTTATTAACCTGTGACCTTGAATATACAACAGATTGTCATCGACGTTAGGAAGTGTAAAGGAGAACATGCCCCTGTCTACATCAACGGGGACGAAGTAGAAAGGGTCGAGAGCTTCACGTTTTTAGTGTCCAGAACACCAACAACCTATCCTGGTCTCCCCATGCCGACACTATAGTTAAGAATGCCCACCAATGCCTCTATGTCGTCTGAAGATTAAGGAAATTTGGCCTATCAGCCACGACTCTCACAAACGTTTACAGATGCAGCATAAAAAGCATTCTTTCTGCTTGTATCACAGCTTGTTCTGGCTCCTGCTCTGCCCAATACCGCAAGGAAGTACAAAAGGTGGTCAATGCAACCCAATCCATCACGCAAACAGTCTCACATCCATTGACTCTGTCCACACTTCCCGTTGCCTCGGCAAAGTAGCCAACATAATTAAGGACCCCAAGCACCCCGGCCATTCTCTCTTCCACCTTCTTCCGTCGGGAAAAAGATACAAAAATCTGAGGTCGCACACTAATCGACTCAAGGACAGCTTCTTCCCTGCTGCCGTCAGAATTTTCAATGGACTTACCTTGCATTCAGTTGATCATTCTCCACAACACTGCTATGACTGGAACTCTACACTCTGCACTCTCTCATTTCCTTCTCTATGAGCTGCAGGTTTTGTGTTTATAGCTCAAGAAACAATACTTTTTCAGTGTATGATAGTACATGTGAGTAATAAATCAAATCAAATCAATACAAACCATCATGATAATTGTTTTAAAATGCATTTATTGCGATTTTAGATGATTCAACGTTTCATACAGAGTGCACACCTTTTGTGGCAGCTGATTCAAGTTTCCCTTTGGGATTATGATACCCTGCCATTGACCAGCTGAATTTCCTAAAGGATGCAGTTGTTTGTTTCGGGTGTGACAACCAATTCAAGTGTTAATCAGATGGCACATTCCATTTGATCACGGTGAACTGTGTGACACGTGCGAGGGGCAGAGAGCGGGTTTAATTTGGACAACACTGATTCCAGTCACCGCCCCCGTCCCCCCAACCCGCAGCACGTGCCCATTAAAGAAAGCGGTTTTTCATTTCTGAATTCACCCTTTGTCTGTGGTCATGTGATTTCCGCCACCCATCAGTTTGTAGTGATCTAATTCTATATGGAAATTCCCGCAGTAATATCGCGACCAGGAAACATAAGAGGCTTTGATTATTTTCCATATTCAGCAAACACAACAAGAGTTTTGACAACTCGTGCTATTTTTTTGTATTGAAACAGAGATGGATAACGGAAATAAAGCGGTACAGAGCAAGACCACAATCACAAAGAAACATAATGGCTCTAGCTTTCTTGTGAGCCCAGAATCCATAATCAAAAATCCACTGATCTGTGCCTTCATAACTCAGAAGGCTAAAGTTGATGGAGGGTGATGCTCTCTTTCAGACATAGATTCTGTTATTTGATGTATCCCTGTGACAGCAAATTCGATGATCAATTCGCAATTAATTGTAACGTTGGACAGTGTAACAAATGCAGGCTGTATGAGATTATCTATCATTTTAGATTCGACCTGGTAACACTGCGTTAATTTTCTTTTGTTACAATGAATTTAAAAGCAGCGTGATAGCCAATATAAAGGTGAAGAAATCTGTGTTCCAATCGAGAAACGGAATTCTAAGTTGCAAAATGAAACAATAATTATCAGGATATGTAAAACTTTCTAAGCACACAGAATTGAATAAACTTTCAGGTTGTTGCTGCAGCGTGCATGATTGATAAGGCACATGAGTATGTTTTAGCAATTAATTGCGTTATTGAGCTTGATATTATTGCCTGGGGTGCATGTTCGTGTTTGTTTTGATATCGTGCCAGATAATGATGCACATTGAATTTTTACTTTAGTTGTTCTCATAAATCTGTCGAGGGAGATCGGCCTCAATTGCTTGGTCATTCTGACTTATTCACTCAGTCGGTCAGTTGGCCTTGCTTGCTCAGTTAGCCTCACCCGCTTGGTCAGTCTTCATTTATCTTTTGGCCTGTCTGCCTTATTCAATCAGTCGGAAAGTCGGCCTCACTTGCTCGGTCAGTCAGTCGGCCTCGCTCACTTGGTATATGTATCGGTCTCAGCATTCAGCCTCACTCAATTGGTCGGTGATTCAGCCACACTGGCTTGCTTGATCATTTGTTGATTAGTCACAAGTCACATTAACACTGCAATGAAGTTACTGTGAAATTCCACGAGTCGCCGCAATCCGGGGTCTGTTGGGGTCAATGCACCGAACCAGCACGTCTTTCAGAATGTGAGAGGAAACAGGAGCACTCAGAGAAAACCCACACAGACACGAGGAGCACGTGCGATCTCCACACAGACTGTGACCCAAGCTGGGATTCGAACCCGGGTCCCTGGATCTGTGATGCAGCAGTGCTAAGCAATTTGCCACCATGCCACCCAAAAAGCTTCACTCGGCCAGTTGGTCAGTCGGCCTCACTTATCATTCAGTCTGCATTACTCGCTCAGTCATTCAGTCAAATTTGACCTTCCCTTCATGAAGCCATGCTGCGTCTTACCAATGGGACATTTTATATCCAGATGTCTCGCTATTTCTTCCTTGGTGATAGATTGATGCATTTTCCCCACTAACGACGTTAAGGTAACCGACCGATAGTTACATGCCTTTTGTCTACCTTTTTCTTTAAACAGTGGCGTCACTTTTGCTGTTTTCCAATGTTCGGGAACAACCCCAGAGTCCAGCGAAATTTGGTAAATTACCATTCGTGCATTTGCTATTTCTCCCGCCATTTCCTTTATTACCCTGGCATGCATTCCATCAGGACCAGGAGACTTGTCTACATTTAGCCCCATTAACTTGTCCAACACTACGTCTTTCGTGATAATGATAGTTTCTAGGCCCTCACTTGCCAGAGACTTCCTGTCACCAATTTTCGGCATGTTATTTGTGTCTTCCACTGTGAAGACTGACACAAAATACCTGTTCAATGCCACAGCCATTTTCTCATTTCCAGTTATTACATCCCCCTTCTCTTCCTGTAAAGAACCAATGTTTACTTTAGCTACTCATTTTCGTTTTATACAGTTGTGAAAACGTTTGCAATCCGTTTTTATATTCTGAGCTTGTTTACTCTCATAATCCATCTTATTTTTCTTTACAGCTTTTTTCATGGCTTTCTGTTAACCGTTAAAGACTTTCCAATCCTCTAATTTCCCAATACTCTTTGCCACTTTGTATGCATTTCCTTTTAATTTGATACCCTCCCTCATTTCCTTAGATATCCATGGCCGATTATCTATTTTTCTACAGTCGCTCCTTATCACGGGTATATACGTTTACTGTGCACTATGAAAGATCGCTTTGAAAGTCCTCCACTGTTGCTCAATTCTCCAACCATGACGTTTTTGCTTCCAGTCTACCTTTGCCAACGCCTCCCTCATTCATTTGTAATCACCTTTGTTTAAGCACAAGACATTCGTATCGGATTTTACCTTCTCACGTTCCATCTGTATTTTAAATTCAACCATACTGTGATCACTGTTTCCGAGAGGATCCCTCACTGCAAGATCATTAATTATTCCTATCTCATTACACTGGACCAGATCTAGGACAGCTTGCTCCCTCGTAAGTTCAATTAGATACTGTCCAAGGAAGCTATCGCGGATACATTCTATGAACTCCTCCTCAAGGCTGCCTTGGCCGACTTGGTTTGACCGATTGATGTGTAGATTAAAACCTCCATGATAATTGCTGTACCATATTTACATGCGTCAGTTATTTCTTTGTTTATTTCTCGCCCCACCATGATGTCCTTATTTGGTGGCCTATAGACTATGCTTATCAGTGACCTTTTCTTCTCACTATTTCGAATTTCCACCCAAATAGATTCAACCTTTTGTTCCATAGAACCAAAATCGTCTCTCACTACCGCCCTGATGTCATCCTTAAATATCAGAGCTACACCACCTCCCTCTCGGTCCGTCCAAACAATCTGATACCCCTGGACATGTAACTCCCAATCTTGACCATCCAGCAACCATGTCTCTGAAATGGCCACCAAATCACATTCGTTCACAATGATTTGTGCCGTCAACTCATTTACCTTGTTTTGAATGCAATGACCATTCAGATAAAGTGCCCTTATGCTAGTTTTTGTACCTTCTTTTTGGATTCTAACACTTCCTGAGTTCTCCTTCCTTTTAACTTTTTTCCTGGTTTTTGGTGTAGTTGTCCTCACTTGCTCGGTCAGTCAGTTGGCCTTGCTCAGCTTGTGGCTGGTGCTGCTGTAGTGCACCTGCCTGTGCAAACCCATTTACCTCACATCCTACGTACCCCCACTTCCCTCCCCACCCCCCCCCCCCCCCACCCCCGGCCAACCATGAACCACTATTCCTGATTGGAGGATTGGGATCCAATCTTTGTAAATGATGAAGGTGATGAACATACTGACTGGCCAATGAAGTGGCAGAAGCACTGGGAGGCTGGTGACGGGTTGTGACGATGGGCAATTTGGCTGACAAATGGAAGAGCAGAAATGGTGAATGGCCCATTTCTGTCCAGTCACTGTCAAGAACCACAATGATGGATAGGCGGAGTGATCAGTTGCAGAGCAGAGCTGATGGTGCTGTTTCATCTGTCCAATCAGTATGAGGATGGTTTGTGTAATAAAGTTTGAATGTCCAATTGGAAATTAGAGAGGCCGTGTGTGTGGGTTTTCCTCAGAGTTTAATGAATTGAAGAATTTTAGTGAAAGGAAATTTCAACACATTTTTCATCTGCTGTCTGAACTGAGTCTGTGCCACAGCGTAAATTGCAGTGTTTGTGCAGCAACTCAGGAGCTGCAGCATGAAGCCAAATTCCCGAAAGCAAACAGGAAAAAGTTTAGTCTGATACCCCAACCACAAAAGCCGTTCAGAAGTCGTATAAACCATGGTCATTGACCATAGCAGAATGAAATTGACTGATATTAAAAGCAGTAAAATGATGGATTTCCTTCGACTCTCCATCTCGGGGTCTCTGGGATTCTCCCCACTGCTATGAGCTCGGAGTCTCCTGCGGGCTCTGCTGCTCACTAAAATTTGTCTGATGGTGAAGACGTTGAGCAGCAAAATCAGGACAAATGGAACACATGGGTTCAGAATGTTGTGGAGGAACACAATTCCCACCCAGGCCAGAGAATAGTCAACATATGATGTAGAGCTACAAAACCAGGGTATGTTCTTCAGCCAATAATCACTGGTTAACATAAAATACCAGAAAATGTTCTTTAAACAGCTCAGCACCGTCACTGTTCCCAGAACCACAGCTGCCGTTTTCTCACTGCAATATTTACTTTTCAGCTTGGCACAGCAAATGGCCACAAATCGATCAAAGGTGAAAGTGACAGTGAACCAGACAGAACAGTCAGTGGCTGCATAAAGCAGGATGGCGTGGATGTTACACACGGGTATGGACAACAGGAATTGAAAATGTTCCGCATGAACAATGGGAATATGTCTCAGTATCAGGTCAAGATAAACGACCATTAGATCCCCCAATGACATGGACACCAGATATCGAGTGACGCATTTGGACAGACCACAGTTCCGGCTCTTCAGCGTCACAATTGTGAGCATGTTCACTAGAAGGCAAAGAAATAAAAAACAAAATCATACAACAGGCTGGAGAAGAAATCACCAGTTTCACTGAGGTGGTGTTGACAAAGACGCAAAAATACACACACACACACACACACGCACACATAACCTCTTCGAGAGACACAGGAACACAAACCCACGCACAAACTCTCCTTGAGACTCAGGAACACACATCTTGGTGCAAACTCTCCTAGCAGCGCAAGAACAGCGCCCCCCCCCCCTCCTTCCTCGCCTCTCTCTCTCTCTCACACACAAACACACACACAAATACTCGTAGAGTCACAGAACACAAACACAACCCAAACTCTCCTGGAGACACCAAAGCACATGCACACTCACAAACAGACAAACACTCACGCAGAAACACAAACACAAACCCACAAACCTTCCAAGAGACACCGTAATGCAAACCCACACACAATATCTCCTAGACCCACAGAAACGGAAACCCACACACAAACTCTCCGAGAGACACAAGAACACACACACTCACACAATCTCTGCGAGAGACACTGAACACAAACACACACAAACAAACTCTCCTGGAGACAGAGGAACACAAACACATGCGCACAAACATTCATAGAGACACAGGGAGACAAACAAAGACCCATAACCTCCTCGAGGCGGAGGGACAAAAACCCACACATACAAACTCTCCGAGACATTAGAACACAAGCACACATAGGAAGCGAAGGGCCAGTGGTATTATCGCTCGATTGTTATGTCCCAAACCCAGATATTGTTCTGGGGACCTGGGTTCTAATCCCCCCACGACTGATGGTGGAATTTGAATTCAGTTAAATAATCTGGAATTACGAGTCTCCTGATGGTCATGAAAACATTGTCGATTGTCAGAAAAATCCATCTCGTTCACCAATGTCCTTTTGTACCGTCCTTACCTGATCTAGCCTACATGTGACACCAGAGCCACATTAATGTGGTTGACTCTCAACTGCCTGTGGAACTGCCGAGCAAGCCACTCATTTGTAACAATCGCTACAAAGTCTCCACAAAGAATTGAAACTGGACGGACGACCTGGCATCGACCGGGGCACTGGAACAGACTACGGAAAATAAAAACAGCCCTGTCGAACCTGGAAATCCTCCTCACTAACATCTGGGGCTAGTGCTAAATTTGGGAGAGCTGTCTCACAGACTAATCAAGCAACAGCCTGTCGGAGTCATTCTCACGGAATCATAGCTTACAGGTAACACGACAGACACCACCGCTACCATCCCTTGATTTGTCCTGTCCCATCGGCAGGACAGAGCGAGCAGATGTGGCGGCACAGTGGTACACAGTTGGGAGGGAGCTGCCCTGGAAGTCCTTAACATCGACTCTGGGCCACATCAATTCTCATGTCTTCAGTTAAACAAATGCAAGGAAACCTTTTTCTGGTTACCATATACCGTACTCATTTGGCTGATGGATCAGGACTCCAAAATGTTCAACAGCACTTGGAGGTCGCACTGAGCGTAGCAAGGGCGCAGAATGTACTCTCGGTGGGGGATTTTAATGTCCATCACCAAGTTTGGCAGCAGCATTAGTGATCGGGCTGGTCGGGTCCGAAAGTATATAACTGCGAGACTGGGTCTGTAGCAGATGGTGAAGGAACCAACAAGAGGAAATACCATACTTGACATCATGCTTCCCAATATGCCGCTGCAGATGCATCTGTTCATGATAGAATCGGTAAGAGTGACAACCACACAGTCCTTGTGGAGACGAAGTCCCGCCTTCACATTGAAAATAACATCCACTGCTTTTTGTGGCGCTATACGTGCTGAATGGGATAGAACTTGATCCGATATAGCAAATCAAGACTGGGCACCAATGAGGCGCTGTGGCCATCAACAGCAGTAGAATTGTACTCGAGCACAATCTGCAACCTCATGGCTCAGCATATCCCCCACGAACCATTACCATCAAGCCAGGGGATCAACCCTAGTTCAATGGAGAATGTGGAATGGCATTCCAGGAGCAGCACCAGGCCTACCTAAAAATGAATTGTCAACCTAGCGAAGCTACCAAACAGGACTGCTTGCGTGCCAAATGGCAAAACAGCAAGTGATAGACAGAGCTCGGTGATCCCACAACCAACGGATCAGATCTTAGGTTTGCAGTCCTTCCACATCCAGTCGAGAATGATAGTGGACAATGAAGCAACTGACTGGAGGGGGAGACTCCACAGATACCCTCATCCTCAGTTATGGAGGAACTCAGCACTTCAGTGCAAAAGATAAGGCTGAAGTATTCGCAGCAATGTTCAGCCAGACGTGTCGAATGGATGAACCATCTCTGACTCCTCCAGTGTTCGCCAGCATCTCCGATGCCAGTTTCCAGTCAATTCAATCCACAGCACGTGATATCAAGAAACAGTTGAAGACACTGGATACTGAAAAGGCAATGGGCCATGACAGCATTCTGGCAATAGTACTGAAGACTTGTGCACCAGAACATGCCGCTCCCCTGCCCAAGCTCTTCCAATACAGTTACAAAACTGGCATTTACCCAACAATGTGGAAAATTGCCCAGGTATGTCCTGTACATAAAAAGCAGGACAAATCCAACCCAGCCAGTTACCGCCCAATCAGTCTTCACTTGATCATCAGTAAAAGTAATGGAAGAGGTCATCGACAGTGCTATCAAGCAGCACCTGCTCAGCAATAACCTGATCTGTTACGCCCAGTTTGGGTTTCGCCAGTTTCACTCAACTCTTACCCTCATTACAGCGTTCATTAAAACATGGACAAAAGAGCTGAATTCCAGTAGTGAGGAGAGAGTGACAGCCCTTGACATCAAGATCGACAGATTGTGGCATCGAGGAGCCCCAGCAAAACTGGAACGAATGGGTTTCAGAGGGCAAACTCCCAGGTTTGAGTCATATCTGATACATATGAAGATGGTTGTGGTTGTGGATGGTCAGTCATCTCAGTTCGAAGATATCTCTGCAGGAGTCCCTCATGGTCGTGCCCTCGGTCCAACAATCTTCAGCTAATTCATCAATGATCTTCCTCCTCCGTCATAAGGTCAAAAATGCGGATGTTCCCCGATGATTGCACAGTGTTCAGCAGCATTCGTGACTCTTCAGATCCTGAAAGAGTGCATGTTCAAATGTAATATGACCTGGACAATATCCAGGCTTGGCTAACAAGTGGCAAATAACATTTGCGCCACACAAATGCCAGGCAATGACCACTACCAATTAGGGACACTCTAACTACCGCCCTTTGAAATTCAATAATGGAACCATCAATGAATCCCCCACTATCAACATCCTTGGGATTACCATTGACCAGAAACTGAACTCGACTTACCACATAAATGCAGTGGCTACAAGAGCAGATCAGAGTCGAGGGATACTGTGGCGAGTAATTCACCTCCTGACTCTCCAAAGTCTATCCACGATCTACAAGGCACAAGTCAGTAATGTGATGGAATACTGCACTTGCCTGGATAGGTGGAGCTCAAACAACACTCGAGAAGCTTGCTACCATCCAGGGCAAAGCAGACTGCTTGTTTGACACCACATCTGCAAATATTCAATCCATCCACCACCGACGCTTCAGTCGCATCTATAAGATGTACTGCAGCAATTCACCAAAGATCCTTAGACAGCACGTTGCAAACCCACGGCCACTTCCATCTTGAAGGACAAGGGCAGCAGATACATGGGAATGCCACGAACTCCACGTTCGCCTCCAAGCCATTCACCATCCTGACTTGGAAATATATCGCTGTTCCTTCGCAGTCGCTGGATCAAAATCTTGAAATTCTCTCCTTAACAGCATTGTGCGACAACCCGCAGAATATAGAACATAGACAACATAGAAAAGCTACAGCGCAAACATGCCCTTCGGCCCACAAGTTGCGCCGAACAATTTCCTTCCCTTCTGGGCTCATCTAATAGAACATAGAAAATATGAACCGCAGCATTTCAAAACGGCAGCTCACCATTACCTTCTCAAGGGCAACTAGGGATGGGCAATAAATGCTGGCCAGTCAGTGATGCTCATGTCACGCGAATGAATAAAAAAAACACACAATCTCCCAGAGACACATGGACACAGACACATGCGCAGAAACTCTCCTCGAGGCAGAAGAGAACAACGCTACACACACAAACTCTCCTAGTCACAGGAACACACACTCACATATACATTTTTTCCTGGAGAAACAGGAACACAAACACACACACAAAAATTCTCCGATGTCAAAGGAACACACATACAATCCCCGAGATACACAGCATTACAAAATCACACAAACACAAACCGACAAAGGCAAACAATAAAACACTCTCCCAGACAAATACACTGCCAGCGATTCTCCGAGCCTCTCCACTACATTAGCAGCACAGCTGGTTGAGAGACTCAATTAGAGGCTGTCTAGCGGGCTCCCCATTGGGCGCTGTAACCTCCATGACTCTCCGGCAGCCGGATATCCAGCCCCATCAGCTCCACGCCAGCAATCGGTGTGGAGCTGCATGAATTCTTTAAATAGCGATGACCACATGTTGTAATACAAAAGCCTGAGGTCACATACCAACCGACTCAAGAACAGCTTCTTCCCTGCTGCCGTCAGACTTTTGAATGGACCTACTTTGCATTAAGTTGATCTTTCTCTACACCCCAGCTGTGACTGTGATACTACATTCTTCACTTTCTCGTTCCCTTCTCTATGAACGGTATGCTCTGTCTGTATAGAGCGCAAGAAACATGACTTTTCACTGTATGGTCATACATTTTTCAATCATAAATACAATCAAAATCAAAAAATGTAATTAGAGGGCCCAGAGCTGAAGTATCTGGGTCTAGGAACCTCTCCGCCAACCCGCCTCCCGTCCCCTTAGATAGGAGTATTTCACTTGACCAGGGTTTACAATTGCTCCCCATGTGCGGGGGACCCATTTGGACTGCGATCCAATTTTCCAGCAATCCTTCAGGTGTATAAAATGATGAAGGGGATAGATAGAGTGAACGTTCAAAGACTATTTCCTCGGGTGGATGGAGCTATTACAAGGGGGCATAACTATAGGGTTCGTGGTGGGAGATACAGGACGGATATCAGAGGTAGGTTCTTTACGCAGAGAGTGGTTGGGGTGTGGAATGGACTGCCTGCAGTGATAGTGGAGTCAGACACTTTAGAAACATTTAAGCGGTTATTGGATAGGCACATGGAGCACACCAGGATGATAGGGAGTGGGATAGCTTGATCTTGGTTTCAGATAAAGCTCGGCACAACATCGTGGGCCGAAGGGCCTGTTCTGTGCTGTACTGTTCTATGTTCTATGTTCCACTGGCAATGTGGGCCACGGCGCATGCGTCGCTTTCGGTACTGACAGATCGGCGCATGCGCTACCTTGTTGTGTTCTCGGACGGGAATAAGCTCCACCCACTGATTTGTGCTAACGGACACGCTGGTGACCTTTGCAGAGTACAGAATGTGAGAGCTCCTTTTTGAAACTCCTGCTGGAAGAAACAACGCGGTTTATTCCAATTTTAATTTTAATCCAAATTCGACACTTAGTATTTTTTGGGAGAATCGCCCCCATTCATTGATACACACAGATATTCATGCAGGCATGCACACACAGAGAAACATAAACAAAAACAGAACTATGTAAAGATACACAGGCATAAACAATATTTTCTGAAGCAAATACACAAATGTACACATTTGCAGAAAGACTCACACAAACACACACACAAAAATACACAGACTCACAAACACATGCAGGACTAAACCCACCCACCCACTCACTCAGGCAGACAAACAAATTTGCACCCACCGACACTCACAACACATACAATGCAAGTAAACCGTCACACAAAGCCATACAAACAATCACAGCCACACACAACCACACACACCCGCACATAGAACCAGACCCACACACATATACACACAGCCACAAACAAACACATACACACACACACACACACACACACACTGGTATAATACCCAGGTCAGAAACTCCAAACAGTTTTATAGGTCCGCCTGGATCATAAATATTACAAGTTGAATTTGGCTATGGTCAGCATAGGATGTTAGATCACGTGTGATTCAAGTGACCCACCAGGAGCTTTGATGAAACAAATTTTATTTAAAGTATAATTAACTTGTCACAGTAACTTCTACCAATTAGAAACAAGAGATAAAAGCCCATGATAATGTAAGAACATAAACAACTATATGAAAAGTTCCAAACAAACAAACCTCCTTATCAACATACCCCAGTCAAATGTTTAACACCGAAAAAAAGACTGTCCACGTAATGCTGGAACTTAGTCCTTTGTTTGGAGAATTGAAACTCTGACTTCCCATCCTTGTAACCTCCAACAGCCCTCGAGGTAGCGATAGTGCCATTGCTGGACACTTTTTAAAAAATCTGCAAAGCACTTCAAGAGACAGAGACACACTAGTTGCCAGCGAGCAAGCAACCAACAGTCGAAGTTTCAATCCAGGAAGGCAAAAAGGCCAGCTTTCAGCATGCCAGCATGAAACAGAACTGTTCAGTCTGATTTCCAAGCACCTTCTAAACCAAAAGTGATTCCAGCAGCCCGAAACCCAAAGTTAAACAACTCCTGTTAACTGAACTGTCAATCATTCTTTCTCCGACAGTTAAGGATCATAAGAATCCCAGGAAGAATAGGAGTCCCGAGGCATAAATAAACAAAACCCCATTTAAGCCATAAAGGACTTTGAAGCAGAGATATCTAAGTCTGCTTATAACTTCAGAAAACATGATTAAAAATACAGTTTTCAAAGGCAAACTGGCGTGACTCCTCCCACTACAGAAATAAATGGACTATCAACATTCAAAGATGGTTTCATTTTTCAAAACCTTTCCGTTCCACATTGCTACTATTCAGCAATAAACATATATGTCTTATACAAAATCAAAACATGCTGAGATCACAGTACTACACTTATTTCTGTCCTTGTTTTCCAATGTCGACACTTTTTGAAATCACATATTTGACGAACTGATTGATTTACAATATTCCTTCAGTTCTTTTTCCTACATTGGTTCTCATTCCAAATGTACTTGAGTTGTTACGATGATAAATTAGCTTTGGCAATGTTCTCCAAGAACTGGGCAAGATCAGGAGGAGAACATGATCTGGAACATTCAGAAAGGTATTTTTACCTCTGTGCCCTTTCTTATTCATTGGCCGGAACCCCTCCTCTGATAAGCAATTCGAACACTTTGTGTCATCTTGACCTTACCCCATCAGGTTCTGCATATTCTTTGACAAAGACACAGAACAAATTGTCGTCCTTGCTGTCAGATATCATTTTGACTGTGCTTTCAAAGATCACTACTGTGAAAACCATTTAAATTTACTCGAACACTAACTGTATACAGTGCTGTTTCATTGTCGGGTTCACAAGGGACAGATTGTATTTGTGATGAACGGAAATGTTTAAATATAACCGCAGGAAGACAGCTTATTTGTGGGCACTGCAATGGAACTCACGTAAGCTCAGCCAAATGGACATATCCCTTTGATACTGACCAGGTGGTGGAATCAAACGGGAAACCAAGTAAACTGAACAATTGGTAGTATGAGCAAACTCATAATCGGCACACTACGTGTTACCGGGCTAAGAAGGGATATGTGTTCCTCTTCAATGGTACCTACATGACAGAAACACCAAACCTCCCAAACCGTTTTGCAGTAGGAACAATCGGACCACTGACTGTTCCATGCCCACAGAAGGGGTATATTCGGAGGAGAATAGTAACTTGCGCTATCAGCAAGGAATTCTGCGCTGACTGGGAAGCCCCGGGCACAATGGGATCCTCACTGGGATATGGGTTCCTTGGAGCTTTATCTCTGGGAGGCGGGGGGGGGGGGTGGTGTCAGCCGGGGTAATTGGAGCAAAGAATAGAAACCATATTGTTTGTGGACTAACAATCCTGGGAAACAGCAATTCAAAAGCACTGGAGGCTGTTAACCAAGAAATGGCTGAACTGAGATTATATGCACAGCAGACACGATACACAGTGGACTACCAGTTAGCACAACAAGGGGGAGTATGTGCAATCATGGGCAATAAATGCATAACCCGTCACAGATGAGTCTTACAACATTATACAGGTCATCAACGACATCAGGAAACAACTTGATTGCTTCAGACAGGGACCCAAGAGAGGACGTAGTTGGCTGGAATGGCGAGTGGTGGGGCGGGGGGGGGGGGCGTCCTGGGAGTCGTACCTGTTACATGGACTGGTCATCCTCATTGCAATTATAATTGTCTGTTGTCTGACTGTTGGATGACTTAAACTCTGTTTTAAAATAATGTTGACGAGAATTTTGCCAGGAGTCCGTGTGTACATCGAAGAAGAGCACCTAATGAAGATCCCCGAAGACATCAGAAGAAACGAAGACATCAGAAGAAATGAAGACATCAGAGTAAACGAAGAAGCAGAGAAGAACTAAAATTTGTATATGTGAATGTATAATTGTTGGTCTAGGTATTGTTGAAGCTATAATCCGACCAAAAGGAGGGACTGTAAGGGGAAAAACGTAAGGAAAGCACACTTTTAAATGACGGACTGGCACACAAAGAGTTAACTGGGAAAGGAACCATAAAACAGACACCGGCTTCCACTTAGACAAAGATCACTTGAAATCAAACCCAACAGACAAGCCATTTAGAATCACAGACAGTGATTTAAAGATAACAAACACCTAAGGAAGCCAGCCAAAGATCGAGACATCTTTTAGACAAGGAAAACCCGAGACAAAGGGAGTAGATTCGTCATAGAAAGAGCGGGAAAATATGAATGCAGGAAAACCGATTAGCACCTGAATGAGCCGAAACCAACCATTGACAGCCACAGACATAGGAAATGTACCCGTTCATAAGAACAAT
Source organism: Mustelus asterias (assembly GCF_964213995.1). Classification (NCBI taxonomy): domain Eukaryota; kingdom Metazoa; phylum Chordata; class Chondrichthyes; order Carcharhiniformes; family Triakidae; genus Mustelus; species Mustelus asterias. Next base: position 342,448 of record NW_027590104.1, read on the forward strand.
ACTATGTTAAATGTTTGTATCTGTTTGTATCTGCCTATAACGATGTGATAATGTTCAAATCTCCGGTCCATCTATTGTGTAAAAAGTATAAAGATGGACCGCCATTCCCGTCATTTTACTGAGAGAAGGTTTGCTACTGACTTGTGCCTTGTCTCCACGGAGCTCCGTTGAAGAAACTCTATTTTTTGGAACCTTGAGATCTGACTAATAGTGGATTTTTCCCACAACAGGAGGGAATCTATGTGTGAAGCCAGTGGAAATAGGCAGGGTATTAAATGCATACTCTGCGTCAGTATTCAACAAAGAGAAGGACTTGGTGGATGATGAGTCTGGGGAAGGGTGTGTAAATAATTTGAGTCATGTTGAGATCAAAAAGGAGGAGGTATTGGGGTTCTTGAGAAACATTACTATAGACAAGTCCCCAGGGCCTGATGGGATATACCCCAGAATACTGAGAGAGGCAAGGGAGGAAATTGCTGGGGCCTTGAGAGAAATCTTTGTATCCTCACTCTCGACAGAGGAGGTCCCAGATAATTGGAGATTAGCCAATGCTCTTCCTTTGTTTAAGAAGGGTAGCAAGAATAATCCAGGTAATTGCAAGCCGGTGAGCCTTACATCAGTGGTAGGGAAGTTATTGGAGAGGATTGCTCGATACAGGACTTACTCCCACTTGGAGATAAGTTGACGTATTAGCCAGAGGCAACATGATTTTGTGAAGAGGACGTCGTGTCTCACTAACGTGATCGAGGTTTTCGAGGAAGTGACGAAAATAATTGATGACGGTAGGGAAGTGGATGTTGTCTAAATGAAATTCAGTAAGGCCTTTGACAAGGCCCCTAATGCAGACTGGCACAGAAGGAAAAGTGGCATGGGGTCACAGGTGAGACGGATACTGCTCTGGCTCTGTCATAGAAAGAAGTCTCACAACACCAGGTTAAATTCCAACAGTTTTATTTGGTTGCAAAAGCCACTGGTTTTGGGAGCGCTGCCCCTTCGTCAGGTGAGTGGGAGTTCCATTCACAAACAGTTTGAACTCCCACTGTGTATAAAATACCGTGTGAGTGAGTAGAACTCCCACTCACCTGACGAAGTGGCAGCGCTCCGAAAGCTAGTGTCATTTGCTACCAAATTAACCTGTTCGACTTTAACCTGGTGTTGTGAGACTTCTTACTGTGATTACCCCAGTCCAACGCCGGCATCTTCACATCATGTCTGTCATAGAAGGCAGAGGGTAGAGGTGGAAGGGTGTGTTTCTGAATGGAGGGCTGTGACAAATGGCGCCCCTCAGGCATCAGTGCTGGGAAATTTGTTATTTGTAATTTAAGAAATGAATTGGAGGAAAATGTAACTTGTTTGAAGAGTCCGTTTGCAGATGACAGAAAGGTTGGTGGATTTCTGGATATTGATGAGGACGGTCAGAGGACACAACAGGATATAGAACAGTTGGAGTCTTGGGCGGAGAGATGGTGCATGGAGTTTAATCCGGACAAATGTGAGGTAATGCTTTTTGGAAGGTCCAATACAGATAGGATATATACAATAAATGGCAGAAACCTTAAGAGTATTGATAGACAGAGGGATCTGGGGGTACAGTCACACAGACCACCGAAAGTGGCAATGCCGTGGAGAAGGTACTCAAGAAGGGATATGGCATTCTTGCCTTCATCGGCCGGGGCACTGAGTTTAAAAACTGGCAAGCCATGTTGCAACCTTTTCGAAACTTAGTTGAGGCCCACTTAAATTTTACGGTCTGATTTTACCATTTTCATTCTAAGTGCTGAATTTGGGCACAATTTAGATGCGAGTTGGAAATCTGCTTTCAGGCGCTCCTATTAGCACTTAGACTGAAAAAAACAATCGCCAGTCCCATTCGCGCTGTGGGCGGGGCTTAGCGCACCTGAAACGATCGGAGCTCTGAACTGCGCATGCGCAATTAGAAAATAAATTTCAAAAGCGTGCCATGTCAGTTCGCTCCCGGTCCATAAAATGCGGAGAAAGTGACCCGGGAGTGAAACCGGGAGTGATGGCCCCAACAGACATCACGGTCCCACTTATCCACCCACCCACCCGCTACCCAGACCGATCTTGACCCCCTGCCCCCTTCCCCCCCCACAGATCGCCCGCAGAGTGGCAGCGGACCCTCCCCTGCCCTCCCCCATTTCCACCACCAGAGATCCATCTGGCCTCCCCGCTACCCCCCGCCAGAGATACATCTTATCCGCCTCTCTCCTGCCCCCACCCCCTTCCCCCTCCCAAGAGATTGATTTGTCCTCACTCCTCCCCACCCCCAGAGAATGATCTGTTCTCACTCCCCTCCCTCCCCGCCCCGCCAGCGATATATCTGACCCGTCTCCTCCTCCCTCCCGCCCCGCTCCCCAGACAATGATCTGGATGCACTGCCCTCCCCCCACACTCCCCCCCCCCGCCACCGCAGAGGTACATCCGATCCACCTCCTCCTCCATCCACCCCCCCTCGCCAGAGAATGAACTGGCCGCCTCCCTCCCCCCACCCACCCCCCCCCCCCCCCACACCCGCTGCCCCAAATCAGACAACGATCTGAGTCAGAGAGCCGTTGGAAGCTCTGAACTCACGTCTTCAGCAGCTGGAGCGCCAGAATTAGACTTTTATTCAGCATGTCCATTTCAGCGCGATCCTGGATTGGCGAACGCTGTGGTAAAGGGCGAAATGCTGATAAAGTTGGGCGGGCAGTTCATTAATTCAAGTGAAATGCATGCAAATGCATTTAAGTCGCATTGTGCCCGTTTCGGGCGTGAATCTGATCACGGCCATTCCCTGGTCTTGGTAAAGTGGCCATCTGCGCGGACACGGGCGCAGATCGCGTTAGTGGCCGCACACCCGAATTTACCACGTTTTCCCGCCTGGAAACGCGCGCGACGCAATGGTAAGATTGGGCCCAGAGAGTTCAATTCCGGTCGCCACACTAACAGAAGGATGTGGAGGTTTTCGACTGGGTACAGAGATGATGTTGCCTGGTATGGAGGGCATTAGTGATGAGGAGAGTTTGGATAAACTTGGTTTGTTCTCACTGGAACGATGGGGGGGGGGGGGGGGGAGACGTGGCGGGGGTGTTGGGGCGACCTGATAGAAAGCTACAAGATTATGAGTGGCAAGGGCAGTGTGGATAATCAGAAGCTTTTTCCCAAGGCGCAAGAGTCAATTACGAGGGGGCATCAGATAAAGGTGCGAGGGAAAATGTTTAAAGGAGGTGTATGGGGCAAGTTTTTTTACACAAAGAGTGGTGGATACCTGGAATACGCTGCCTTGGGAAATAGTCGAAGCAGATGCAATAGTCACTTCTGAGGGGCGTCTGGACAAATACATGAATAGGATGGGAATCGAGGGATATGGTCCCTGGAAGGGTAGGGAGTTTTAGTTCAGTTGGACAGCTTCGTTGGTTCAGGCTTGGAGGGACGAAGGACCTGTTCCATTGCTATAATTGTCCTTGTTCTTTGATCTTTCTTCAATTGTCATTTCTGAAGTTCATCAAGCATTTTTACCCCGATGCTCTTCCACATGAGTTCTTATTGCATCGGAAAATGCATTTTTAAAATCCTGCGCATGAATCCCTTCTCTAAGAGCTTCATACGTCTCAGCTATTTTCAAAGCCTTTATCCACTTGTCAAAACTATTCGGTTTGATGCTTTCAAATTCTATGTACGCTTGACAACGTTCTTTCCTTAGATTTCGAACCCATTGTCTGTAGGCTTCTGGCATAAGCTCAGATGCACCCACGATGGCTTTTTTCGTCAGAATTCCCAGACAGCTTTTCCGATAGTGACGCAAACACCTCATGAGCTCTACTTAGAAACTGATTTTGCTTCTTTATTCTCCTAATCAAAGCTTGACGACGCTTGCACATATTTAAATTGACCCCACCTGGCCTTTGACTAACACGGTCGCGCTCTTCCTGAACGCCTGCATCACGACTCCAACCTATACGCTTCCCTTTACCGCCGCCATTTTAATTGACGTTCACTTTTTATTTCCGGTTTCCGAATTTCATATGCTCTCTCTTTTTCCGATTTGTTTTGCTTTTTTTGGCGCCGTGTGGGTGACATGGTGGCACAGTTGTTAGCAGTGATGCCTCCCAGCATCAGGGACCCAAGTTCGATTCCCGGTTTGGATCACTGTCTGTGTGGAGTTTGCACATTCTACCTGTGTTTGCGTGGGTTTCCTCCGGGTGCTCTGGTATCTTCCCACAACCAAAAATGTGCAGGTTAGGCGAATTAACCATGCTCAATTATCCCTCATACACAAACAGGCACCAGAGTGCGGCGACTAGGGGGTTTTCACAGTAACTTCATTGTGGTGTTAATGTAAGCCTGCTTGTGACGAATAAATAAACTTTACTTTTTAGGGCTAGCCTTGCATTTACTTTTTCCTCAGCCTGCAATTTAAGCTGTCCTATCTCTTCTTCAATCTGGAATTCAAACTGTTTCAATTCTTTTGCTTGTTGTTCTTCCATTTCTCTATCTTTTCCTGCTGTAATTGCATCCTTTTATTTGGCTTTGGTGATCTCTGTCTTTCCTTGCATAGAATTCGAGCTGCTTCATTTCAAATTGACTTCGAGCCATTACCAATGATGCTGACTGTGTGTCTGGCATTTTAAACGCTGAGCTATCGCCAACATTATCTATTACCCTTCCTTGCGCCTTCAGGTGATGTCAACTGCAACTTTTTCGCCTATTCCAAATTCTTCGTTTTAGTCACTTCTTGCAAACCACCCTCATTGATTTCTTCCACCCCAAGAACTCTTTCGCATCCGAGTAACCCTTAATTTCACAAGTTATTCCTATTTCAACCTGAATAGAAGATCTGAAATGAAAACACAAATATGCTCACCCCTCACAATCGTTGAGTTCAAAAATCCAAATGTAAGCAAGGAAGATACATTTTAATCCTGGATCTGCCCCCTGTTCTTATAATCTATATGTTTTGCACTTTGAAGTTTGCAAGAGTAAGCATGAGATGTTTCACTTCAGGCATGATTCGAGTGATCCTCGAAGGAGCTTTTAGAAAATACATTTTATTTGAAATAGTTAACACATAGAAAGCAAATTAGCATTAACTTGTATCAATTACAAATAACGAAACGTATAAACCTTAACAATTAAATGGACTCTTCCATTCCAACAATCCCCATAAACAGACTCTGTTTGGGTTAGCAGGGGAAGCTCTTTTCTCACGTTTTGTTATTGGATTCTGCAGCTAATTTAAAGCACACCCAGATATGCTTGAAGTCAGATAAACGTCCAAAAATACCAGGGAGAGGGATGCAGAACGCTGCACCCAGCCCGAAATCTACGCACCTTCTAACGAATCAGCAAGCACACTGGAACTAAGCACTCTTGGGTGAAAAAAGAACTATCCCACCTGGTGTGCCAATCAGTCATCCTACCATACTTCAAACGGTCATAAACTCCAAGAAAGACATGTTTCTAAACAAAAAGAAAGATGGATATAGGGAACAGATCGTGAAGTTGCATTTCAGACCAGGGAGAGATCAGCTATGATGTGATAGAATACCAGAGCAGGTTCGAAAGTCTGCATTTGCTTACTTCTGCTCCCTAATTACTCTGAAGTGGTAAAAACCATTTGGTTTCAGAAAGACTGAAATATCCTGTGCCCTTTCGGATAAGGGTACATAACAACATAAGAACATTAGAACTAGGAGCAGGAGTAGGCCGTCTGGCCCCTCAAGCTTGCTCCGCCATTCAATAAGATCATTGCTGATCTTTTTGTAGACTCAGCTCCACTTACCCGCCCGCTCACCATTACCTTTAATTCCTCTACTATTCAAAAAATTATCTATCCTTACCTTAAAAACATTCAATGAGATAGCCTCAACTGCTTCACTGGGCAGTGAATTCCACAGATTCGCAACCATTTGGGTGAAGACGTTCCTCCACAACTCAGTCCTAAATCGGCTTCCCCTTATTTTGAGGCTATGCCACCTGGTTATAGTTTCACCCGCCAGTGGAAACAACTTCCTTGCTTCTATCTTATCTATTCCCATCTTAATCTTATATGTTTCGATAAGATATCCCCTCATTCTTCTGAATTCCAAAACGTATAGCCCTAGTCTACTCAGTCTCTCCTCATAAGCCAACCCTCTCAACTCCGGAATCAACCTCTGCACCCCCTTCAGTGCCAGCATATCCTTTCTCAAGCCAGGAGACCAAAACTGTCCACAGTACTCCAGGTGTGGCCTCACCAGCACCTTATACAGCTGCAACATAATCTCGCTGTTTTTAAACTGCATCTCTCTCGGAATGAAGGACAACATTCCATTTGCCTTCTTAATTACCTGTAGCACCTGCAAACCAACTCCTTGAGATTCCTGCACAAGGACACCCAGGTCCCCCTGCACAGCAGCATGCTGCACTTTTTTTACCATTTAAATAGTAGTTTTCTTAACTGTTATTTCTACCAGTCAACAGGTCCTGCCAGTCAACTTTGAGTAAATCAAGTCTTGAGAGAAAACAAGATTGTCACATCTTCTCAATGCAGTCGGTCAACCAAGGAATAGACTGAGCCTGATTTTGTAACAGCAATAATTTCCCTGGCGTCCACACATAATTATTTGTGCCATCTGCATTTGGTCCTATCACTTTTGGTGAACTCCCCTCGCTGAAAGTCAATTTAATTATCTCATTCTGAGCATACTTTCAATCTCCTTTTGAAACTGCGCCAAATGTAGAGTGTTAAATTTATAAGGATGCTATTTAATTGGAATAACATTTCCCTCATCTACATCAGGTTTCACAATTCTAGCACGTGCTACTTATTCCCATATACCTGTCCATGTGATATCAATAAATCTTCCAGGTAATTTCGATTTTCAACTAGAAGGTAGCTCAACAATTTATCCCAATTTATCCGATTTAATTTGAGAAATGGCAAATTCAGTGTCATGTATACCCGGTTCTTCACTCTGAGTTACAACCAAAAAAAATCCTACTTGTGCTTTCCTCACCTATCCAATTACATTTTCAGCATTTACACATGACACAGTCTGTGACCTTTCCTTCTATTTGGCGTTTTATCAAATAATTCACCTCACCCAGTGTACTTTCAATTTGATAAAGCCCAATAAACCTTGCTTTTAAAAGATTCACCCTAAACTGGTGGCAAGAAGAAGACGTTATCCCCACTCGCATAACTACGGATTTTTGATTCCTATCCGATTTCTCTTTCATCTCACGCTGTGCCAGTTCTAAATGTTATCTGGCTAATTCAACTGCAGTAGTCAACATTTCCCTCAAATTTGACATATCATCCAATAATGAATTCTCAGAACACTGACTCACCAGTTACTCCTTAACTAATTTAAGTGGCCCTCTTACCTCATGATCAGAAGTCAATTAAAATGTTCTAAGTTAGTTTGACTCATTAGTGGCATCCCTAATTGCAAAGAAAACAAATAGAATTCCTTTATCCCAATCCTCTGGATAATTTGACAAAAAGCCCTCAAAACTGACTTTAAAGTTTCATGCCACCGATCTAACGTTCCATGTGATTCTGGCTCGTCCGCCGTCGATTTACACTGCTTTACTCCCAAGCTATCCGTAACCTCCTTGAATAACTCTGGTGTAAAAAATTACCTCTGACCTGATTGTATTGATAGGGGTAATCCAGTACTCATATATAAAAGTAAGCAATTCCTCTGCAATCCTTTTAGCGGTAACATTGCTTAATGAAATAGCCTCTGGAATACTATTAGACATTTCCATTCAAATCAATAGACAGTACTTCCCACTTCTCGTTTTAGTGAGAGGTCCTACACAAATAGTAAAGACCATGCAAAAGGTTACTCAAATTCTGGAATATTAAGGGTTTTAGCAGCGCTGGAGTTTTCCCTCTTGTTGGTGCGGTACGTGAGGGGAGCAGTACTGTTAGGAAATCTCAATGAAATATTCATGAAGCCAGTGCCTCTGAAGCAAATCCATAACTTTATTTAGCCGGCAGCTGATTGGAGATGACCCGAGGATCGAGTGAGCTCTCAAATGGACCAACCTCATCACTTTTATTAGCTCTGAAGTTTACAATTCAAAACGGATAAATTGTAGGTTTTCTGTCAATCATTCCCACCTTAACCTAGTTTAAAATCATCGTCTTTAATATGCACAGATCAATAATAGTCCTTGTCACTCACCTCAGCAAATTGCATTTTACCAATACGCACAATGATATCTCATTTGTCCATTAAATCCAGACACTAACTCCCATCGTGGTTGAAGTCACTTCCCCATTGCCAGGTTACCCTAAAACAGTGGTGCCGAAACTTTTGTCACTGGGCCGTACTTGTGGAAAAGAAATTTGCTCGCGCCCCACCAAATTTTTTATTGATAAGAAATGCATTCAAAAACAAGAAAAAATTAACTCCCAGCTTTACTTCTTTCATAAAATAGAACACAACTACTTTATAATATGATCATGGGACATCGTCCTCGGCATCACTTGATGCGCTTGCTCTCACTTTGGAAAAATATCTATGCATGTTTAAATGTTTCTTTGATTGTCCTTGAATCTTCCTGCCACACTTGCCATCCTCTCTCGCCGCACCAGTGTGGCGTGCCACACCCTTTGGCAACCACTGTATTCGGCAAACAATGTGCAGCTACTTTGCCTACCACTGAAACAGTAACACATTGAAGATGAACATAAAATATCTCATCGTGACATCTTCGCATTCAACTAAATTCAACCGTCCAACCTGCTTTGAGCTCAGCTCAAGTCATGCCATGGAATTTCAAGCTGTATAAACTCGATCCGCTTGAAGCCAATGGAAAAACGGAACTGAACCCCTGGATTCCATTCAACCCCAAATCATGCAAAACTTAACAAGGCAAAACCATAATGTGGCCACCGGGAATTGCTTGATGGTTTCAATCCAAATGAGAAGGGAGCCTTCCGGGCAAAGCTTCGTCATGAATAACTCCCGTGCTAAGTTTCTGTAGCTCCCATGTTTCACAGACTGGCGATGTTTAAAATGAGAAGGAATGCCTTTTTTTATTCCGCACAACATTATAAGTAAGAGACTTTTAGGCCAGATTCTCCCGTTAAAACAGCAATGCCATGATGCTAATTTGCTGTCAACTCAATGATGTGATGCACAATGTAATTTTACAGGAATTAATCTTTAGTTTTCTATTAAGGAACTAGTATAGCTTACAATGAGGCAGTGCCAAGGTGCCCCCTGGGCATGGGCACTTTTCCCATTGGACAGTGCCACGGGGCACAGACTGGCACTGCCAGGGTGCCCATGCCCAGGGGGCACCAGCCCCTGCCGCCCAACCCTTGGGGAGTCCCGATTGCCCCCCCTTCCACTCCAGCGGGGTCTCCCACTAGTTCCCCGAATGTGGGGAGCTAGTCTGAAACCCGTCGGAATGAAGTTCTCCTGGCAGGGTAGGAGATACAATCGGGAACTGAAAGGTCCCAATAATGAACTGCTTAACATACTTAAAATGCATTTAAAACAGATTCAATGACTTACCTGCCTTCCCGCCAGTTTCCAGCATGGTCTGACCGACGACTGTTCGCCAGCTCTGGGAGATGCACATGCGTTCCTGGACGGTGATGCACGTCTCCCACCGTGACCCAACAGAAAAGTTGTGGGTCGCGATGGGAGAATCACGACCAATGCTACAAATCTACTTCTATATGAAACATCAAATCACAGATTCCTACAGTGCAGAAGGAGGCAAATCGGCCAATCAAGTCTGCACCGACCACAATCCCACCCAGGCCGTATTCCCATAACCCCATGTATTTACTCCTGACACTAGGGTCAATTGAGCATGGCCAATCAACCTAACCCACACGTCTCTGGAGTGTGGGAGGAAACCAGAGCTCTCAGATGAAACCCATGCAGACACGGGGAGAACGTACCAACTGCACGTTGGTGCGTTCTCTCCGTGGTACCAGCTGGTCTGATTAGTAAGTTTGTGGTCGACACAAAGATTGCGTTCTCCCCGTGGTACCAGCTGGTCTGATTAGTCAGTTTGCAGACGACACAAAGATTGCTGGAGTTGCTGCTAGTGTTGAACATTGTCAAAGAATACAGCAGGATATAGATAGGCTGAAAAATTGAGCGGAGATATGGCAGATGGAATTTAATCGGATTAATGCGAAGTGATGCATTTTGGTAGATCTAATGCAGAGGGGAGCAATACAATAAATGGCAGAACCATCAAGACTATAGACACACAGAGGAGAGGGATCTGGGTGTACAAGTCCACAGATCCTTAAAGGTGGCAGCACAGGTGGAAAAGGTGGCGAATAAGGCACATGGCATGCTTCCCTTTATTGGACGGGGCATAGAGTAGAAAAGTTGGCATATGATTTTGCAGTTATATAGAACGTTGGTTAGGCCACATTTCGAATACTGCGCCCAGTTCTGGTCGGCACATTACCAGAAGGACGTGCTTTGGAGGAAGCACAGAAAACGTTTACCAGGATGTTGCCTGGTCTGGAGGGTATTAGCTATGATGAGAGATTGAGTAAACTAGGCTTTCCCTGGAAAGACGGAGGTTGAGGGGCGACCTATTGAAGTTTATAAAATTATGAAGGGCATAGATAGGGTGAACAGTTGGAAGCTTTTTCCCAGGTTAGAAATGTCAAACACAAGGGGTCACAAGTTCAAGGTTCAATACAGATATGCGGGGGACATATTTTACACAGAGGGTGGTGGGGACCTGGAGTGCAGTACCAAGCAAGGTGGTTGAGGCAGACATGCTCGGATCATTTAAGACTTATCTCGATAGCCACATGAACAGACTGGGAATATAGGGATACAAACGGATGGTCCAGTTGGGAACACATGATCGGCGCACGCTTGGAGGGCCGAAGGGCCTGTTCCTGTGCTGTATTGTTCTTTGTTCTTTGCACACAGACAGTGAGCCAAGGCCGGAATTGACCGCGCGTCCCAGGCGCTGTGGGACAGCAGTGCTCACCACTGTGCCATATTGCCACCCCAAATATCAAATCAATCAAAGCAAATGTTCACCTTACAACCACAGCTGCATCTAACCTGCAATGGGCCGTGAGTTAAACCCAGCCTATCATGCAAGCCAGCCTATCATCAACTGACTCTGTCTACACTTCCCGCTGCCTCGGAAAAGCAGCCAGCATAATCAAGGACCCACGCACACAGGACATTCTCTCTTCCACCTTCTTCTGTTGAGAATTAAATACAAAAGTATGAGGACACGCACCAACCGACTCAAGCTTCTTCCTTGCTGCTTTCCGACTTTTGAATGGACCTACCTCATATGGCACAGTGGTTTGCACTGCTGCCTCACAGCACCAGATACTGGGTTCATTTCCAGCCTTGGGTCATGTCCCTGTGGAGTTTCTGCGTTCTGCCTGTGTCTACGTGGGTTTCCTCCTGGTTCTCCGGTTTCCTCGCACAGTTCAGTGATGTGCAGGTTAAGTCAGGGGAATTAGCAGGGATATGTGGGGTTATGGGGATCGGGCCTGGGTGAGATTGTTGTCGGCACGGGCTTGGTGGTCTCGTTCTGCATTGCAGGCATTCTGTGATTTTGGTTGATCCTTCTCCACATCCTAGCTATGACTGTAACAGTGCATTCTGCACCCCCTCCTTTCCTTCGCTATGTCCGTTCTGCTTTGTATAGCGGGCAAAAAACAGTAATTTCAAAAATAAAGGTTTATTTATTAGAGTCACAAGTAGGCTTACATTAACATTGCAATAAAGTTACGGTACAAATCTCCCAGTCCCCACACTCTGGCGCCTGTTCGGGTACACTGAGGGAGAATTTAGCATGGCCAGTGCACCTAACCAGCACATCTTTCGGACAGATTTCTGGCTTGGGTCACTGTCAGCGTGGAGTCTGCACGTTCTCCCCAGTGTAGAGGTGAGTTTCCTCCGGGTGCTCCTGTTTCCTCTCACAGTCCAAAAGACGTGCTGGTTAGGTGGATTGGCCGTGCTAAATTCTCTCTCAGTGTATCCGAACAGGTGCCAGACTGTGGTGAATAGGAGATTTTCACAGTTACTTCATTGCAGTATTAATGTAAGCCTGCTTGTGACACCAATAAATAAAACTTTAAACTTGAAGTGAAATGATGAAAAATCCCCATCTGCCAAAAAGGTAGATCAATTGTAAAATTTTGACAGGATTAGACAGGGTAGGTTCAGAAAGAATGTTCCCAATGGTGGGGGAGTCCAGAATTAGGGGTCATAGTTTGAGGATAAGGGGTAAACTATTTGGAACTGAGGTGAGGAGAAATTTCTTCACCCAGCGGGAGGTGAATGTGTGGAAGTCACTACCACAGAAAGTAGTTGA